>NW_012151230.1:486994-487820 GCF_000956105.1 Propithecus coquereli | reverse complement strand
GTTTCCTGCTTGTGTTAAGAGAGCGGTGACTGCTATGGATCGGATGCATTCCGGTAACCCTTGAGAGACAGGGTCCAAAAGTGTGGACAGAAACGCCACAGGTTGCTTACGGCCGCCATATTCTTGAGCTAAAACTCCTAAGGTGCTTCCTTTGTCACCATTTACAACCAGATGGAAGGTTTTCAAGGAGGGCCATGCTAGCACTGGGGCTGTGATGGGGGCCTGCTTGAGGGCATCTATCAGCTGGGTTTCTTCTGGCCTCCAAAGGAAGGGGACAGGCTCCTCATCTAAAACTTTAAGACATAATCCTTTGGGATTTTTTTGTTTTTTGTTTTTTTTTGAGACAGAGTCTCACTGTGTTGCCCAGGCTAGAGTGCCGTGGCATCATCCTGGCTCACAGCAACCTCTCACTCCTGGCCTCAAGCGATCCTCCTGCCTTAGCCTCCTGAGTAGCTGGGACTACCGGCATGCACCACCATGCCCGGCTAATTTTTTCTATATATTTTTAGTTGTCTGATTAATTTCTTTCTAATTTTAGTAGAGACGGGGTCTCGTTCTTGCTCAGGCTGGTTTCGAACTCCTGGGCTCAAACAATCCGCCTGCCTCGGCCTCCCAGAGAGCTAGGATTACAGGCCTGAGCCACCGCGCCCGGCCTCTCCTTTGGTTTTGAGAGCACAGGAGTCTATCCACAATCTGCCTTACCCCTTTAACCCCCCAAAATTTCCTGACTTTCCTTTTGTAGCTGGTAAAGGCATATTGACTATTCCTGAAACTCGTTCGGGGCTCAATTTTCGTTTTCCTTCACTGATCAAACGTCCTAGATACT
>NW_012151230.1:483530-485119 GCF_000956105.1 Propithecus coquereli | reverse complement strand
TAGAAATTGATCCAAGTGATCTGCACCCCCATGCGGGTCTAACAGACGTGTTAGCTCTTTCTTTTGATTTCTGACTTCTGAACTAGTAAGGGGAGCATTAACAAACACCATTCCTCCGCCACCTGGGGGAAGTTCCCAAAGTGGGTACAAAGCCTGGGATTTTTCACCACGGGAATGAAAGGGGAAAGTTTTGGATATCCTTTTTACATTGTTCTTTCTTTTCTTAAATTAGGGAGTGAAGGGTTATATGGCTGGGGTAGGAGCTGAGGCCCTTGAGGTGGCTCAAGATCCGGCTCCTCCCTCCAGGGGGTTGGACAAAGCCCCGCCGTTTTGGGAATTTTCAGCAGGTGTATTTTCAGAGTTGTAAGGTGGGGGTAGAGAGAAAAGGGGGTCCCAAGGGGAGACCTCTCCTGTTTCTTTTTCCTGCTCTCCTGTTTCTTTATTGTCTCTCCCTTTAAGAGGGAACAAGACAACGGGACCATTCCTCCAACAGAGGGGCACGATTTCTTCCTGAGAGACAGGACTTTTGCTGTTAACTCATTCAAGTAGAAGCTGGCAAACCCAGTCTTCAGTGGAAACAAATTTGGCCCAAAATACAGATCATTGGAGGATGGGTTCTTGCATCCAAATGAAACAGCAATACTTCACCGTCTCTTGTTTCTCTTTCCCTTTACTTTGGGCACTTCCATTCCAACATTTTAGCATTAGTCCTAGTGGACTACTAGGGGGAATTTTATCTTTATTTCTGTTTTCTCTAGAGATTTCCTTATGTGTGTCATTTCCCACTCCGGCTTCCTGGCTGTGTGTGTCCCAGTCTAGAGGTTCAACCCCCACCCCGCACGCCAGAGGTTTCTTACACTCTTGACTTACGCTTCTTCCGTCTCCGGCCGCTTCCCTCTGGGGAATTTAGGCACCTCTTAACATTTGCGTGTCGGTATAGACCCCCGGCTAGGATCTAGTTCGAGCCTAGACACGACCTTCCACAGAACCGCGGATCAGGACTTCACGATCGCTTCGTGCTCAAGGCACTCGGTCACACGCACACCCCCTCTGGAATGACCCGACCAGCACGGAATACTTCGTTGTCCCGGCGACTTTCTTACCTTGGTCTGTGCACAGAGTGACCTGGTCACCATGGTTTCTGCTTAGGCCTTCCCAGTGTTGCCGAGACCCCCGGTTCATTCCCGGCTCTGGGGAGTCTCGATCGCCCCCATCGCGAGGGCTGCCACAATGAGGTACCAGAATGCCTCTCCCCCGGGAGCAGGGATCGCGTCCTCCTTCCACAGGGAACGGGCGCTCCCACACGAACCCCCAAATTGTTAGAAATGACACGTGGTGTCCTTAAGAAAGTGGTCAGACCCTGCAAATTGTCTCGGCAAGGCAACACCTTTACCTCTGATTAGAAGGGCGCCCAGCGGCAGTCAGAGCAGCCAGCCCACTATGGGGGGTTTCTCATCTCTTATCCCAAAGCAGACCTATGGCTGTGTCCCATCGCATTGGCCCGATTTCGACCGCACAATCTTCTCTGCCGACTGCCTAAGGGGTGTTGCTAAGACACAAAGGTATAGAGGGTAGGGGGCTCTTGGTGT
>NW_012151230.1:419705-479045 GCF_000956105.1 Propithecus coquereli | reverse complement strand
TCTTCCCATTCAAAAGGGAACAAGTCTTTGCTATTCTCAGCCAGGGGACAGGCCCAGAAGGCATCTTTTAGATCCGCTGTGCTAAGCCATAACGACTGTAAGGGATCTTGCTGAGACGGGTATGCGGGTTGGGGACCACAGGACAATTTGATTGACTGCTCTTAAATCCTGAACTAATCTCTATGATCCATCTGGTTTCTGTACAGGTAACATGGGGGTGTCTAAGGGAGATATACGGGGTTCGAAGAGCCCATCCTTCAGTAAACTTTCTACAATACGTTGTACTCTGAGCCTTCTTTCTTTAGGAACTGGGTACTGTCTCCTTCTTACAGTCTCCCCTGGAGTCTGAGGTAAACTTCTCCTGGGGAAACACCTGGCCCTCCTCGATTTCCTTCCTTTGCCCAAACTTTGGGGAGAATTCTTTCCTCCTCCTCTGTGCACAGTAGGTTTAAGGAATCTTGAATTGCTCTTTGGTTAGTAACCTAATCCTATCCCTAATCTTGATGTCAAGTCTTGGCTCAGGAGGTTTGTTCCTGCTTCAGGCACGAAAAGAAAATCTACTTGTGCTTTCCGGCCTTTGTATATGAAAATTGGGACGTAAAAACTTTCCCCTTTCACCCCTGATCCACACAGACACTCACTGGCCAGGTGCACAGTGGCGGGAGGGCACGTTAGAGAGGAGCGGGCGGCTCCTGAGTCAACAAGGAAGGTGATTCCCTCCCCTCGGGGTCCCACCCCCAAATTTATCAAGGGCTCTTGGTAGGACCCTTCAACACAAAAGAGCCCCTGACCCCCTGTTCTTCCTCAAAAGCCATGAGGGGTATCACCTTTTCCTCTTTCTTCCAGTCCGGACACTCCCTTTTAAAGTGTCCTTCCTTCCCACACTTGCAACGTGTATCCTCTCCCTTCCCCTGGGCCCCCCTTTTCCTAGTCGTCCCTGGAAACTCTCCGTGGGGTGCCTTAGGTCTTTGATTTCTAGGGGCCTTATTGCCTTGAGTTGCTTTTTCTATCACAGGAAAGCATAATCTTTGCTTTCTGTTTCTGCTTCTCCTTGTCTCTTCTCAATACCTGCCTCTCTGAGTAGGTTCTCTAAATTCCTATCCTGCCAACCTCTAGTTTTTGTAGCTTCTTAGCAATATCGGGCCAACTGTTGGTCACAAAATGTAGCTTTAACATGAGGTCTTCGACATTCAATCCCGAGTACTTTCTCATCTGTTCATTTATCCTTGTTAAAAACTCCGCGGGTCCTTCCTCCTACCCTTGTTGAATAATGAATGCCCTTCCCATGATTTGAGAATGGGGAACTGCTTTCCTTATCCCTTTCATAATCAGATTTCTGAGATCTCTCATGTCGTTTCTATGGGCTTCATTATGATTGTCCCGCTGGGGCTCCTGATGTGGAAATTTCCCCTCTGTGGGCACCCGGCTTGAGTGTGCCAGGTGCTCGCACTCCCAGATGGCCATTGCTGTCTCCTCATCCTCCTCCTCCCTTCCCCAGAAAACAGAATACTCAGGATCCACACGAGCTCGGCCCATGTGTACATCTGGGGACCTAGAAATTGATCCAAGTGATCTGCACCCCCATGCGGGTCTAACAGACGTGTTAGCTCTTTCTTTTGATTTCTGACTTCTGAACTAGTAAGGGGAACATTAACAAACACTATTTCTCCCCCACCTGGAGGAAGTTCCTGAAGTGGGTATACAGTCTGGGATTTTTCACCACGGGAAGGAAAGGGGAAAGTTTTGGATATCCTTTTTACATTGTTCTCTTTTTCTTAAATTAGGGAGCGAAGGGTATAGGGCTGGGATAGGAGCTGAGGCCCTTGAGGTGGCTCAGGATCTGCCCCTTCCGTCCTCACTTCCTTGGCTCCTCCCTCTAGGGGGTTAGACAAAGCCCCACTGTTTTGAGAATTTTCAGCAGGTGGGTTTTCAGAGTTGTAAGGTAGGGGTGGAGAGAAAAGGGGGTCCCAAGGGGGAGAGGGCTTGGCAAGGCAAAACCTTTACTTCTGATCAGAAGGGTGCCCAGCGACAGAACTGCCAGCTAGCATGCTACCGGGAGTGGGGGGGGGGGGGGTTCTCATCTTTTATACCTAAAGCAGACCTACGGTCATGTCTCATCCCGTTGGCCCAATTTCAACCGCACAATCTTATTCTCACCCAACTGGCTAAGGGGTGTTGCTAAGACACAAAGGTAGAGAGCGTAGGGGGTCTTAGTGTAGTAAATGTTTGAAGTCAGGCACAGTAAGGTGTACGGAAGTGGGTTACTTCCTGACACTTTGGCAGAAAAGATCAAGCCAAGGTTATCTCTCCCTACAACAGGCAGTTGTTGAGTGGACCAACTGAACCTTAAAAAATTATTTGGAAAAACAAAAGCGGGGAGTACCCTGCCCCTCCACAACAAAGAGTACCAAAAGTTTACACTCTCCTAATTTTTTGACCGTGTTCAGTCTCCAATCGCCCTCTACCGTGGTCCTTTGTCACTACACCTCCCTTTCGGGATCCCAACACAAGCCCCGACAAAGTGTGGGTGCGGTAATGGGACTCCACAGGAACCTGGGATGGCCTTTTTGGTGTGTTAACGTGGGGAATAGGATATGTTTGTGTTCACATTTCTACAGGTCCCGAGTGGTTCCCTTCCAGACGAGTTCGCCCACGTCATGAGCTGGGTTCCACATATGAAACCGCTCACCCTCCAGCTGCTGCCCACGGGGGTCCTGCTGTGACAGACACACAACACCATGACGGCGCCCGGGATTGTGTGGGGTCAGTTGAGACAACTGGAGACACAGGCCTCAGCTGTGATGATACAACTGGTGGCTCCCCCTACCCCGGGACACTTTCCTGGCGTATTTGGCTATTGTTGCCTGGAACAGCAGTCAGGTACCCCGAGGGCTGCTCTGCAGCCTTTTTCTCCTTTTATTTTATTTCTCCCACGCAGTATAGCCACAGCTTACTGGGCTCATGTGTTAAACCCACTTGTGTTTAAGCCCCTAAGACGGGGACTTGGAGATGCCTCGGTCTGCCAGTGACTGACAGGGCCTGGAGGGGTGTGGCTGCCTCCATGTTCCCAGCAGAGCAATGGAACAGGCGGGCTTAATATCCCAGTCAGTAGTTTATCATTCCTCTAATCCTCCTGTGTGTTGCCAACTTACATCATACAACAGGGTGTGTTCCCGTGACCACCCCAAAACACCTATATTACCAACTGGAGCTGCCTGGTCTTGTTACTTTGTGTCTTTTATTTTCCAAGATGGATCTGCCAACTGATGACCTCCCAATGCCACTGGCTGAAGCTTACATCTTTGTCCTACTCACACTCCGTCTCTAATTTCAAATATACAAAAAGGGGACGTGGAGGCTGGGCCCAGAAGAAAGGATGGATCGATGGATGGAAAGGAGGTGAGCAAGTGAATGAAGGGTCCGGTGTTCAGCTTTGAACGCCTGCCTGAAGCTGCTTGTTTGCTGAGTGCAAAAGTCAGCTGGAAATAAATACAGGGGGGAATTTAGTGGAGGGGGCCGTTTTCTCCTTCAGATTTTGGTCTCTCCCCTTCTCTTGACACTATGTGTTCGCTGCCTCTGGCGGTGCCGGAATCCGGCGGGGCTCTGTCTCCTCATTCTCGGAAAGTTCCCACTCAGGCTCTCCATTCTCCAACTCGGGGCTCCTCCCTCGACTGCTCCCAGGGCCGCCTCCCTGCCCCACCTTGGGCGGCTGTGCCCGGCTCCACCCCAGAACCCCTCTGGGGACACCCGCCCAGTCGCTGGAGTGCGACCGGCCCAGAGGGGTGGGGAGGGTGCTCGAGGCCACGCCCTGGGGGAGGGCCCAGCGGACACCCCACTGCCTTGCCCCCAGCCCGCCCTCGCCAGCGGGGCTGGGGCGGCTCCAGCAGCAGCTTCCCTGGAGGTGGGGCGCGCAGTGGGGCCGCGCCATGGCCGCTGCCCAGCCCAAGCCCCTAACGGGGGCGGCCGTGGCCCGGCGCCTGGCCCGGGGCTGCTGGTCTGCCTTCTGGGACTACGAGACGCCCAAGGTGATCGTGGTGAGGAACCGGCGTCTGGGCGTCCTGTACCGCATGGTGCAGCTGCTCATCTTGCTCTACTTTGTGTGGTGCGCGGGGCCGGGGGGGGCGCCCCGAGGTTCGAGAGGCGGCGGGGGGGGGCGGGGGGTTCCCGGTCCTGGCTCCCACCTTCCCGGGTCGCCTCCGGAGCCGGCACCGCCCCTGCCCTGCAGGTACGTGTTCATTGTGCAGAAGAGCTACCAGGACAGCGAGACGGGCCCTGAAAGCTCCATCATCACCAAGGTCAAGGGGGTCACCACGTCGGAGCACAAAGTGTGGGATGTGGAAGAATACGTGAAGCCCCCTGAGGTACAGCTGGCCCCTGCCCGACTAATGGTACATCCCCGGGTGAGATGAGGGAGTAGGAGCTGTCGCCACCAACCGGCCCCTCTTTCTGAGCCCAGGGGGGCAGCGTGTTCAGCATCATCACCAGGATCGAGGTCACCCCTTCCCAAGCCCTGGGAACCTGCCCAGAGGTGAGGCTGGGTCCAGTGGCAGGGGGGCCTGGGTGGTCCCTGTCCCTGCAGGACCCCTGACTGGCATCTCCACCCTAGAGCATGAGGGTCCCCAACGCCGCCTGCCACTCAGATGAGGACTGCGTGGCTGGGGAACTGGATATGCTGGGGAACGGTCAGTGTGCCCCGGGGGGAGGGCCTGGGGAGAAGGTCAGAGCGCCCCAGAGGGGATGCCCCCCACCAGCTCAGCTGTGTCTGCCCCACAGGGCTGCGGACCGGGCGCTGCATACCCTACTACCAGGGGACCTCCAGGACCTGTGAGGTGTCTGGCTGGTGCCCCGTGGAAGACGGCGCCTCTGTCAGGTGGGGGCACTCAGGGACCCCACCCACCTGCGGCCCCGGCTTCCACCCAGAGGCTCTACTGCCACTTTCTCTGCACTGGCAGAGGCTGGATGCACTGGGGAGGGGGTAACTCTGGAGCCAGGGAAGGGTGGAGGGCCCTGCTGGGTGGGGGCTTTTGGAGAGGGGACTCAACAATCCCTGCCTGTGCCTCTTCAGCCAATTTTTGGGTAAGATGGCCCCAAACTTCACCATCCTCATCAAGAACAGCATCCACTACCCCAAGTTCCGCTTCTCCAAGTAAGAGCCAGTGGGCACGGCACCAGCATGGCATGGGGGCGGCCTGCCGGGAGTGAGCTGCTGGGGGTGCCAGGCTCTGCCCTCTGCCCCTTCCTAGGGGCAACATTGCAGACCGGAAGGATGGGTACCTGAAGCGCTGCTCCTTCGACGAGCTCTTAGACCCCTACTGCCCCATCTTCAAGCTGGGCTTCATCGTGGAGCAGGCTGGGGAGAACTTCACGGAGCTCGCGCATAAGGTGAGGACGGGTGGGGCGGCTCTGCCTGCACCGGGGTGGGGGTGGGGTGGGGGGTCTCTGTCACGGCCACAAGTCCCTCTGCAGTCCTGGCCAGAGGAGAGAAACACAATCCGCAAGGCTTGGTGTGTGTGCGCCTGCTAAATTATTGACACCTGTCCATTCAGCTGCCACTGGCGCCTTCACCGGCTCCCTTGCCCTGGCAGGGTGGTGTCATAGGTGTCATCATTAACTGGGACTGTGACTTGGACCTGGCTGCAGCCGCGTGCAACCCCAAGTACTCCTTCCGGAGGCTCGACCCCAAGCACGTCCCCGCCTCGTCTGGCTACAACTTCAGGTACCCTTGTCCTCAGGACTTGGCTGACCCCCGGCTATGTCAGTTCCGCAGAGCAGATGGGGCAGGACCCCAGAGGCCTGAGCTTCCCCCCTCCGAGCTGCCCTTGAAGCAGGGACTCCCCCACCAACCTCCACGGGGTCAGGCAGCCTGGACTCGGCTTCCGGGTTGCCCGCTCTAGGTTTGCCAAGTATTACAAGATGAACGGCACCACAACCCGCACGCTCATCAAAGCCTACGGCATCCGCATCGACGTCATCGTGCATGGACAGGTGAGCACAGCCTGCTGGGGTGGGGCTGGCCCTCCCTGCCTCTTGAAACTGGGGGCTCCAGCCATGACTGAGCTGGCTTAGCCCCACCCCTCCCTCCAGCCCCATTCTGGCCCCATCTAGCCCTGCCTGTTCTCCCCAGGCCGGCAAGTTCAGCCTGATTCCCACCATCATCAATCTGGCCACAGCGCTGACCTCCATCGGGGTGGTAAGGAGCCCAGGTGGGGGCCCGGTGGGTGTTGGGGGGGAGGGGTCTGCCAGGCCCTTACGCACGGTCTCTGCTGGCCCCAGGGCTCCTTCCTGTGTGACTGGATCTTGCTAACATTCATGAACAAAAACAAGGTCTACAGCCATAAGAAATTTGACAAGGTGTGTAAGCCGAGGTGCCCCTCGGGTAGCTGGCCTGTCACCCTTGCCCTTGTTTTGGGCCAGGCCCCTCCCCCACCTGGTCACTGCTCCGTGGACCGGCCACCTAGCCCCATCCACCCAGGAGGGTCGCACTTGGGCCAAAGGGCAGAGGTAGGCCCGGCTGTCCTGTGCCCTCTGCCTTGCCCCATCTCTGCCCCACCTGAGCAGATGGCGGATACTCTTCGACAGAGTGCAGGACAAAGCCTTCCTGCCTCGGAGCTTCCCCACCAGGACTCCACGCCCACGGATCCCAAAGGTTTAGCCCAACTCTGAGCCTTCTGTCCTTCCCATCATGCCATGCTGCAGACCTGGGCCCAACTGGGGCCCCTGACGGCCTGGCCACTCCACTGGGGACCCTGCATGGTGGACAGGGGCCCTATGTAGGCACCTCAGCGGGCGAGCATCTCCACAAGACTGGGAACGGCTGCCCTCCTCCCCGGGCTGGGCTGCCACCCATTCCCCAGCCTCGTGGGGTCTGCAGGGAGAGGCATGTCCCCCTGCCCCACCAATCAATCATGCACAGGGCTCCCCACCCCCATCTGCCCCTGCTCTTGGGGCTGTGGGGAAGCTGCCCCCAGCCCCTACTTTGAGCCTTGTAACCTCAAGCTCTGCCTGGACCCTTCCCCTTAGAAGTCACGACATGCTCAGTATCCAATAAACCCATGACCAGAACCTTATGGATTTGTTCCTTGGGGAGAAGCATCTGAGCCCAAGAATACAATGTGGAATGCCCATCCCTTGCCTGGGTGCTGAGTGTGCAGGGCACACATCTGCCTGCCCTGGCACCCAGCCAGGCCAGATATGCCCAGGGAACAGGGACGCAGTTGAGTGCACTGGAACCCTGGGACTCGTTCCTCCCAAAACATGGGAAAAGGACGGTGTGACCCTCACAGGGTCACAAACCGAGGAAAATGGAAGCTCAGATGCTGCGGGCCCTAGTCAAAGTGCCCATCCACACTGTGTGGCGCTGGGCAGGCAAGGCAGGGTGAGCACGGGGGAGGGCTGGGAGAGGCACTAACCGGATCAGGGCCCCGGGTAATCTGGTTACCACGTCCTAGGATGTCAGCCAGGCGCCTGTGGGCCCTGCCACAGAAGCCCAGGCCTTGGCTCCATGGCAAAGGAGCGCGTCTGGGCACTGTGCTGAGCTGCACAGACCTCACCGTGACTGCAGCAGGTGACATCCCACCTCACAGACAGGAATCCAAGCTCCAGGGCAGCAACAGCCAGAGGGCAGAGAAGAAGGGGAGACTCAGACCCCTCCAAAAACCTGAACTTGGAATGACGTTTACAGGTAGCGTGGAGCTAGGTCCTACTTCTATTCATTTCAGCCAGCACACACTCAACCCCCACCCCAGGGTCCCCTGACACCTCAGTGTGTGGCTCAGAAGAGGCCCAGCTTTGGTTTTAGAGAAACTGGCTTTTCCAGTTGGGTCCCTAGCTGGTGCTCAGGAACCAGGCCAGGGGCTTGGGTTTCCCTCTCTGCGCCCTCTGCCACCTCAAATGCCTGGACCCCCAGGCTGGCGCTACAGCCGTGCTGAGCAAACCCAGGTCCTGCTGTGGGTGGCCTTGCTGGAGGACGAGGGGCTGTCCCTGGCTGCCTGGTCTCCTCTCCCCTGGGTCTTCTCTGGCTTCGCTTCCCGGAATGAAGCCCGGCTAGCTGGATCCCCCTCCCGCCCAACTTGCCCTAATTTGATTTGATCTCCACTCTGGAGGCCGCAGGGCTCCATCCATCCAAGTGGGCATCAGGTTTCTCCGGGCCGACAGCCTGAGCAGCACCTGGGGGGGCCAAACACAGGCCCAGTGGTACTCAGTCTCCCTTCCAGAGGGGGGGGCGCCTCGCACCAATACACACAGTGACGACCTGGAGAACTTAAATTTTATACCTAACGTTAAAGTAAAAATTGAAAGTGTAGCTGATACAGCTACCTAGCCAGCAAGGACAGATTTAAGGTCAGCTTGAGCCCAGTGACTCGTACCTCCTGGGGAGCCCAGGGGGGGTACCCACCTTCCTGTGAGGCTGCATCGTCTGGAGTCTCAAGCTTGTGACTCGCACTTCATACTGTTTGCTGCCTCTTTTTTTCCTGCTTCTGTCCAGTCCTGTGCCAGGAAGTGAAGGATGAGGCCACGCGTGGCTAAACATGAGATGAGACTGACGGGTCCTGAGTCACGTGACACAGGCTGCCCCTCTGGAGCCTGCTTTAAAGGAGAAGGGTTCACAGACAAGGGGAGGCAGAAGTCCAGGTCCCCACAGGCGCAGGGTCTGGGTCCCTAGAAAGGGCCATGGCCTCTGGGGTCAGGAGAAAGAATGGGGGAGGACATTCTCGCCCCATCCCACCTGGTGGTGTGCAGAAAGCAATAGAGTCTTGGAAATGTGTTTATTCAGCGACCCCTCACGATCCTCAAGATGCTTCTCAGCTTGGGACCTGCTCCAGCAGGCGGCTCTCCTGAGGACGGAGCCAGTTCCCCCTCCCGCTCATTCCTGCTACTTCTGAGCTCCCCAAAGATGGTCTTCCCTGTGCTGTGGTCCCGAGTTTGAGGAGTCAGGGAGGCTTGTGGCCTGGCTGCTGGTGTCCCACGAGCCTGGGGCTGGCTACTGGCCCAGCCGAGGGTTCTTCTGCAGCAGCCACTCCAGGGTCTCCAGGAGGTACGACATGCCGTAGTGCTGGGCGATGTTCTGGAAGATCCTAATCTGCTCCATGAAGACCTGCAGGAATAAACGCACGGTGAGACCCTTGTCCCACCCAGAGGCAGTCAAGGAGGCTGACCACCCCACCAGGAGGGCGCACCTGAGTGTGGATGGTGAGGGCGAAGTCCCCTGCGCAGCCGCAGTGCACGGGCATGTTGGTCTCCTTCACGCCATGGCACTTCAGGCAGACCTGAAAAGGGAGTAGCCCTGTTGGGCGCCAGTCCACCCACCCTACCAGACCTGCCCACCACCTCCTCATGGCTTTGCCAAGAAGAGGCCTCAAGTTCCTGCTGTGCACCTGTTGGTCCTCAGTTATGAATAAAATTCACGACTTCACCCAAGCCCTGCCAACATGCCCTCCTCACGTGGACATCCTACCGCAGGCCCTGTGCATGCTGTGTCCATCGCACCAGGCCTTGGACAGTGGACACTGTCCCATGATGGCTGCAGGGCAGCCCAGCACAGCCCCAAGCCTCTGCTCAGATGCTCCTCAGCAAGATATTCCTGCGGCCCCCTTTGGTTCCCCTCACACCTACCGTGTTGACCACCTGTCTCCCTCCCCTAGCATGGACTCCCACAGAGCCAGCGTTCAGGCCATGGCAGGTGCCTGACAGATGCTGACACGACAGCTGACTGGGCTCGTGGTGTGGATGGGTCTTCAGAGGCAGTCCCCCCAGAGGACACTGGGTAGGAATTGGGACCTACGCACCCCCAGTGTCCCTAGAGTGCAGATGGGGCTTGCAGAAATACCCCTGCCCTCAGAGAGTGGTGGGTGGGCACAGGCCCTGCAACTCACCAGGTCCTGTAGGGTGAAGGCCATCAGCTTCCTCTGTAGGGCTTCCACCAGGGCCATCTCGATGGCAGAGGAGTCGTAGGCTGCCTGACAGTTGGAGCAGAGCCACTGAGGCAAGACGGCCCCATCCTAGGCAGAGCGAGAGGAGTGAGAGGTTGTTGGGCCATGGCCCTGGTCCCAGCACTGTGGTGGCAGCCCCAGGAGGAGTTGGTGCAGGAGGGAAGGGGCTGGAGATCTGCCTGCGGCATCACCCTGGTCTCTGTCTGCACCACACCTGGGACGCAGTGCAGAGCAGCCCGAGAGGGTGCCTACTCCAAGTCTACATAAGAGTCTGAGGGCAGCAGGTGCAGCCTGCCAAGTGGGGAAGCAGGAGCTACAGGACCGTGCTGATCATCTCGATGCCTGGACATTCTGGCTCTGCCAGCTGAGGGTGCACTGGAGCTGAGCCCCACCTGAGAGAAGGAGGAGTCCTTGCACAAGTCCAGGTCTCTGCAGAAATTGCAGCTGTGGCAGATGACCTCGGGGAGCACGTAGGAGTGGCAGGGGTCTCTGAACTGGGCCTCCTCAGAGAACTCGCCGACATCCACCAGGCGCAGCAGGTCTCGGTTGAGCTTGTTCACCTGGTTCGTGATGTTCGTGTCTAGGGACAGCACCTGGGGAGATCACAGCCCATGTCAGGAGGGAGCACCCAGGGCCTCCCCGCCTGTCTGGACCTCCCTGTCTCAGCCCACTCTTTTCAGCTAGACTTCACCCCTCCCTCAACGCTTTCAGAGTGTCGGAGGGGAGAGCTGACTTCTTCATGTTGGCAGTTCCGTGCGTGAGCAGAGGCTCCACTGGCAAATTTACTAAACATTTAAGGAAGAAACAACACTGATCCTACACAGTATCTTCCAGAAAAATCAGAGAGAGAGAGCACTACAACTCACTCTATGAGGATAGCATCACCCTGATACCAAAACCAGATGAAGAAACTGCAGATGAATAACCATCGTGAGCACAGACATGAAAGTCCTCAACAAAGCAAGTCGAACCCAGGTATGAAAGGGGAATATGTAAGTAATGTAGAAATAGACATGCACAGACGTGGCCAATTAAGTTCTGAAAAAGGTGCAAAGATGATGCAATGGAAAAGGGATAATCCTTTCAAGAAATGGTTCTGGAATACAGGAAGATCAGAGAGATTGTGGGTTCAGGTCCAGATCACTGCAATGAAGTGAATATTGCAGTAAAGTGTGCCACATACAGCTTCTGGTTTCCCAGTGCATCTAAAAGTTACGGTTACATCAGACTACAGCCCATTAAGTGTGCAACAGTATTATGTATAAAAAAAATATATACCTTAATTAAATAATGCTTTACTGCTAAAAAATGCTAAAGATGATCTGAGCCTTCCGAAAATTGTAACTTCTTTGCTGGTGGTGCTGACGGATCAGGGTGGTGGCTGCTAAAGGCTGGGGCGGCTGTGGCAATTTCTTAAAATAAGACAAGAGTGGAGTTTGCTGCGTTGATTGACTCTTCCTTTCATGAAAGATTTCTCTGTAGCATGCGATGCCGTTTGATACCATTTTACCCACAAGAGAACTTTGAAAATTGGAGTCAATCCTCTCAAACTCTGTCACTGCTTTGTCAACTAAGTTTATGTCATCTTCTAAATGCTTTATTGTCATTTCAACAACATTCACAGCATCTTCACCAGGGGTAGATTCCATCTCAAGAAACCTCTTCTGTTCAAGCTTTTTCATGAGATTTTAGCAATTCAGTCTCATCTTTAGGCTCCACTTCTAATTCTCGTTCTCTTGCTGTTTCCACCACATCTGTTGCGACTTCTTCCAATTAAGTCTTGAACCCTCAAAGTCATCCATGAGGGTTGGAATCAACTTCCTCCAAACTCCCATGAATGTTCATATTTTGACCTCCTCCCATGAATCACGAGTTATCTTAACGGCATCTAGAATGGTGACTCTTTTCCAGAAGGTTTTAAATTTACTTTGCCCAGATCCATCAGAGGAATCACTATCTGTGGCAGCTATAGCCTTACAAAATGTATTTCTTAAATAATAAGACTTGAAAGAATCCTTTTTTCTGAGCAGTAGGTCTCAACAGTGGGTTCAGAATAGTCAGTAAGCCATGCTGTAAACAGATGTGCTGTCACCCAGGCTTTGTTATTCCATTCACAAAGCACAGGCAGAGTAGATTTGGCATCATAATTAAGGGTTCCAGGATTTTTTGAATGGTAAATGAGCACTGGCTTCACCTTAAAATCACCAGCTGCCTTAGCCCCTAACAAGAGAGTCATTAGCCTGTCCTTTGAAGCCAGGCATTGACTTCTCACTGTGAAAGTCCTAGATGACATCTTCTTCCAATAGAAGGCTGTTTTTGTCTACACTAAAAATCTGTTGTTGAGTGTGGCCACCTTCATCAGTGATCTCAGCTAGACCTTCTGGACAGCTCGCTGCAGCTTCTTCTCCATCAGCACCTGCTGCTCCACCTTGCACTTTCGTGTTATGAAGACGGCTTCTTTCCTTCCACCTCGTGAAACTACTTGTGCTGGCTTCAAACTTTCCTTCTGTAGCTTCCTCACCTGTGTCAGCCTTCACAGAGTTGCAGAGTCAGGGCCTTGCTCTGGATTAGGCTTTGGCTAATGTTAAGGGAATGTTGTGGCTGGTTTGATCTTCTGTCCAGACCACTGAAACTGTCTCCATGTCAGCAATAAGGCTGTTTTGCTTTCTTACCATTCGTGTGTTCACTAGAGCAACAGTTTCAGCTTCCTTCAAGAACTTTCTCTGTGCATTCACAACTTGGCTAAACTTTCTGTGCAAGAGGCTTAGCTTTCAGCCTGTCTTGACTTTTAATATGCCTTCCTCACTAAGCTTAACTATTTCTAGTGTTTGATTTAAAGTGAGAGATGTGTGACTCATCCTTTCACTTGAACACTTGGAGGCCATCACAGGGTTGTTAATTGGCCTAATTTCAATATAATGTGTCTCAGGGAGGCCAGAGGAGAGGAAAAGAGATGGGAGAATGGCCAGTTGGTGGAGTGGTCAGAACACACAACATTTACGGATTAAGTTTGCCATCTTACATGGGTGCAGTTCGTGGTACCCCAAAACAATTATGGTGATCTGTGATCTTTGATGTTACTATTATAACAATAGATATAATAAAAGAGTCTGAAATACTGCAAGATTACTAAAATGTGACAGAGACACAAAGTGAGCACATGCTGCTGGAAAAATGGCACCACAAGACGTGTTAGAGGCACAGGTTGCCACAAACCTCCAATTTGTAAAAAATGGAGTATCTGTGAAGCACAGTGAGGTGTGCCTATAATTAGGTATCCTTATGTAGAAATACAAACCGTGATCTATAACGTGCACATTGTACAAAAATTACCTCAAAATGGAGCATAGACTATCTGTAAAACCTAAAACCACAAAATTTGACGAAAACATAAGAGAAAATCTCTGTGTCCTCAGTTAAAGCAATGATTCCTCAGATAAAACTCCAAAGGCACAACCCATAAAAAAATCGGGAAATTAGATCGAAGTTAAAATTTGCTCATTGAAAAATACTATTAAGAGAATATTAAAAAGTCAAGCCAACGTTTAGGAGAAAATATTTGGAAACCACATATCTGATCAAGGACTTATATCCTGTATATAAAGAAGTCTCAAAGGGCCGGGTGCGGTGGCTCACGCCTGTAATCCTAGCTCTCTGGGAGGCCGAGGCGGGTGGATTGTTTGAGCTCAGGAGTTCGAAACCAGCCTGAGCAAGAGCGAGACCCCATCTCTACTAAAAATAGAAAGAAATTAATCGGACAACTAAAAATATATAGAAAAAATTAGCTGGGCATGGTGGCGCATGCCTGTAGTCCCAGCTACTCGGGAGGCTGAGGCAGGAGGATTGCTTGAGCCCAGGAGTTTGAGGTTGCTGTGAGCTAGGCTGACACCACAGCACTCACTCTAGCCGGGGCAACAGAGTGAGACTCTGTCTCAAAAAAAAAAGAAAAAAAAAAGAAGTCTCAAAATACAAAAATATACCTCTCATCAATAAGAAAACATCCAATTTTTAATAATGGGCTACAGATTTGGACATTTCACCAAAGAAGGTGCACGGAAAGCAAAGAAGCCATAGAAAATGCTCCACGTCACCATCATTAGGGACATGCAAATCAAAAACACAAGATACCGCTACATACCCATTTGAACAGCTGACAGTTTAGAAACTAACAGTACCAAGTTCTGGTGAGGATGCAGGACACACTGCTAACGGCACAGCAAGGTGGTGCTGCCCCTCAGAACAGTCTGGCAGCTTCTTACAAAGGTAAACAGACACTTAACAAGACGACCCAGCGATTCCCTCCTGGGTTTTTAGCTAAGAGAAATGAAATAGACTGTTTGTAGCAGCTTTCTCAATCACCAAAAAGTGAAAACCACCCAGATGTCCTTCAAGTAGGGAGTGAAGCGCTAACTGGTTCTTGCCCACGCTGGATCTGCTCAGCACCGGAAAGGGTCTGACACGCAGCAACAGGCACAAACCCGTGTTCTGATGGGAGCAAGACCTAAAAGGCTACACGGTAGGACCACTCGTGTGAGAGTCCAGAAGAGGTGAGAGTGCAGGGAAAGGACCTGCGGCTGCCACAGACGGCCGGTGGGGGAGGGGCAGCACAGGGGACGTTTCCGGGAGGTGACTGTGCTGTGTTTTGGTGATGGTGCCGCATCTCTACCACCCCACGAAAGCTCTCACAACCGCACTCCACAGAGTGAATTTTACTGCATGGGACTTAAAAAACAGAGGCAGAGGTCAGGCCAGTGGCTGTCAGGGGTTAAGGGGCAGGGGAAGTGCAGAGAGAGCACTGACTGGGGCCTGGTGGAATGTTCTAGACCTTGACCGTGGTAGTGGGTACATAGCCACATGCCTCGTCAAAACACAAATGCACACTAAAAAGGGTGGATTTCACTGTATATAATTTGTACTTAATAAAAGTAAATTTTAGGCTGGGTGTGATGGCTCACACCTGTAATCCTAGCACTCTGGGAGGCCGAGGTGGGTGGATCGCTCAAGGTCAGGAGTTCGAGACCAGCCTGAGCAAGAGCGAGACCCCGTCTCTACTAAAAAATAGAAAGAAATGATCTGGACAACTAAAAAAATATATAGATATAAAAAATTAGCCGGGCATGGTGGCGCATGCCTGTAGTCCCAGCTACTCGGGAGGCTGAGGCAGGAGGATCGCTTGAGCCCAGGAGTTTGAGGTTGCTGTGAGCTAGGCTGATGCCACAGCACTCTAGCCAGGGCAACAGAGCAATACTCTGTCTCAAAATAAATAAATAAATAAATAAATAATAAAAGTAAATTTTATACATTTTAAGGTCAACAGAGGAATTAAAATGACAAACTAAAACCATTTCTTTACCACAGTCAGACCAGAGGTGGTCACTTGATCTCAAGTGTTACCTCACCTGTGCCTGAAACGCAGTTTGCCAGGAAGGTTAAGTGATGAGGGGGATGGTGAAGAGCTCTGTGAGGGGTGACACCACCTGGCCGTTACCTGGTAATATTATCCCCATGATGGACTCACCCGGCCCTCCCAGAAAGGCATCAGACGAGAAGGCTCTCATCTCACTTGCTGGTCTCTGGAGCTCAGGCCCACTGGCCTCCCGTGACCCTCGGCACCTCCATCCTTCTGCCCTGTGTCACCAGGGGCTTGACATGACTTTCACCAACACGCAAATGCAAGCTCGCCCTCCCCAGGGCCTTTGCAGCTGAGCCACCTCTGCCCAGACGTTCTTCCTCCTGCCTCTGGTGCCTACGGCCTCAGCCCAGGCATCTCTGAACTAACCTGTCCCTTCGTTGGTTTACTGCCTGTCCCACTGGCTCCTCGAGGGCACAGCCTGTCCTGTCTTGTTCACACCTGAACCCAAATGCCTCAACAGCGAATGCACAAGACAGGGACACAGTAAACGTTGGCAGAACGACTGACTTACACCTACCCCTCAGCTTGCAGACACGGATGCATTTCCATCTTGCACACGTGTGACGTCCTCACCCTGCACACACATTAGCACTCTCACCTTGCACACGTATTTGATGAACTCCAGAGCAGGGTTATTGAGCGGCAGGTGAGAACCAGGGAGGTGAGGAAACATTTCGGAGAGCTCGGTCGAGTTCCGAGAGCCTGTGACTTTCTTTTGAATCTTCTGTGTGATGGTGAAGAAGCTTTGAGTGAGTTCGTTTGCTACATAGTCTTGAGAGAAGGTGATCATCCCTAGAAGAGATAAGGACGCTGAGGGAAGGACTCACGCCCACCCTGGTGCAGGGGAGCTCCCACCTGCCTGCCTGGACCGCCTGTGGCACCGAAGGGCCAGGGCACTGGCTCACAGCACAGGCCTCGTGTGAAAGGGACGGCTCACCTGGGAGTGCTCCGGCCGCCCCCTCAGCCTCCTGGGAGAACTGGCTGGCACCCCTCCTCTTCATGGGGGTGCTCCCCGGGGCGCTGCGCCTCAGCCCGTCCTTCATGCTGTGGTACACAGCCACGATGTACGCTGTGGAGAGAGGCAGGCGTGGGTCCTGAGAGTCAGGGATGCTCGGAGACACACCAGGGTCTGAGAGGACCCTGCAGCTGGTCAGAGTGCCAGGAAGGTTTGGCTGAAACGTCATTATTAGTGATGTTATTTCCTGCCTTTAGATGAGCCAAACGTTAATCAGAGAAGTGGAAACCAGCAGGGACACTTGCTGACACCTGAGCTCACGCTCAGAGAGAAAGCCACGTGAATAAGGCCATGTGCATTAACCGTCTCACTCCACAGGGAGCGAAGAAAAGGCCCCAACCAAAGGGATGGCTGTCACCCAACATTAGCCAACTTCTCGAAAAGTTTTCATAAGAGAACTTAGAAAGTTAAAGACTCAAGGGGAAGTAGCAAAAATATAAAACAATCACAAATGGAACCATCTCTGTTGCTCTGTGTGTGTGTGTGTGTATCTGCTGACAGTTTGATTTACTACACTGGGCGTTAACTGTTCTGCTTGAACATACGGCTCTGAATGACAAAGGGTGTTTAATTTATATGATTCATTTGTCTATTAACTTATGTAACTTGATTTGCAAACACTAGACCCAAACCAAGGCATAGGAGTTTCCTACACCAGAAAGTTAGGCCTCAAAGACCAGCCAGTGGGCAACTGATGCAGAAGTTACAGGGTTAGCGTTTATCCTTAGTTACTGTGTACACACACACTCATGTGGCTTGACAGTGAAACAGACCTCAGGAGCAGATCTGGAAACCCCTCACGGACACGCCCAGGGGCCGCTGCTCCCTGTGGGCCATCCTGCAGGGGGACACATTACAGCAGGGGGATGGGGCAGCAGTGGCCAAGGCAGGGCGGGTCTCGAGAGCTCCCGGGTGCTGCGCATTCCACCTAGCCTGATTTCCCAACCGTCTCCCTTCTTACCACACCATCAATATCCTTGCACCAGAGCCACGTTCAGAACCACCGACAGGTCAACCCTGGCGTGACTGCTGGCGGGAGCCCCCTGCCCCACGTGCTGGGCTCACCTGACACAATCATGAGGAAGTAGCTTTGGCAGGAGGCTGCCTGCGGCAAAAACTGCAGAATGTTCCAGTTGTTCTCCAGTAGCTCCTCCACGTCGTCGGGTTCCTCCACATCTTCCTCCTCCTTCTCCTCTTCCTCCTCCTCCTCACTCTCCTGCTGGCCCTCCGCTCCCTCCCCTTCCTGGGAGTCTTGCTATGACACAGACACACTCCTGTGTCACATATCATGGCCAGAGTGAAGCCTCCTCAGACCTGGCTCTACAGCCCACTTCCTTGAGCCTCCTGCGCCCCTAAGAGTGGGCCCCAGAACTCGGTGCTCCACCTGGGTGGCCGTGACCCTCATTTTGCTCCTTCGGAGGATTCACTTTAAAATTGCTCAACTCCCACCTCCCAAGACAGAAAATCAACCAGAGCTTCCCCAGTGACCAGTTCTCCCGAGTCCAAGAATCGCTTCCTGCGGTAGCCCCGGCGCTATGGCAGACGGAGCTTTACTGCGATATCCGTCCTGTGTGGTGCCACATACCCACCACGGCGCCATTCACTCCTGTGTAGACACTGACGCATATGGCGCCTGCCCCCACCCTGCGCTGTCCCCTCCTCAGCTGTCGTCTACACCGCAGACACTTTTTCCCTCCCACTATCTTCTGAGCCCCTTCAGTCAGGTTTTGCACCCCAACTGCAGCCAGGATCACTCCTATCCAGGCGTCCAGGGTGGCCTTGTCCTCATCGAGTCAGCAGCTTCCTGTCTCCCACAGCTCTCTGACTCTTCTGCCTGCCACAGCTTCCTCTGGGTCCCCTCTGAGGACCCCCGTGGAGGACACAGCAGCACCCTGACACTCCCGTATCAGCTGACCATCCACGTCTCAACCTCTGACCTCACAAAGGCTGTAACTCCCTGCCAGACACGACTTCCTTCCCCACACTCCACACAGCCACCTCTCCTCACCACTGGGCTCCACCTCAAATCCTACCCAGGGCCCTCCCTGCCTCCACCTTTGCCGGTGTGAGACCCACACCGGGGCCAAGCCAGGTTCAGAATCCCCACCCCCACACCCACTAAAGCCAAGTCCCCACCCCAGCCCCTCGGAGTGGCCTGGCCCTGCCTGCGCTTTGCTCACACCTGTGACCACCGACCAAGAGCACCACCGCACCCAGGCCAGCCACCCTGAGAGGCCCCTCACACTCACAGGACCCTGCTCACTCCTCCCAGCTCTGTTCCCACGTCAGCCCTGCCTGGGCTGCACCTCCTGAGCCACCACAGCCTCCTGTCCCCACGTGGGCTGGCAGTTCTGTGTGTGTTTGCTCACGATCTTCCTCATAGAATAACCGGAGCAGAATGGAGTCTGCAGTATTTGCTGCTGCACAGCCCGGCCTGCGCCAGGGATGCTGCGGACCGTAGCTCTTACCTGTCCACAGTGAACACTGGGTGAAACCTTCCCTTTAATTCCACCGTAGTTAGAAGGATCCATCCAGAGGAGAAATTCCCAGCATCGAGAGAAAGAAATCGTCAGGGAATGGAAGATGTCCTTAGAATGGATGCTGTGGAACAAGCGTGGAAGAAGCTGCTTAAATGGAGCCAACGGTTTCCCTCGTTCTCCACCTTCCTCTTTCCCTTTGCACCTCCTCTTAAGAGCGAACCTAAGTTCACTCAGATGGTGTCATCCCCAGGCTTCCTGGGGAGAGTGCACACGCAGCACCAAGGAGGCTGCCAAGAAGAGCAGCTGGGACCCCGCTGGATGTACTCTGGCGCCCGGGCAGGCGCGAGTTAACTGTTCCATGGCCTCGGACCATCTGCAGACACGGGGAACTGACAACACTGCTCCCCACCACCAAGCCCTTCTAGGCTGTCTTCACTCCCATCCCTCAGTCATGCTGGCCTCCCCACGATTCACCCAACCCTCCACGCACACAGGCCATGAAAAAACAAAGGAAGAAGGAAGGAAATCCTAAATAATAACAGCTTTTAAAATGCAGCTAAATAACCCAAACCATGACTCCTGCAGGAGGATGTTCTTTGTTCCCCCAACTGCTCAGGCTCAGAGGGGGAGAACGGCACCCCGGTTAACAACACAGCCCAGCCCGCCACTCCTGGAGCCTCCCACAGCCCCTGGGAAAGGCCTGCCCTCCCCTGATACTCAGCCACCCTGACTGAAGCAGGCTGAGCCAGCCTGTGAGGCACAGCGCGGGTCTGCAGGAAGACAGCGGAGGTCTTTTGTTCAAGGGACTCCAGTGCATATGTTCTGATTAGGAATAAAAGTCTTCTAAGCTCCACCTCCTACCATTAATATTTAGTGATAAGACCCATCCTCAACTTATGCCAACCCTCTCTGCAGTGCCCTGATGCTGCTCCTGTCACCATGCGCAGACCCCACCTATGCAGATCCTCTGTGCTTGGAAAAGCGCTTCCCTCTTGCCCAGTGTGAGCACACCCTGGGAGTGGGAGCTTCCCACCATCAACCGAATAAAAGGAGAGAAGTGGTATTGGAAGTTCTTTGTTGTTGTGTCTTCAGTTTTCATTTAGAGACAATCAAGCGTATGATGAGCATAGCCAAGGCGCCCCAGGAATGTGCCTGTAACGCAGGCAGGTAGTGGCTGCCTGAAAGCCAGAACTACAACGCCTGGCTCTGACAGGCGAGTGCTTTGCACAGACTGACCACCCTGGAATCACACCACTCTCAGTTGCCAGCACTGATGTCTATGAAAGGTTTATACATCAACACTGTACGGAACCTGCTCACCAAAGGTGGACACTCCCTGAACTTTCTAAACTCAGGCAACATGCATGTACACCTGAGCTGGCCTATGATTTGCTCCAATACTTGGATGGCAGGAACCACCCTTTTTGTGCTATTGTTGCTTCATCCTTGGTGAACGCTGTGCTCCTGAGGACCTCCCGGTCTAGCCACGGGAACACCTGGCATTGCGGGGGCCCTCTCAGCATCTCTCCCAAAGCCCCAGGCTGCACCGGCAGCACTGCTCGACCCCACCTGCTGGTGATGTACTCCACGTAGGCAATGGCATCTTCGATTCGGCGCTTCTTCGTGCAGAGGATGATGCGGTTGAAGTTGGCATAGATGACCGATGACCCTAGGCGCTTGAACTCAGCGATGAGCCTGTGAAGTGAGTTCAGAATCGCTGGCAGAGATGCCATGGTGTGTAAAAAAAACAGAAAGCATCAAAAGAAATACAAGGAGAAACACGTGGAAAAGCCTCGTAATATCCTTAGATCCAGACGCAAAAAAGAGCACAGATTTCTGCGTGGCAAAACCACCACGAACAAAGGCAAGAGATAACCAAACACTGAGAAAAAATTTGCCAAGTTCTCATCACATAAAAATGGCTACTTTTTCTATAGCACGAGCTCACACAAAACTTAGTAAGAGAAAAACCAATGGGACTACAGAAAAATGGACCCCATCCAGTGAAGCTGGGGAGGGCTTGAAGAGCAACGTCGACTTCACTCCTTGTAAGAATAACAAATTGGGACCACGCTGAGACAGCGTCTCCACCCCATCCGGCTGGGAACAGTGCCAGCCACACGGTCGAGGCAGGGCCGGGGGACAGGCGTTCTCAACCATGAGCCTCCGCAGGGACGCCCCGGCAACGCCCACCAAACCAGCACCAACCCAGCTGGTTTTAATTCCCACAGGCCTGCAGCCTCTCAGAAACCACTCTGCAGGTGTGCGTGCCTGACCCCATGCCCAAAGCCATCCACTGATGTGTTATCTGTAGTAGCACAAGGCTAAAAACAGCTTAAATGTCTACTTGTGTGGAACATCCCCATACAGATCTCCACGATATACTATGGACGAAAGCAAGGTGCGCGACAATAAATGCGGTGCACCACTATTTGTACAAATGAGAGGCAAAGATGACGCATCCTCTAACAACCTCAGGGAGGGCGCGCACAAAGCTGCAATAGCAGCCAGGGATCTCCTGGGACCCTTTCGATCATCACGTGCTATGAACCCCAAACGGCCTGTCTGCCCAGAAGTACTGATTAGCCACCTCTCTGGTTTTGGGACCTAGGGATCACCATAGCAGAGGAAGCGTCTACAGTGCTGGGGGCAATGGCGCACTCACTGCAGGAAGAGCTTCTTCATCATGTTATGGAGCGTCCGGTGCAGGGCAGGGTCGTGAAGCAGAGAGGATGGCGAGCGAAGCCAGCGGTAGAAGTGCATGACCTGGTTGTCCGCGTAGATGTTGTGGTACTGCGTGATCTCCTTCACCCAGCCTACCACCATGCTCTTCAGGATCCTGGAAGACAGGAGCAGGAGGACGTCCCCACCGCCCACATGCTGCCGCCATGCCGGATCCTCAACTCTCACGGGTGCGGGTTTTCCCTGTGTAGCCAGGTCCCGATCTCAGTTGTAGTTCTCGCCCCTCCTTTCTGCCCCCTCACCAAGTCACTGTCCAAACTTCATCCCTTCACCTCGCCGGTTTCTTTCCATCGCACCCCTCCGGCTAGTTCATGCCTCACCACCTCCCTCGAGCAACTCAAACCCTCGCAGACTGACAAGGGGGGTCCTTGCCCTCCAGGAGCAGCACAGCACAAGGCAGCGAGTGTGTGGTCTGGCAGGGCCCTGTCACAAGACGACACAGCAGAGGCTGCTGCCTGGACATTAGAAGGAGAACACCACACCACGTGGCCAAGCCAGTGGCCAGAAACGAGCACTTGGACATGACTCTCCCACCTGCCAGACTGGGCTCCCTGCTTTCCTGCCACTTCCTGTAAGTGGACCATTCAGGCATTTGCCGTGAACTGAGAGTGCCCACGCCCTGTCGCCTCATATCCACTGCTAGATGCCACATGCGCAGGCTCCCGCTCTGCCCGACTCTTCATCCTGCCTCGTGTGATCTGGGGACAGAGGACTGCCCTCCCTGCCCAGGATCTCTAAGTAGTAAGTCTTTGAACATGGTTCCTTTTGTGGTGTGTTTCCTATTGTTTCCTTCTGCGCCTTCCATCTGAAGAAGTATGGGCTGCCCGCGGCCGGGTTTTCCCTAGGATACGGGGGAACAGAAGGCTGGGCTCCCAGCTCCACAGCGATGCTCAGGCACAAACTGGACACCGGTCAGACAAGAGCCACAAGAGCATCTGCCAGAATAAACAAGTTTCCCACGTGAGGGACGCCCCGGCCACAGGTGGGACAATCAGGCGTTGGGCCATCCTCCAGGTAAACACTGTGAACGTCACGTCCAGTGAAGGTGGGGTTGCCAACTACTCCAGAGTTAGAACCCCAGTTTAGGTGGGGGCTCTCCAAACAGCACCTCACCCTGCTGAAGTGCTGGGAAGAGCTTCGCTGGTGTCAGCAACAGATTGTTACAACAGAACCTGAAGAGGCCAAAGTCACACCCCTAGCATCCACTTTCACCATGACTTCCCAGGGTAAGCCACCCTGGATAACTTGTGAGAATTTCTGCCATCTGCAGCCCACTTTCTCTACCTGTCAGAACTGAATTGCCGACTTTTCTGCCAAGACCCTGGTCCTGGCCCCCAACCGCCTCCCCGTCTGGTCTCCCCAGTTCCAACCAATTCTGTCCTCCTTTCGTGTGACAGCGGCAGAGCAGCGGCTGAGGGACGCGTTCTGCGGTCACAGACTTGTTTCTGAGAGCCGACCCTTCTCTCCATCGTGGCACAACTACGACCACAGTGGCAGCCCCTCTGACCTCAGTGTCCTCGTTTGTAAAATGGGTGATAATCGCACCACCCAGCAGGGCTGCTGCGGGACTGAGGCAGGTGAGAGTGCTCAGCCCACTTCCTGGCACGAACCACCGTGAGCAAGTGCTGCATGCAGCCGCCCATCGGCCCTGCAGCAAACCTCTCCTGCCACCCAAATGCCGATGACTCGCAACTCATTCCATCCAGCTAGCCACGGATTCCTGCTGATGTGCCTCTGCCCACCTTGAAAAGCAGCCCTGGCTTACACAGCCTTTGTGTGAAATGGCTCCGGCCACAGGGAGGTAAGAGGTAGCACCTGGGGTGGCCACAGGTGACCAGAGGACACACGCACAGGCCGTAAAGGCAGGGGACTGCAGGGAAACCTTGCCACTTGGTGGTTTCTGGGTCTGTGGACTTGGCTAAGGGAAGCCTGAGGGACACTGTCTTAGACCTTAGCTTTCCAAATTAAGGGCAGAGGATAAAACTCCTCCTGATGCTCCCAGGAGAGGGCAGCACCTGAAGGTGTTAGAGCAGAGGGCCGTCTCGTCATAGCTGGCTGGGGCGCTGGCAGCCTGACCGCCTGTGATCATGTCCTCCAGGGAGGCCTGCTGGATCACGTCGAAGCTGATGCCCATGCTGTCGGCACCCTCCATGTCGTTGACATGGTGGGACTGGAGGATGGTGTTGACGGCCAGGTTCTGAAGGTCCAGCTCCACGCATACTGCACAGGAAGACGCCAGACTGGGCAAGCGCCCCACCAGCTCTGGCGCTGCCACCCCCAGGGCCCAATCCCAGCCAGTACCACCTCTAGGAGATACGGCACTGCCCGGCAGGGTCAGGGCACAGCACGTGTCCTCTGACCAGCATCGGACCTGCCAGCACCTGTTCCCCAAACCCACCAGGCCACTCGGCTTCCCGAGGGCCCCTGAGGCACGGAGCGCCTGCCAGGCCCTTGGACCCCAGGACGCACTCCTGTGTGGTCAAGCCCCAGGCCCGTTGCTGGGCACTTGTGCCTGGACAGGACGTCATAAGGGCAGACATACCACGCCAGCTCGCATGAGCTCGCCCTCCCGCCCACTTACCTGTGGAGTAACAGCCTGAGCTGTTGATCTCCACGCTGGCTCGGTCATCGAACTCCATGACCAGGCGGTTATCGTCGGCCTCCTTCCCACCCAGGTCAGGGCGGGCCGTCGGGGACAGCCATAGCAGGTGGTTGTGGCGCTGGAGGTGGCGGGCAAAGAAGAGGTCGGAGCCAAAGGTGGAGATGTCCTCTGGCAGGTTCCCAATGGGAATGTGAAAGTACCTGCACAGGGCACAGGTCAGCCCCAGGGAGCATCGCTGGAGACCACCCAGGCCCTGCACACCCAGGACGCTCCCTGTGGCCCACCTGCTCATCTCGAAGGCCTGTGACAGGCAGGTGTCCAGGTTGAGGTAGTGCCGGATCATGCGGCGTGCGCCATGGCGTTGCCAGTCCAGGACACCATAGCTGATCTTGTCAGCCACGCGGATAGGCACCAGTGGGAATTCCTCCAAGATGGGGACCTCACTGGCCAGCCTCCTCAGCTCCCAGCTGGACTGAACAGCAATGAGTGTGGGCCCCCGGCGCTCCTCCTGGGTCAGGGCAGGAGGGAAGAAAGGACCTTGTGGGCCTAAGCCTCGAGAAGATGGGGGCTCCCACGCAGGACCAAGACCACCGCACCTTGTAGGCAAGAAGGAAGCGCTGGATAGCTCTGCAGATGGTCTTCAGGTCAGTTTCAGCCCGAACTTCAAACGTGTGCTTGGAAGGCGGCAGGAGCTCAGGGCCCACCCTGTCCAGCAGGAGGCTGTGCTCTGCTGAGTACAGGGCGCTGAGGCTGGGCATCTGGTTGCTGCGCACCTAGGCAAACAAGGCCGCATCAGCCCTCTGCTGCGTGGGATCAAGCAGAGGCCCCTGGGGGTGGACCTCACTCTGCCATTACAGACCACTGCAGTGGTGACAGGCACTCTGAGCAGAGGCCCTTGAGGAGGAAGACAGGAGAAAGCGTCCTCCTTCCCTAGATCCTGTCCCCAACAGCGCTCCACAGCGGGCCCAGGGACTCACGGTGTCCAACACAAACACGGATGCTCTGCGCTGTGAGGGGATGAAGAGCCCAAAGAGTGCTTTGTGGCCCTGCGAGTGGTGATACAGGTAGATGTGGCGGATGCTCCCTGCAAAGGACAGGAGCTGTCACCTGGGATATGCGGAGGCAGGGTGTGTGTTGGGGCAGCCGGCATAGGCCATACCTGGTTCCAGGTAGCTGAACTGGGCCAGAGAACGCATCTCCAGGTGCCCGAGAGCAAAGGTGTCTGCTTCCCAGCCTGAAAGGTGTCTGACCAGCTGTTTATTGACGACACACACACAGCCCAGCTGCACCAGGGCCCGGAACAACAATGGGACCTGGAAGGGGGTGGTGGGCGAGGGCTCCAGTGCTGCACGCGGGACCCGCCCCCTCAGCAGCCGCAGGGCCCACTGCCCACAGGCCACCTTCAGCAGATCCACTGCCCAGACTCCCCTCCCCAACGGGATAGGGTCCACCATCACTGCCGCCTGGCCCACACTCTGTGTGGGTGTCTTTCCTCCACCTCACCCGCTGCATCCCCACCCGGCTCAGCCAAGTGTGGCTGGGACACGGCTACCTGAGTCTCATATACACCCTCGATGTCGGGTGCCGACAGCTCGGTGTTGATCTCGTTGATGTGTTCCTGGTACATGTCTTCCGGCACTGAATACTCGTAGAGATTATAGACCACGTTGGAGCGAGGAAGGACTCGATTTACCTGGTGACAAGGCGGCGAAGATCTCGTCACACAGCTTAATCAGTAACGTCTGTTATGCGCACATGCGCACACACGTGTACGCTCTTCAGAGTCCCAGCACTTCCAGTGCCCACAATGGTCAGGTAAACCCACCGCAGCCCACCTCTCCCAATGATTACAACTAAAAGCTCTGGACGTGATTTTAAAAAGCAACCTTGGCCTCTGAGATGGGGACAAGACCCCTCATACTGGGGGGTCAAGCCGGGGGGTCCTGGCTACCCAGGAGGGCGAGGTGGGAGAATGGCCTGAGCCCAGGAGTTCGAGGCTGCAGTGAGCTGTGATGGCGCCACTGCACTCCAGCCTGGGCAGCAGAGCAAGACCCTGTCTCAATAAATAAATAAAATCATAAAATTAAATCAAAATGTAAAAAAATCAAACTCTCCCTAAAATTAAAAACAGAAACAGCTAAATAAATCTAGCTGTTTGTTAATATGATACCATAACTATTCAGAGGAAATAATTATTCCACAATACTTCTGGGAAAGAAAACTCTTATTAAATATTCTTTGAAAGACATATGTATTCGAAGGCCTAAAACAACCAAAAAAAATCTTAACTTAGCAGTTTTATTGTTTTTAGTAATATTGGTATAACTCCAAACTATTTTATATACAGTGTAGCAGAAGGCAGACATGTAAATGTCTTAATGTTATTAACAATTAAGATTTTCAGATTTTTTAGTAGTCTAAATTGAGACACAGATATGAAAATCAAAGAAATTAAGAGAAAATTAAGTCATGGTAAATCTGAATTGGAAGGATTAGTTTAAGTGTATATTATTTTATATGCATTTCTTGGCTGTCCACTGAAGGATCTAGATGAAATGACACCCAGAGATAACACCTGCCCCCTCTACCCCCAGTTTCTCAACACGACAAAAGGCTTGGGCTCCTGGAGGAGTGGCCAAGTCCACGCCTGGGGAAGTATGCAGTGAGCCTGGGACCTCAGTGGCCAAAAACCAAGTATTCCAAGACTAACAGGGACTTTGGAAAGGACTCAGGAGCTGTCCTGAAGGGACTCCGTGGCCCGGTGTGGGGTAATTTGAGTCTCAGAAAAATAATGACTGTCCACAGGGTGTACTGACTGGTCCCATGAATGTGAAGCTCTAGAAAATCAAATGCACCTGAAGTTACAGGAACACAGAACTGAGCTCCACAACTGAAGGACAGGAAGGGGACAAGAATGCCCTCTGGCTGTGTTTGGGTGACACAGGGAATACTCATACATCAAACCAATCGAACCATACATTTAAAATCTGCATTTAACCACGTGTAAATTACAGCATGTCCTCATTTAACATCATCAATTGGTTCTTAGAAATTGCAACTTTAAGTAAAATGATTCAAATAATGTCTTTTTTTTTTTTGAGATGGTGTATTACTCTTTTGTCCTACTTAGAGTACTGTGGCATCACTGTAGCTCACTGCAGCCTCCAAACTCCTGGGCTCAAGCAATCCTTCTGCCTCAGCCTCCCGGGTAGCTGGGACTATAGGCATGCGCCACCATGCCCGGCTGATTTCTTCTATATATTTTTAGTTGTCCAGCCAATTTCTTTCTATTTTTAGTAGAGACGGGGTCTCACTCTTGCTCAGGCTGGTCTTGAACTCCTGAGCTCAAATGATCTACCCGCCTTGGCCTCCCAGAGTGCTAGGATTAAAGGCGTGAGCGACCGTGCGCGGCCCTCATAGTATCATTTTAAAAAGAGAAAAAAGTGAAAGGAAAAAAAACAATTTGCCACTCCCTGCCTTGAAAATGAAAAATAATTTAAAAGGAAAAGCATTCATCTTGCCTTTTTTTTTGAGACAGAGTCTTGGCCCAGGCTAGAGTGCAGCACAATCACAGCTCACAATAGCCTCCAAACTGTGGGCTCAAGCCATCCTCCTGCCTCAGCCTCCTAAGTAGCTGGGACTATAGATGTATACCACAGCACCCAGCTAATTTTTAAATTTTTTGTAGAGATGGTGTCTCACTATTGCCTAGGCTGGTCTTGAACTCCTGGCCTTAAACGGTCCTCCCACCTTAGCCTCCCAAAGTGATGATTCCATAGGCGTGAGCCACTGTGCCAGGCCCCATCTTGCTTTGTAAGAAGAAACCACAGTTCACTTCCCAACTGAGATGGACAAAGTGTTAACTGGGGAGCCCACGGGACATGCTGCAGCATCATGACCCTCGACACATTCTGCTAAGTGGAAGAAGTGCAGCACAGAGAACCACCCACCATGTGGGCCCATTTATATGAAATGCCCAGAGCAGGCAAATCCAGAGGCAGAAAGTGGATCAGTGGTTACCCAGGGCAGGGGGAGGACAGCAACAGCTAAGATAGGGTTTCTTTCTGGGGTGATGAAAATATTTTAAAACTCTGGCTATAGTTGTACCACTCTGGGAACACACTAAAGGCCATTGAACTGTATATTAAATGGGTGAGTTTTACGGTGTGTGAATTTATATCCCAATAAAGCTATTAACAACAAAAATGCCCCACGGAAACAGCATTCGCACAAATGCCGCCCAGTCCACCCCAGCGACACGGACACCAGACAGGTCAGGATGGGGCATCAGCTCTGCCCCAGGTTCTGTGCTCAGTGATCAGACATCGTTTCGATGAATTTGTACAGCATCCCAACAGGGTGCTGAGAAGATGGAGGTGCAAGACCACGTAGCTTACTAGATCTTTGTGGCTGACCCATTTTGTGGAAACCACCTCGGAAACTGCCCGCAGGTGGCTGCAGTGACCAGCGGCACCAGCCACCTCCTACCTTGCGATACGAAGGCCCGTCCTCTGCTTTGGCCACCCGCTGGTTCACGTAGAACACTCGAGGAATGCTCAGCTTGATGCAGTGCAGGTCACTGCCAATGACGGCCCACAGCCGGAAGAGGCCAGCCTGGCTGGTCTCGCTGATCTGAAAGAAAGGCAGATGCACAGCACGTCACAGGACAGGCTGAAACCTGCGGACCGGGCCACCTCCCAGGGAGCCTCCACCAAGCCCCAAGCACAGGGGTCAGGACCCCTGCGAAAGGCAGGAAGCCACAGGCCTGTCCTTATCCTCCACTGCAGAAGGGCCCCTCCCTTGGATCGAGGGCCACACCTGCACAATCTGCCAAGGAAGGTCCAAAACGCTGCGGGCAGTTTTTCGCAAAAAGCTCCCCAGCCCTGTGGCAGGCCCGTCTCGGATGGCCCCAGGCCTCAGCATGCTCCCCGACTCCAGACGCTGCCTCTTCCTGCGGGCGAGGCGCTGCCGGGCCTGCAGCTGCCACTTCTTCTTATGGAACCCGAGCCAGACCAGCCACTCAGCCTGGGGCGGGCGGCAAACACAGCCGGGGGTGTGTGGTGAGGAAGGGTCCTCCTCCACAACCCACATTCTAAGTTCTGCACAAGGTTGGCATTCTCACAACCACTCTCCCGGGGAGTCAGGATGCTACCCCTCAGAGAGCGCTACAGCCCTGCCTCTTACCTGGGTGGTCCCCAGGGCTGGTGGCTGCCCCAAGATCTCCTGCCAGGGCACAGTCAGTGCGAGGTCCTGAGATTCCTCTTGGCTCTCCCAAAGGACTCGCTTCCTCTTCGTAGCCACGGGCACTGCTGGGTGGGGCAGCTGTGTGAGGCCGAAGTCCTCCATGTCAGCAACGCTGGGCCTGGGACTGCCCTCTGGGGCCTGGGCCATCACGACCTGGAAAGACCCAGCGAGACTCAAAACTCTGGATCTCGTCCCCATAAATCGTACTTCTAGAAACACACATCTTTATGCTTTTCCTATGTGTCCACAGACACAGGCCGCAGCTCTAAGTTTTGAGTTAATCTAAATGGTGACATATGGCACACACCCTACTGCAACTGATTTTTTTTTTTTTGAGACAGAGTCTCACTCTGTTGCCCGGGCTAGAGTGAGTGCCGTGGCATCATCCTAGCTCACAGCAACCTCACACTCCTGGGCTCAAGCGATCCTCCTGCCTCAGCCTCCCAAGTAGCTGGGACTACAGGCATGTGCCACCATGCCCGGCTAATTTTTTCTATATATATATTTTTAGTTGTCCAGATCATTTCTTTCCATTTTTTAGTAGAGACGGGGTCCCGCTCTTGCGCAACTGATGTTTTCATTCACCCATAAACTTTTGAGACTGACCCCTGTGGACACATGTGGACATGGTCCTTCCATGTTAACTTCTAGAACATCCCATCGTACAAATACATCAGCTTACCTTACCTTACAGCTTACCTATCCATTACTTTCCAAATGAGGAGTGACTAGTTCCTATGTTTTCGAACTTACAAAGGGTGACTCAGTGACCCTCCTTGCTCGCGCTGCCTGGGTCACAGGGAATGATCACCTTTTCCTCTGGCACCGGTGAGTTCCTGTTTCTCCATGTTTTGATGTCTGATGTCACCACTCCTACATGTTTTCAGTGTGACGCACCATCAAATATTTCACATGGCATTTCCTCATTCACAGTGAGGGTGAACATCCTGCAGCTGTGCAGGCAGCCTTCCAAAACAGCCCTGAGACCCCTGCCTCCTGGCGTTCACTCCCTGGGTGACTCCCTCCCCAAGTGTCGGCGGGACTAGTGATGTGCCTCCATGAACAGAATATAACAAAAGCAACAGGATGTCACTTCTGAGGTCAGCTATACAACACCCTCTCTGAAGAAGCCACAGGCTGTCCTGTGAAGAGCCCCACAGAACAGGGAACCGAGGACGACCTCCAGACCATGGCCAGGAAGGAACCACGTCCTGTCACCACCACGGCAGAGTCTTTGGGTGAGACCACAGTCCCAGCTGATTCCTTAATTGCAGCCTGTGCGTCACCCTGAGCCCCGCTGTGTGAGGTAATACACAGGAACTAAGTCGCTAAGTTTTAGGGCCATTGGTGATGCAGTATATTATAGCTAATATACATGTTTATGGACCATTTCTAATTTTTGTACATTCCAAATATCTTCTTTAAATTGTGACTTGTCTCTTCATTTTATGGTGACTTCTGTGCTATAAAAAGGTTTGCATTTACTTGTTGACTTACTATTACGCAAATTTCCAAACATACAAAAGCACAGTAATGAGCTCCCATGTCTGTATTACCAGCTTCAACAATTACCAACATTCTGCCATTCTTGTTGCAGACTACAGAAGATTTAAATCTTCGTTAACTGACTTTACCTTTACAATCTGTTTTTCACGTGTGCCTTAGGAAGCCCTTCCCACCCCAGTATCATGGATAGTCTCTGGTGTTTTCTTCTAAAGATGTTAGTTTTTTTTTCACTTTACTCTATTTGAGGTTCTTACACTCAGCGTGAGCTAGCAGTTCACTTGAAACACGAACACCCACTTTCCCGGCCTCGCCCAGTGCAGCGGCAACCGGTGTCCTCCCTGATGGGTGACAGGGCTGAGACGCACCCCTGTCCCCACTCACACCTGGGCCTGTGCCCAGGTTCCCAGTTAGTTCTACTGCTCTCGTGCGCACAGTGAGTCCTGTCACACAGTAGGATGAATATCCCCCTCCTTTCCTGTCAAAATTGCTCGGTTGTTATTACCCTTATTCTTCGTGTGAACTTTTTAAAAAAATTTCGAAACATTAAGGGTGTATAAATATTTTTGTTACATGGATGGCTTTTAGGGCTATTAGTGTGTCCACCACCCGAGCAGTGTTGTTGCACCTGTTAGGTAGGTTTCTGCACCTCCCCTCCTCCCCCTCGCCCTTCTTGATTTCCAATGACTTTTATTTCCCTCTTCATGTGAATTTTACGGTTTGTCACATTCTAGCCAAAACACTTCTGCAGATGTTTTCACTGGAATTACTTTGAATTCTAGACTAATTTGGGGCAAACTGCCACATTCTCATACTGAGTCCTTTCATCCATGAAGATGGTAGGTACCTCTTTCTACTTTGGGTAAATTTTTGTATGTTCAGTGAAGTTGTACAATTTTTTCCATAAAAATCTTACATTTGCAAATAATGAGTTCTATGCCTCCCTTCCAACCCTTAAAATTTAATTCTTTTTCTTGTTTAATTATGCTGTGAGGACTTCCAAACAATCTGGAACAACAGTAATAGCCTCCATTTCTTGTTCCTTACTTGAATGCTTCCAGTGTTTTGCCACAAAGTGTGATGTTTGCTGTGGGTTTTGAGAAGTGTAATACATTTATCAGGCTCACAAACAACCCATCTATTTTGATTTTGATTGCTCAAAGTTTCACTATGAACAGATATTAAAGTTTATCAAATGTTCACTGTGCATCTATTTGATACGATCTTATGAGTCTCATCCTTTAATGATGGGTTAACAGTTTCTCCCAAGATTAACTGAATTAGATTTCTAGAATTCCTGGCATAAATCCTAGTTGGTCATAACATTACTGTTACGATACACTATGTAACTTAGTTTGTTAACATTTTTGCAGCTATTGTTCGTAACCAAAAATGGCTTATAACTTTCTTATCCTGTCATCAGTTTTCTCACCAAAGTTTATTTTCAAGGTTACCAAATGATCTAAGGAGCTTTTTCCTTTTTTTTTTATTATATGAAAAGTTTGGGTTTAGCGTGTTTCTTTTTAAGCCATGAATTCAATTTCTTTGATGGTTAAAGTACTAATGGGTTTTCTATTCCTTCTTAGGTTAGTTTTCCTAATTCTTCTAGAACCATCCATTGCATCTAAGTTTTCCAATTGTTCAGCAGAGAATGGCAATTTTTTCATTTTGTTAGGCTTTTTTATATCCGTAATTATGCCTGTTTTTATTAAAATAAAAACCAAAAAAATCCATCTTGAAAAAGATCTGTTTCATAAATCCTTTTGGTTTTATTGTTTCATTCATTCGTGGTCTTGCCTTTGTAACTTTTTTTTTTTTTTGTAAGCAATAACCACCTATCTGTAACTTCTTTCTTTATTTTTGAGAAGAGGTCTCACTATGTTGCCCAGGCTGGTCTTGAACACCCAGGCTCAGGGATCCTCCCCAGTAGCTGGGACCACAGGCACATGCCCAGGCACCACCATGCCCAGGCACCACACCTGTATAACTTCTTTCTACTTCCTCTGTTTAACCTTGTTCTTTAACTTCTTCAGTTCAAAACTTATTTTCTATTTGTTTTTGTCTAATTTCCATCACAACTTCTTTGATCCTTCAGTTATTTATAAATGTGATTTTTAAAAAATTTCCAAATAGGGCCAGGCGTGGTGGCTCACGCCTGTAATCCTAGCACTCTGGGAGGCCAAGGCAGGCCGATTGTTTGAGCTCAGGAGTTCGAAACCCCGTGTCTCCTAAAAAATAGAAAGAAATTAGCTGGACAACTAAAAATATATAGAAAAAATTAGCCAGGCATGGTGGCGCATGCCTGTAGTCCCAGCTACTCGGGAGGCTGAGGCAGGAGGATCGCTTGAGCCCAGGAGTTTGAGGTTGCTGTGAGCTATGATGACACCATTGCCCTCTAGCCCGGGCAACAGAGTGAGACTCTGTCTCAAAAAAAAAAAAAAATTTCTAAACATGGTCTCTATTTAAATTATATAGAATCTCTTACAGCTTACTTTGATATATATATAGATATATATATGTATCTATCTATTATCTATCTATCTATATATATATGGTCATTATCTTCTGCATTCTTTTTTTTTTTGACCCCGTTACCTGTCTCCTGCCCTCCAGGACGAAGAGCTCACTGATCTTCTTCTGCTTGTAGATGTCATTCTTCTCCAGCAGTTTTCTGTGCAGCCAGTCAGGGTGTTTGACGCGTGGCACTGGGTTCTTCACCTGCACGAGGACCACACGGATCAGGGAAGGACCCTTGTCTGACTACGCTGGTTTCCAGCCACCTGTCACCGGCTCCCGCTCACCTGCTGCAAAGCTGCGGGGATTGTGATGATCTTCTGGATGGCGCTTCCCAGCCTCTCGATGTAGTAGTCCCAATCCAGGATCTGAGTGGCAACAAGAAACAGCAACAGCAGCAACTGTGACGCTTACTCCACGCCAAGCACTGAGCTGATGCTGTGTCTTATTTAACCCTCTCAGAGAGTCTACGATGAACAGGAACTATTTGGGAAGCTTACTCCACACCGAGCACTGAGCGAAATGCCATCTTATTCAATCCTCTCAGAAAGGCTGTGAGAAAAGGTGCCCATTTCACAGAGGACACCGAAGCAGGGAGCAGACTGTGGAGCTGGTGGGTGGCTGACTGAGAACCTGGGCCTTAGTCCATCCAAGGGAACACCACCTCCCGGCAGTGACGTTTCTCAGTTTTGCCTTATGACATACATATCAGAAAGGAGGAAGAGAGAAGACTCCCGACAACAGAACGACCCAACTCATCACACGCCAGAGCAGGAGTACTCTGCCACGTCTGGCTTTCCTCCTGAACTTTGAGAGTAGGAAAAAAATCAGGCACTCACTGTCCGAATATCAAAGTCTTGAAGGGAAGAGCTCTTAAGCCATTTCCGGAGAAAGTGCTTCCTCACTGTGGGCTCTGCCTGGAAGATGGCAAGTGGGATAGCCCTGGGCAAGGGAAAAAGATACAAAACTCATCAACAGTGAAGATCACCTTAAATTCAATTATAATTCTCACCAAATGCACATGGAAATGAGGATTTATAGCCTACATTTTATTTAATGTTGTTATTTGGTGCAGACTGTACCTCATATATGATGTTTGTAATATTCGGTAACTACATACTACTCCATCTCATTAGAAGACTGTGGTTCCATGTGCCACCCCTGCTGCTGGCCCTTCGTCCAAGCATTTACCCACTGCTAACAGAGTTCACACACAACCTCACAGCAAGTCACACGTCCATGCGCACACATGGAAGTAAACATTTCTAAAATGTTAGTCATTGGGTAAACAGAGAAAAGTTGGGCTATTTTTTAGAAAGGACCAGCCCATTCTCATGTCACAAGCAAAGCAACTGGCTCTTTCCTTCGCTGGAGGAAACACCTGTTGTGAAACATCATAAACATCAAGGCACATAAGGAGGACATACACCCTGTGCACCTGCCCAGCTCCATCAAGCGTCAACACCCTGCTGCTGGGTGAGGCCTGTGTGGTCCCTAGCCTGTCCCCTCCTCACAAGGAGGTAAGCACACCCCTATCCTGGCACTTGTCGATCCACCCAGGCGCTTACACCACTGCTGTTCTGTGTAACCATAAAAGGAAGAGCAATGTTTTCAAGTTTTACACAGGTGGAGCTACATGTGTTATCTTGCAACTTGTTTTTGCTTTTTATTCCAACATCGTTTCAAGCTCTGTCAGTGCTGTAACCTGCAGCTACAACTCAATCCTCTGAACTCCTGTATGATGTTTCATTGCCTAAAAAACACATTCATGCCTTTCTGGATGATGGACACTTATGCTCTGCCCACATCTGGTATTAAGCACAACTCAGATCTTTAAGGAAGGCCTTGCCTCTCGGTGACAGGAGAGCCCTCGGGCTTGCGGGAGATGATGTAGCGGCAGCTCAGCCCCGCGTCCTTGACCATCTGGTCTCCCAGGAACTCAGCCAGGCGCTTCGCCGTGCTGATGGACGTAGACTTCTGCTCCCCATAATCTTCCAGCTTCCGAGACATGGAACGGTTCTCAGAGATCAGCTCGAACAGCTCTGAATCAGGCATGTTAGCCGCCTAGAGAAAGAGACAACGGATAAAGCAACACAGCAGGAGTCAACGGCGTCAAGCCTGAGCTCACCCAGGACTGTGCTCCACGGGGACGCCTATTTCTCCAGCCTGTGCAGCTGAAGGCTACGATTTCACAGGGCTGCCTCATACCACTGCACAGCAATACTTAAAACACACACACACACACACACACACACACACACACACACACACACACAAAGCTTTAGCTTTCGCCGTGCGTGGTGGTGCACGTCTGTAGTCCCAGCTACTCGCGAAGCTGATGCAGGAGGAGCGCTTGAGCCCAGGGGTTTGAGGTTGCGGTGAACTATGCTCACGCCACTGCACTCCAGCCCGGGCAACAGAGTGAGACTCTGTCTCCGAAAAAATAAATAAATAAAAAATAAAAAGTCACAAAGCCTTGGCTTTCATTAGACAAATATCACAAAACATTTACTGAACAATGAGCACCAAGGTTGTAGTTAAGGAAGTCACTCCACATAAGATGGAAAAAAACAGCTATTTTTCTCCTGAAAGGAAGAGAAAGACAGGAGCAGAAGCCAGAGAGGAAAGAGAGAAACGCTGGCTGCCGAGAGCAGCTGGAGCCAGTGGAGGCCGTGGAATTCCGCAGTGTGTGACGTCCACCTGCCAGCGGAGCCGTGTCTCTGCATGCTCATTCCCCGACCGCTGGGCCCACATCCTGTGAGTTCTGCCCGGCTCACGAAAGCCCCATGTGGTTCCCTGGTGCTCACTTTTACACATGGGTCAGCTCTATGCTGAGCAAGAAACAGAGTGCCGAGAAACAGAGCCCATAAAGCTAAGCCAGCCAGGATATGCGCCAGAATATTTTGTTTCTTCCACCCAGAATGCCTACCCCTAGAAAATAATGCAAGAAAGGAGGAAGAGGCGTAGGTACCAAGATGTTCCCATGCAACCTTATTTATATCAATGAAAATCTGGCCAGGTGCGGTGGCTCATGCCTGCAATCCCAGCGTGCTTGGAGGCAGAAGCAGTAGGATCGCTTGAGGCCAGATGTCATAGACCAGCCTGGGCAACAAAGCCAGACTCCATCTCCACAAAAAAATAATAAATAAATCATAAAAGTTACATGTGCATTTGCAGGGCCTACAAAAACTTTAAAAATCAAGGAAGTTGATGTGATTATTGGTAAACTTTTAAAATTCCTATTATCATGTTATTTTATTTTTTTTTTTTTGAGACAGAGTCTCACTGTGTTGCCCGGGCTAGAGTGAGTGCCATGGCGTCAGCCTAGCTCACAGCAACCTCAGACTCCTGGGCTCAAGCGATCCTCCTGCCTCAGCCTCCCGAGTAGCTGGGACTACAGGCATGCGCCACCATGCCCGGCTAATTTTTTTTCTATATATTTTTAGCTGTCCAATTAATTTCTTTCTATTTTTGGTAGAGACGGGGTCTCCCTCTTGCTCAGGCTGGTCTCGAACTCCTGAGCTAAAACAATCCGCCCGCCTCAGCCTCCCAGAGTGCTAGGATTACAGGCATGAGCCACCACGCCCGGCCTATCATATTATTTTTAAAAACATTTCCTTCATAGGGTCGAGAGTTGTGTCACAGGATACAGAAGCTGAGGGAAATCCCGAGGGGCACTGGTGCTTGGATTTCATCAGATTCAGCCCCGAGTTCTTCTGTCACCTTGGTGTCACCCAGGGAACACCAGGTCCCTTTCCTGCAGGGCCCTGTGTCCCTCTGAGCCAGGTGAGGAGGAGCTGGGCCCTTACCTTGCTGTACAACACGTCCAGCCAGTAGTCGGCCACCTTGGCTACCGAGCCATACACCTCTTCCAGCGTGCTGCCCTTGAGAAAGGCCTCAAACACCGAGGACTGGAAGATCTTGATCAGCTGCAGTTCCCCACGGCGTTTGACCTCGAAGCCCTTGAGCTCAGCCAGGGAACCATCTTCATTGAATACAGCGTATCTAGAACAACAGACAAGCGAAGCAGTGAGAAAGGACTGGGGTGTGAGCTGTCATACTCACCCTGCCTTCCTCTTCTCTTTCTGACCCCCCAGCAGGCAGGCAGTGTCACTCCACCCTCAAGCTGATGCTGCTCAAAGATGGAACGAATTGATGGCCTGCAGCCCACAGAGCCAGAACATAACAGGTGGTGACGGGAGCTGTGCAAACTGAATCAGTAAGACCAAAGGAACCCAGGCCTGCCCCATCCTGGCTCCTGGTCCATTTTCCTGACTGGGTTGTTAAATCTCCATCTCAATCTGTTTCCTTTCCAAAACACAACGGCTGTGAGGTTCCCACCTCTTCTTCAGTTTCTTGCCTTCTTCCTTGGAGGCTGGAAGGATCATGGCAAGGTAGGGTCCATCCACCTCAAAAAAGATGCTGTTTTCTGAACGGGTGACGTAGGTGAGTGAGGACGGCTCGGCCAGCTCCTGGTACTGGTGGTTGGTGAAGCCTTCCTGAGAAACAAGAGTGAAAAGGGGAAGCATCACTCACAAAGGCCCAAACCTGGAACCACCCGACAAGGAGCAGGTGGATCAGCAAACTGAGGCTCTTCCATGTCACAGACGCAGCGCGGGAGCAGAAGGGAAGCAAGTTCTGATACGCACAGCAACACGGTGAAACTCAAGTGCATCTTGCTGAATCCAAGAGGCCAGACTCAAAGGTTACGACTGCATGTTTCCCTTCAATTGATATGTTGAAAAGCACAAAACTATAGCACAAAAAATGCACTGGGGGTTGCCAGGTTTCGGAGTGGAGAAAGGGTGTGCTGACAGGGGTGGCAGACGGGAAGTGCTAGGGGCTGGCGCCGTGCCACTCTGTGGCGGTGCGTGGCACTTGCGCCTGTCAAAGCCCTCAGAGCTGCACAAAGAGTGAACTTCACTTACGCAAATCAAAACCCATTAACCAGGCCATTGGGGGAAGGGGGATGCGGACTGGGACAAACCAACACCACCACGCTGTTGACGTGTGCGAGAACACTCTGGGGTGCGGAGAAGAGAGGAGCAGCCCCTGCAGACTCTGCCGACTGCACCGTGGAAGACAAAGGACAGAAGTGACCGTACACAGACGCTGTGCCATGGAGGGCGAGTTCATTTCTCACAGGGGCTCAATTCTGGTAGCAAATCTGAAACTGTTTTACGCAAACAAATCAGAGACACGTTTATTATCACAGGAGAAAGAAGTCACTAACAAGGAAAGTGGGCTAGACCAGAACTAGAGGTGTCAACACGGACACGTGTATTTACAAGCTTGCACACACACAGATACAGAAATAAACACAGCTCTGTGTGCATGGGTCAACACACATGCATTTCCTGGCTCAACCCACTGAGTCATGAGGAGCTACGGCACCCTGGGAGTTATGAGCATGGCCAGCACCCCATCTTGGTTTCTCATGCCATTCTCCTGAAAAAGGAAACTGGCTCCCAGGAGAATTGGCTGACTCCAGGCTGGAACAGGGAAAATACAAGATGAGGCTGGAGCACCTTGTACTACCAGTAAGGAAGGAAGTGCTCCAGAAGCAAAATCAAAAAAATGGATTGGGGCACATTCCAAGAACATGTGGCAAAAGGGAAGGACCCCCCCCAACCCACCCCGTGGCCAAAGGGGGAACAAACTGAGCAACAGAACACGAGGGCCGTACTGGACCGTAACCCAACAGAGCAGACACCGTGCGTCCAGGCCGGCGTAAACAAATGAGCAAGTTTAATAAGCAAGGGAATAAATGGGAGAGAAGGGTGACCACTCTTCCTCACAGAACTCCAGGTTATGAAAGTAGAAGGAATGGCGGAAACGGAAAACCGCCGCACAGAAGAAAACCAACGCAGGACACACCACAGTGACAATGGCTATAGGCAAAATGCCCCAGTAACACCAAAATCAGTGGGCAAAAGCTTAAGGGGCAACGGGGTATTTGCACAGTCTCAAATCTCTTTCACAATGTTAGTTACTGAGACGGCTCTAACATATACCAAGAAACTCTTTGACTCTCCTTTCTCCAGGAGGGGAGCTCGATCCTCTCCCCTGGAGTGTGGATTTGCTGACAGAACAGCATAAGGCTGGGGGACCACGTCTCCATGCACCGGGCTCCAAGCCAATGTCCCACAACACTACAGACCCCGACCTGACAAGACACGCCCAGGAGAATGCGACAAGAGGGCATCAACTCGTGGTGTTCCTCAAAAAAAAAATCCCAAATAACTGCAGTCTGATAATGAGAAACAACAATCCCAAATCAAGGGACAGTCAACAAAATACCTGACTAGCACATCAAAGTGTGAGGTCGTGGCAGACACGGACAGGCCGAGGCAGCGCAAACCTGGAGGGGACTGAAACAGGACGACCTGACACCATGGGGGTCCTGGCTGGGATCTGGGACAGAGGAAGCACAGGAGGGGGAAAACGGGAACTGCACCTGAAGCCTATAACTTAGCTACAAGGTGTACCAACGTGAATGTCTTAGCTTTGACAATCACACTGTGGTTCATGCACGAGGCCAATGTCAGGAAGCAGGCTGAAGGCTGTCCAGAAATTCTCTGCACTATTTTTTTTTTTGGAGACAGAGTCTCACTGTGTTACCCAGGCTAGAGTGCCATGGCGTCAGCCTAGCTCACAGCAACCTCAAACTCCTGGGCTCAAGCAATCCTTCTGCCTCAGCCTCCCGAGTAGCTGGGACTACAGGCATGCGCCACCATGCCTGGCTAATTTTTTCTATATACTTTTAGTTGTCTGATTAATTTCTTTCTATTTTTAGTAGAGACAGGGTCTCGCTCTTGCTCAGGCTGCTTTCGAACTCCTGAGCTCAAACAATCCGCCCGCCTCGGCCTCCCAAAGTGCTAGGATTACAGGCGTGAGCCACCGCGCCCGGCCTCTCTGTACTATTTTTTTAATTTTCTATGAGTTTAAAATTATTTCAAAATAAAAGGTTAACAGCAAAAAACTCTGGGTGCTGTGCTGAAGGAGAAAGGCGTAGAACTCACTCAGTAACCTCTAAGCACAGCGGTCTGACCGCAGATGGCTGAGGGAAGAGCCCTGACACTTCCAGCGCTGCTGAAGTCACCCCAAGACCCATCGGGGCATCCGCAAGGGCCGGCTGCAGTCCGGGGCTGGAAGCCCCTCACTGGACTCACCTTGACCAGGATGTTCAGCATGGCCCCAGGGTAGGAGATGGTCACCCTGGGCTTCTTCGCGTTGGTTGTTTTGAGGACAAAATTTTCTGGGAAGCTGTTGGGCAGGACGCACCATATCCCATCTGTGTCCAGTTCTAGCGGCCTCCTTCAGAGACAGGGTACAAGGCTGTCAGTGCCCTGCTCCAGGGTTCCAGCGTGCAGCCCCCAGCCTCCATCCTCCCCACGCCGCCCCCTGCCTGCGTGAGTCCTCACCCGATCTGCTCGATCAGCTCGCGCGCCTGGGTGATGATGTTGGCCCCCGTGAAGCAGACGATGCCTGCCATCTCCATGGAGTACCAGCGAGCCCTGTGAGGTGGGTGGGGCTGCTGTGAGGCTCCCTCCGGAGGGGAAGAGGCCAAGGGAGAGACCCCGAGAAGGGACTAGGGAAGTGGCCAAACGCATCTGAAGCAGGACAGAACTGAGGCAGAATTTGGCCCTGCCCAGAGGACGCCTCCCTGTCCCTACCTCAGGGTGCCCAGCACAGCTCAGGAAAGTTCTGGAAGGGTGCGATGGCTGCCACCACAGCAGTTTAAAACTCCCACTTCAGCAGGACTCTCCACACCACCCCAGATCCTTCTCTGTTCTCTTCAAACCCCTCCCCAGCCCCATTCTCACCTCTGGCTTCTCCCCTCCTGCCCTGGGCCCCAGCCCTGCTCTCTGCTGCTCCCCAACCTGGTTCTGTCTCTTATGAGACATTCCTCTGCCCATCTCTAAATACACGCGAAGCAGACACCCAGATCCTCTCCACGTCCCCCAAGTGAGGACACGCACTGAGTGATGTTAACATGTTGGAAACCAGATCGAATCTCCAGCCCACAATGCTGAGACAAGTGCGCCCAGCAGCACTCAGCTCTCTTGGACACCCCAGACTCTCAAAGTCAAGGTGGGCCCTCTCTCCTTGACCTCCCAGCCTGTCACCCCCTGCCCCAAAGCTGGCTCTCTCCTGGAATTGGAGAGTGGCACCCCCCCACGCCCCACTGTGTCCCAGTCATTTAAAGGGGCCTATGCGTTTACTCATTCATTCATTTGTTCATTCACCCCACAAGTGTCTGTCGGGTCTGGCCATACCCCTTGCGCATGACGTAGCCGTAGAAGGAGTTGAGGATGCACTTGTGCGCCAGCTGCAGCGAGTCGTACAGGACCTCCATGTTCTTGCAGCGCTTCACCTCGGCCGCATCGCCTGCCTCCACCGCCGCCGAGAGCTTCTTCTTCCACACCTGAGAACCATACACACTTAGGGCCTCATGGGTTTCCATTTCGTATTCTACAAAATCAATAGCCTAAGTTTTTAATGTTTTGAAGAAGTTCAAATGTAAACAAAATCCGAAAAAACAGTACAGTGAACACCACACACTTCTCTCCTAGACTGGCCAGTTAACATTTTGTCATATTTCTTTTATTGCTTGGTTGTCACGTGTCCTGCATCTGCCCCAGGTGAGGCAGCTTTCCTGAAAGGAGTTCAAGGAGTAGGAACACATTCAGGTTTCACGTTTTTTTTCTTTTTTTGAGACAGGGTCTCGCTCGGTCACCCGGGCTAGAGTGCAGTGGTGGCATCGTCATAGCACACTGCAAGCTCAAAGTCCTGGGCTCAAGCAATCCTCGTCTCAGCCTCCTGAGTAGTTGGGACTACAGGCGTGCACCACGACACCCGACAGATTTTTCTGTTTTTTGTAGAGACAGGGTCTTGCTCTTGCTCAGGCTGGTCTCCAACTCCTGGCCTCAAGCGATCCTCTAGCCTCAGCCCCCCAAAGTGCTAGGGTTACAGGCGTGAGCCACCAAGCCTAGCCCATGTTATATCCTTACTCCTGTGAGACCAAGGACTAGGAGGAAACACTCGATTACAGACGGCAACAATCCACACAGACGCCTCAGACTCTGTCAACGCCCAGGACAGAATCCAGACCTGAAAACAAGCTGAAGAAACATGAAATCAACATCTGCAGACCAGCAGAGGCCTCCACGGGGCTCCCACTCGAGTCCTGTCCCGCGGCTGACCCCTGCCCAGTACGAGCAACAAGCTGAGTCACAGGGCGCTCAAACACAGGAAACTGCTAACAGGAAGAGAGCAAAGTGCACCTCGTTAGAGGCCACGTCTGTGACCATTTGTTCATCAGCCAGTATTTAAGGACCTCACTACTTGTATCGCTGGGCCTTGGCAGACAGACAGAGTAAAGCTAACAAAGGACTGAGTGGTATTCCACAAGTTTGAAATGGATGTGTTTTGGGTGGTGGAAACATTGTCTTAACTGCGGTGGTTATAAAACTGCACGTGCTTATCAAAATTCACAGGACTGTACACGTCAAAGCGGTGAGATTTACCCTCTGTGAATTTTGCCTCAATAAAGTAGATGTGAAACAACTGTGGGAGCGTGAATGTGATGAATCCTTGCCTAAGGGAGCGGGGACCTGGGCCCACTCTTGCCGGAGCTGGCACTCCCGCCCCCACCGTTTGCTAAGTGAGATGCTATCACGGTGGTTGTGACACTGGACATTCTCCTTGCCTCAGAACATTCCACTGCCTCCCCACACAGCTGACTTATGTCTAGCACCCGGACAGTGTCTGGCACACAGCTGTAGGGTGGAATCGGGACACCACATTGCTGGCTTGTGATGTGACCAGCTGTCGTGAGGCCGGCGTCGCAGGCCGAGAGAACCTGGGTTTATCTGCTCTGTCGGACTTAGGGAAACGAGTTACTCGAAAGGACCCTGGTAAAAATAATCTATAAAGAAATGCAAAGGCAGCCAAAAACATTTCAGTAAATTCCCTATCTAAGGTGAGAAGAAAAGTTTTTTAAAGGATTGGTATTTAAAGAACAGAAAAAGATCAAGATGTTTATTAAGGGCCAATTGCATGCCAAGAGCTCCACTGGACTCTGAAGAATAGAAAGACACAGTTGCTGCACGCTCAGTGCCCGTCTGATGAGGGACATGGGTGAACAGGTAATTTAGCAACAGTTTAATTAAAATAAAGTGATAGTATGATACTTCCTTAGAAGGTTAAACGCAGAATTATATGATCTAACAATTCTACTTCTGGGTGTGGATTCAAAAGAACGTAAAGCAGAGGCTTGAAGAAACATCTGCGTGTCCGTGTTCACAGCAGGGCTGCTCACAACAGCCCAAAGGTGGAACGAGCCAACACAGCGTCACGGATGAAAGGACAAACAAAACCAGCAGTCTAGGAGAGGACTGCGCAGTCTTCCCTGTACTGTTTTCTCAGCTTTTCTACAGATTTTAACTGTTTCACAATAGTAAAACCCTGGGCTACTGACTTTGCAGAATGTGAGATGGAAGACCGTGACGTGCTACGTGTTTGCGCAGTTCTCGAGGAAGAAGCGGCTTCCACGCGATGCAAGATTATTCAGACATAAAAAGGTCCCTAAAGGAGTTGAATTCAGACAGAAGGTGCAGGGGGGATCAGCAGGGTGGAGGTTAGCGTTTAATGGGGACGGTGTTTCCGTGTGGGAAGATGAAGAGTTCTAGAGATGCGTGGTGGTGCAGTCTGTGCTCAACACCACTGAGCAAGTGCCCTTAGAAATGCTGAATTCCATGTTCCGTCCACCTGACCACCATTAAAACAGAGAGTGTACCATGGCAGGGATACGGCGTGATGGTGGGTGCAGCAGGTGGGAGGATGTGAGGGCCCTACCCAGTGTAGCCATGAAGAACAGTCTCTTAGAAGAAATAACCTGATCTGAGTAAATATAAAACTATCACCCACCTACATCATAACTGAGTTGTTGCTGTGTATCTTCCTTGTTCTCGCCGGATGAAATGTGTCAGTTAAAATACTCCCCTAATTCACCAATCAGAGGTTACCAAACTAAAGGTCGGATGGTGAATCCCGCAGGTGCGAGAGCCCCAGACTTTGTCGGAACTGCTCACCTCCCACGGTGGCGGGGACGCAGCTGGGTTCCAACAGAAGTTTATCCAAACTGCCACCCAGCTGTTACGTGCTGGCCCTTGTTCTAAACTAAGTAATCACTTCAGAACTATTGCTCAGGGCAATCTGAGCCCCAGACCAGGGTGGATGATGGCCACATCCTTTCTGGCCATGAACTCTTCAAAGCTAAACACATCTGCGCATTAACCGTCTGAGGGTGTGTGCTGGCTCAGAGAATCCAAACCACCACATCCCAGTTGGTGAGCCAAGAATGTCCGGGCAGAGCCTAGCAAAGATCCCCATTTCAGAAACAAAACTCTGACCTGCCCTCAGCAAGGCCAACTCTCAAAGGGCCTCAGACCTCACCTTGTGGAGCCCTTTGAACTCATAGCGTCTGTCCCGGAAGGCGCGCACCGTGTCCACGTAGAAGGAGTTTTCCCGTTGGCAGATGGTGGTGATGCGCTCCTCCACCTTGGTGATGTGGATCTTCTTGTAGGCTTTCCGGCAGTAATCTAAGCACAATTCAGAGTGGCAGGGGGTATACGTGAGACCTTCCAGACACGAAAGAAAGACCTGGGACACAGGGATGTGGAGGGACACGCAGGAGCAGGAAACTCAGATATGCTGCTAGTTTATCATCCCAACAAAGGACAGCCCCTGAGTACACACAGGCCAAACATGCCAAGACCACAGAGAGTGAGCAGCTTCTGAACACTTGCTGAAGGAGAAACAAGGAAAGGAACCCCATAGAAAGAGCAGTTCAGAGCAATCTAGAACAGATGCTGGTCTGCTGTTACAACCACTCTGCTGGCTATGGGCTGTGATATACCAACACGGCCCAGTGAGGACAGTCAGAGCTGGAGCTGCCAGGTTCAGAAAGCCGAGGCCACACCCAGGTGCTCACCCGCCAGCCTCTTCTTCTCGTATTTAGCCTGTTCCTCACGGGACAGCTCATGAAAGGCTCGAGCCGGTCCCTCCGGGAACAAGGGGGGAAACTTCTCTGACTCCAGCTGGTGCTGGATCCGGTGGTATTCACTGCGACTGGCCGGCACTGGGAAGGAGGCAACAGGAGCAGGTTCAAAAGGAGCCCTAGGCTCGCCTGTCTCATTGAACTGAGCACCCCCAGCCCAACTCACTGAACTCGCCCCTCCACTGCCAGGCCATCTTCCTCTGGCAGTTCGCTCCCGGCTTGTTGAAGTCGCAGGCGGCACAGGTGGCCTCGTCTACCATGGCAGAGGGCTGTGAGTAGGAAGCAAGAAAGCAATTAGGGTTCAGGCAGAGAATGTTCCAATCCTGGTGCAGGAAGCTGCGGGAAGGTAAGTCTCACCTGCAGGCGGTTCGTCAGGATGATGTTGGGGTACATGGCTCCCACGTCCAGGTGGTAGATGAGGGGACACTCAATCCGGTTAGGAACATCCTTCAGGGAGGTGAGCTTGGTCTTGATCTCATCACACACCTACAGAGAAAGGGAACACAGAGGGGTTGGTACCAAGATAAGAGCTGGGAAGAGCAGAGTAACCAAGGTGGCACCACAGGCCCAGGGAGGAAATAATAGCACTGTACCCAAGACCCAGGTGTAGGTGATGCTCGCAGGAAAGAGCAGTGCCCAGACAAGGGCAGCGCCCACAGGGGAAGGACCCGCCATCCCGAAAGAACCACGTGGCTCCAGCTGTGTGCCAGTCTATGACCCCTGCACAGCGTGGCCATGAGACTGACAGTGGCGGCCTGGGGTCCAGCCAGAGCAGACGGCACCATTCCTGGGTGCCCGTGTTCAGTGAGGCGCCATGTGTGCCACACAGCCCGACAGATGAGAGGGCGTAGAGGACAGGGTGGCTCATGGGACAGGCCCTCCCGGTCCAAGCCCACACTCTGAGCCACGTCCTGGACTGCCTCCCAATGACTTCCAACCAGACTTCCACTTCCAGCCACAGCTGAACCATGAGCCTAAAAACTCCTGATACCAACTCCTCGAAATCCTGTATAAAATACAAAAACTGTCCCTGTAAACGCAGAACTGACCTTTAAGCAAGGAACAACCCCCAGAGCACAAAAGCAACAAGCAAACTCAAAACCAGGGCAATGAGCCGACCTGGCGGATGCCCTGGTGGGGCTGGGAGGCCTCACCCGGAGCACGGCCAGGAAGGGCAAAGGCATGGGGCTGTAGTCGGGGAAGCCAGGCACAACCTTCCAGAGTCCCCTCCCTGGGGGGTCACACAGGGTCACACTTCATCCTCCCAGTGTCAAACCGTGACAACCATGTGAACTGCTGTCCACTAGGGAAGCTCATCAGATCTCATTGGGGGCTGGCTGTGTGGGCATCTCTGCTTGGCACATACCCCATTCCAGCCCCAGCATAGACCACGACGTCTGCACGCACACCAAGGCACAGCGAGCCACCCTTATCAGAGAAGGGCAGGAACTCACTGGAAACCAACCTCCCAGGCGCAGTGAGGGCCTTTCCCAGGACAGCATCTTGGGCCTGCGCTCGGAGTCTTCTCTGTACTTTCTCACGCCTCGTCAGGGAGAGAGAACCTACACGCAACAGAGCCCCAAAGGCAGGACTCTCAAGGGCCCCTCCATAAAGGATAAACTAGACAGGTCTGCTCACCAAAACCGCGTCTGAGTGAAGAGAACGTCTTCCCTGAGCATCCCTCTAAGTCTGTGGTTTACATCACATTTCCACATTATCTGGGAACCCTCAAGTCAAAGAACCAAACGAAAAGGGACCTCAGCCCAGCGGCACTCCTAGGAAACCAGGCAGTGACGGCTGTGAAGCTACCGGAGGGCTTTCAGCAGACTGCACCGGACTCCCCGCCAGAGACAGATTCACACCACAGAATCCCACAGCGACCAAGAGCAAACACAGCAGGAGACCCCAAGGACTCCAGACAACAAAACTCCTGGATTAAACACGCTAAAATGAGCATGTTTAAAAATACTAAAGACAGTAAAATCTAAAACCACAGAAAAAGAAAAATAGTACACTTTTTAAAAAAGCAGATTTGGAAAAGAACTAATAGAGCTTCTAGATATTAAAATATCATCCTAAAAAACAAAAATAGAACCAGTCACTGAAACTATACAAGACTGAAGATAAACAGGTTTCTGAGAGTTATACACTGTTATTCATTCTTCAAAACATAACACATCATTAAATCATGACATTAGGTATGTGCTTATTTGATAAATTCATTTTGTACAAAATGTATGCAACACAAAGAAACAAAATGCCAAAATTTGAGAACTATTATATCCAGGAGTTAATCTAATAATATTTATTAGAAAATTTAATACATTGGCATTCTTATACAAATTGGCTAAAAATTTTAAAAATAATTTAGTTCTGGGGTTGCTAAATTTTCTTTGTAAAGGACACGATAATAAACATTTTAGGTTTTACAGCCAACAAGAGAATGATGTATTGCATATTCTTGTTTGGTTATTTTTTTTTAAACAATGCTTTAAAAACTTAACGATTCTTAGTTTATTGCCTGTATAAGAACAGGCCTTGTGTTCCACAGTTTGCCAACCCGTGTTAGACATTCAAGGGTAGAAAAAGCTGAAAAATATCTAAATGAGCAAAAATTAACCAGCAGAAAAAAGTTAACCAGAAGGCTAGCCACCACTTTTACAAAACACGATAAATTTGGTAAAATCTTTTTAGAAAATCTCTTGAACACAAAACTGTCCTTAGTCTTTAAAAAATCCTTAAAACCCTTCAAAGTAGTAAAAAATAGAAAATACACCTAAAATTGTAAGAAGAAATAATTACAAAGATGAGCACCTATCGCGTGGAACAGGAAATGCCACAAACGCAATGCTTAGTTTCTGCTTGAACTTTAGGCAAACGACTTGGAACAACCAGCTCCACTCTACCCTTCTTCGCCTGCTGAGGACGTCCTGAAACGCTGCCAGGCCCAGAAAGGTGAACAGGGCGGGAGCAGCTGAAAGGCTGTTTCTAAGGCGGGGGACCCCACCTGGACACACCTCAGGTTGCTCCAAGCCCTGTTGATTTCCCCCAGCTGCCTGTGTGACCTCTGGGTGGTCCCTCAGGAACACAAGGGTGACCCTGGGCTCCCCTTTCCAGGCTGTGGACATAGCTCACGAGACAGACTGTCATCTACAGAGCCCACCTCCGGGCTCACCAAGGCTCTGGAGTCCCTGTACCTACAACACCTCCGGCCGAACTCTGCTTGCCTATCTCATGGTCTCTTAGTAGTATCTCTGTTCCTTCTGAGAAGCTCTTTAACTTGTGTTTGTCACTCACACTAGGCTCTCTTCCCAGAGTGGCTCACTGAGAGTTCCCTGAAGTGTAACAGCAGCTGTAGCTGACAACGTCCATACAGCACTCACAGTTTGCAAAGAAAGCGCATTCTCGTTTGAATTTTGTCTAAATCTGTTACAAGGTGTTTCTTGACGTTGATACTACAACCGTGAAAAACTCCAAACCGCCAGTCACTGAACATGCCGTGGTGGTGAGTAATTCCTGACAGAGCTGAGATGTGCCACGTCCCAAGGAACGGGGACCACCAAATAGTGGTGTCTCCCTCTGCAGTCACAACACACTTTGATTGGACCATACAGTCACTAGATTCTATTGTCACTTTAGGAATTTACCATCTGTCACCATTTTAAAGTCTCCTTAACAAAATACAACCAAAAATCTCCAGTGGCCCCCCATTGCCTACAAAATAAAGTCCTACCGGCTTGAAACAGGGCATGAGACCCAGGGCAGCCCATCGCCGCATTTCAAGAACAGCTCCGTGAAACTCTCCCACCTCAGCAGATCCACCACTCCCCACAACCGTCCCACCAGAGACCCGGTGCCATCCGTCCACAGCACCGCACGTGGCAGGTACGTAACAAACACGCTGCTGGAAGCAGGAGTCTGAAGAAAGGCGCAGGAACACAGGCTGTCTTCCTGCCTCCTGGACGTTACCTCTTGAAAGTTGGTGACCTGCTCCACAGACACCTTCTCCTCCTCCTCGATGGCATGGCGCATGGTCTTCTCCACCCGCTGCAGCAGGAAGTCAAAGGCAGCAGGGTTCTGCACAAACAAGATGACGCGAGTCAGACAGGAAACCCACCTGCACCACCCACCTCAGCTGCGACGCTGCTGCTGCAGGTGCACAGAGCCCTGCTGTGCACCACACGGTGGGACATGCCCAGAAAGCTCCAGAAGGACCCACATGCTCCCTCTGCAAGACACTGCGCAGTCCTGCCCTAGCAAAGCCCCAGGGGAGCGCCAGACCAGGGGAGGGGCTGTGGGAGAGGACGGGGAGAAGAGGCTTTATTTCAGCCCCACGGGGCTTCTGAGCCCGACCATAGCACAGGAGTGGGAAGGCCCAGGAAGGCAGCACACCATCCGGAACCGGCAGGGGATGTCGCTGCGGAAGACGCCAGACTCGAGGGCCTCCACGTGGCCCCCTACGTAGGTCTCTGCATCCAGCACGTGGCCGTCAGCCGTCAGCTTGTTGAGCTCCTGCTCCTGCTTGTTGGGGAAGATGATGTTGGCATGGAAGGCCTGGACCATCAGCAGGGCCTCGCACAGCGTGCCCGAGCCCTTCCGGAGCACCTACGGGAGAGACCAAGGACTCTGGAAGCCTGCGCCAACAGCCCTCATTGCAGGCACAGTCTGAGAGCCACAGGAAGGCACCTAAACTTGCAGTAGACGAGAAAGGACAGGAAGCCTGTTGATAAATGGCTGTAAACCCTGCCTCCCATAGTTATTCCCACACGGGCTGGATCCCTGAAGGACATCACACCAGCCCTCCCTGGACCCACCTGCCTCTGCTAGGCAGTGGTGCAGCCAGAACAGGGCAGGGGGAGAGGAGGGTGCTGATGTGACAGCCAGAGTGTGGTGGGGACAGGGGACACCAACCTCATCAGGCTCCATGGGGATGATGGTACACAGAGCGAATATGAAGGGGTGGACGTACTTCATGTACAGATAGTAGGTGGCAACAGCGTCTGACACGGAATACGTGGCCAGAGTCTGAGGAGAGAACGCCATAGAACAGACCGTAAAGACCATTGGCCCTGGCTGACGTGTGAGGCACAGAAGGCAAAGCTCAGTGAGGCGCTTGGCCTCGCCAGCTGCCACATGTCCATGGGAGGAGACAGGCACAGGACAAAATACACCATCCTGGAGGAAGCGCAGCCCTGCTGGGTGGAGCAAGGCCGGGGCAGAAAGCAGCACCTGGGCCGAGGCCGACCTCTGCATGGCATACACACGACCGTGCAGCAGCATGGGAGAGCGGACGCAGCTCACGTGCCTGGGGCTGCTCCGTGGCCATCCGGCACATGTCCTCAGGGTCCAGCTCCACAGGGTCGTAGCCCAGCTTGGCCTTGGCAGCTGCCTTGAGGTTGTGGCTGCCCACGGGAAGATAACTGTCCCTCTTCACCCACCTGGGAAGGAAATGAGAACAGAAGCCAGGGAGGAGTCAACACGAAGCCTGAGAACCCAGGAACTGGCCAAACTGGCCACAACACAGAAAGCGCAGGACCCTAACAGGTACCGGGAGACCCACACCAAAACCCTGATGGGGCAGGCCCCTCACAAAAACCTTTCATCTTGAGCTAGGTCATCTCAACAGGTGCACCCACAAAACGTAAGGAAACGTCAGAGTTAGTCCTTGGCTGTGTCTCACCCTCAGCAAAGCGCTTGGCCTCTCGTTCCAGAGAGAGAAGGCAGCAGGTGGGCAGACACCCATGTCCACAGCCTCTCCCTCAGCTGTGCTCTCTGCACCCATCGGGCCTTGCCCCACACACCACTGCGCTTCTCTGCTCCTCCCCTTGCACTGGCCCGAGCACGGAAACACCCAAGCCCAGCCCTTCTTCAAGAGGCCCCGCGTGGAACCCATCTCCATCTCCTGTGGCTCCCCCAGGGCTGCCTACCCCACAGCCCTCTCCTCTCATTTTACCTCACGTCCCAGGAGTTCATCGGCTACCCCAGCTTTCACCAAGACCCGCCTGCCAGTGACTCCTAATCCACAGCACAAGCCCAGACTGAGTCGTGATGGTTCCCAGGGCGCCCGTGTGGGCTGGGCTCCCAGGCTAGCAGGATTGCAGAACCACCTTCCATGTGAAACCTGCTCTCTGCCCTGTTCCCAGCCTCCCCTGATGGCAGAGACTCCAGGAGCCCACCCCATCCTGAGAACAGTGTCCCTGTCCCCGTCCACCACAGATCAGCAGACCCACAGTCCTCTCAGCCTTGCACTCACCTTGTACCAGGACTGTCACTGTGTCACATTCTGAACTGGCCCAGTCTCCTGCCCACCAACCCAAGTGCTGATGCCAGAGCTAAACAGAAACGCGGTCACGTTTCAAATGCTCCAGTGGCACCCGGTGCCGGTCGAGAAGAACCCACCTTCTCACCTGGCACAGAAGGCCCGTGGAGACTCCGCCCCCTCTGGTCTTCTTTCTCAGCATTTCCACATCCTTCCTCCCACTCAGACATGCCTGAGCCCCCAAGACACCATGACCTTCCACACCTCTGAGCTGCCTCACGCCCTGGCTGCTGTCTGGAATCTGTGCTTGCCCTGTGAGACCAGCCTGGCTGCCGCGTCCACAGCCTTGCCTGGGCGAGCCAAGGTCCCTCTGCAGCTCGTGCAGCACAGGGACCCCACTCTCCTGGAGTGTTCCTTTCTGCCCTGGCGTTCCCCCTCCCCGCCGCAAGCTGACAGTCAGCATGTGCGTGCTGACTACATGAGCGACTAGCTGGCAATCAAAGACACAGCCACAGCTGCTGTGTTCTCAGATGACCCAGAACTGCTTCTTGGAGTCCAACCTCCTCCCGTGCGAGATGTGTTGATGTGCAGTACGCGTGAGAGGGGAGCCTTTGAGCCTTCAGATCCCACGTGTGAGGCCACGGTGTTGAGCGCTGGGGCCTACCTGAGGCAGTCCATGTGGATGCATTGGGGCGCCTTGTACTCTCCCTGGCTGTCCTTCTGGAAGCCTATCTCCTGGTGCATGCTCAGGCCGTACACTGCCGCCCTGGCCTCCACAAACGGCCTGGGCACAGAAGAGAACAGACAAGCAACAGGGACAGGTTAGCCTCTAATTCTCCTCTCTCGGACACACGGAGGATGATTCCAGGAGACACCAGAGCACAGCTGGGATCCCCACATGCCAGCCACCTCCTCAGTCGAATGAGAAGCCCACTCGCACCACCAAACACCCCTTCCCTGCCACCTTCTAGTTACTCACAAAGACATCACACTCACCAGTCAAAAAAGTCCCCATTGTAGGTGACCATGATGGTGGGCTTGGTCTCCTGGACGTGTTCAAACCACCTTTGGATCAGATGAACCTGAGCCCAGCAAGTCACGTGTCAGGGGTGGGCTCTCTCTTCGCCAGGCTATTTCCAAACTGCTCTCTCCAAGTTCAGAGGCAGCCTCCTGTCATCCCTTATCCCCACACCACCCTCCGGTTGCCACCAGGAAAGACGATCACACCCTGAGAACAGAGCTCACTGAGCTGCGGTTCTGATCCATCGGGTGCCCAAGGATCCGCATGCCTCTTCTTCCCATTTCACCCCAAAATACCCAGCAACGTCCCAAGTGATGCTCTTTACCTCATCGGGCTCATTAAAGACACAAAAGGGCCCTTCATATTCCGGCTTGGGGGTAAACTCAAAATCTTCAATATCTTCTGAAACGATCTCCCTGTTGGTGATGAGGTAGCCCTGGCGAAGTTGATTAGCAATTAACACAAGTCAGAGATAGCAAAGCTGAGACATGGCCTCCCAACACGGCCCAGAAACTCCGGCAGGAGACTCGTACTACAAAGAACTCTGCAGCAATGTGAAGGCACCGTAAGCTCCCCAAGAAGGGACACTAATGTCTAGTTCTCGTTAGGAAGGAGGGAGCACAGCTGGCTATCAGAACAGCACACTTGCTTCCGTTCCTGGGCTCTTCTCACTCCTTACTCACTCAGCAAACACTACCATGGGCAGATGCTGCTCTCACTCAGGGACCAGACGAGGTCCTTGTTGCAAGAGCTTACCTCCCCCAGGTCACTGCTCACCTGTCCATCGATCATGTAGGAAATCATCATAATCTGGTCTGTCTCGGCGTCAGGAAACTTGAGAGGTAGTTTGGTTGTCTCAATGTCAAATGCCAAAACCACAGGATCCTGGAAGGACAAAACAGCATAAAGCCGAACTCTGGGAACCCACCACCAGCCTGCGGCACCTCTGGTGGCTACAGCAAGAGTGGAAAGGCTCAAAAGAGCCAGGGCAGGTACCTCGGGATGGACTGTCCAGGGTCAGGAAGGGGAGTTCACTAAGGGCATGACGAACCAAACACCTGCGGGACAGAGGCAGCGCAGGAGATCACAGAACAAGCCGACAGAGCACCATGGTCTCGAAGCTCTTTAACATGCGTCACCTCATGCTGACCTTTACAATAGCCTGACAGGTGACTGTGGTACAGCGCTGGCATCTTCATTTTGGAAATGAGAAAACTGAACAAGGACTTTCCTAAGCTCACAAAGCCATGCTTGAACCAAGGCCTTCCAGTTGCAAATCCACTTCTCGCCATGTCACTTATCAGCTTGGAAAATGGAAGCGATAGCTTTTCCTCAAACATCCAAATCCAGCCTAGCTCAAATACTGATGCCACGTGGTAACGTAGTACGATGCTAAATGAAATGGTGGTCTCAGGTCAAAAACACATGAAAATAATTTTAATTCCGTAATTCTTTTAAGAAAGCATTTGAGGAAAAAGAAGCAAACAAATTTTTGAGTCGAATCCACCTTTCAGCACTAAATGTGCTCTCTCCAGAAAAGGTGAAATTTCAGGACAGAGGAAATGCAAACAGCACTCACAGGTCGTTCGACGAGGTCATCTCGGCGGGTGATTTCCATGGGCAAAGCATTCCCTCGGTGTCTGACGTTGTACCAATGAGCCTGCAGAATGTGTAGTGTGTTATTAGAGTTCTACGTCCAGGGAAGCCTATTTCTCTGTGGATTTACCCGTAAGTGTTACCCCCTGACTGTCGGGAACTTCACATGAGCAGTTGCCTGGCCCCGTCACACTCACCACATGGATCTTCAGGTCAATGGAGAGGCGGATGTGGTAGGGGACGTCGTACTCGCGCATGTCCACGATGTTGTCCAGCTGGTCGGCTATCTTCTTAGAGGCCTCCTCTTCATCGGTGATCACACTGCCCCCTTGCAGAACACTGGGAGACAAAGAGAGTGTGGCTAACTCAACTATCCTCTGCTGGGGACCGGAGAGGTGAAGACCAGAGTTCACAGGGTAAACACAAAAGGTAAATCAAGGTGGTGTCTGTTGATGACCAGGGCAGCCCTTCCCTAATCAATGGCCTTTGATGATCACCTTCCCGGAGCAACAGGCCACAGACATGAGAAAATGCAACATACGCTTAAGATGTGTGCATTTAATACGATGGAAGTTACATCCCAATTAAGAGAAAAAAGAAAACAACCCTCAGTGGTGCCAGTGAGGACAGCACCGGGGTGGCTGCCCCTCCAGGTCCTCTCTGTTACTGAGGCCCCAGTTCACATGGCCTACCCATGGGTCTCTGCTGTGTCTACGGATGTGGCCTATCCCTGTGGCTGCTATCAGCCCACTAAGCTCAAATACTGAATTGACTATTCAGGGAAAAAAAAGACAAGACTCAGATATGACTCTGGCCTTTGAGGACTCAGTCTCAGAGTCTCACCTTCCAATATTCTGAAAAGTAATTTATGGCATTGCTGGGGAAGACGGGTCAGGATGGCAGAAATGCTCAGGGTCCCAACTGATGTTTTGTCAGAGGATAAGATTAACTCTTCTGAAGTCATCCCAACTTAATTACTCAAGATTTAATCTTTTACCTTGCTTCCTATTACGGTTGATACTTAAACATTTGATGAATAGTGTTTGGTGTTCTATACTCAAATTTCTCTATTAACACCCAAGGTTCTCTGGGGAAGACATGCTGTATGAATCTTGGCACTTAATAAAAATCTGTAGATGGTCTACCTTGGGGGTGGGATAAGGGATCCTTCTCCCTCTAAAATGTCTTTATTGTTATAGCAACTCAATTTTACAGCCACAAACCCACCCCCTACACAAGAAGGAGAGCTAAAATACAAAATAAAATACAACCTGGGAGGCCACTGTATTTAATCAGAGGATACAGAAATTTCTACCTGACTGCTCAAGTGTTTCCACATCACATGGACCCATCATTAAGGTCCTTCACTGCTGATTTTCCTGCCTCCTACCCATCTTGTCACTCTGGACCAGTGGGCACTTCCTCTTGAGAATGAAGCTTACCTGGAGAGCATAGCTGTGTATGCATCGCTGGCATGGTCCTGCTCCCGGTTCTTCTTCACAGCAGGGGAAATCTCCTTCCTCACTTTGACAAGATCCTCCACCGTGTGGAAGGATAGCTTGATGTAATTTCGCTTCAAACCCACTAAGTGATTTGGCTAAGGAAGTAAAAGAGATCACACCCATGAGTTCAAGAGAGACAGGACTTTGTTGGTGAGAGAAAACAAGAGGGTAAATAAAGTCTCAAAGGTAAACATACCCAAAGAGTCACTGACTCCAAAGCACCCTGTCCAACTCTGAATGTGGCACCAACTAACATCACCTTTCTTTTTTAAGAGACAGGCTTTCACTCTGTTGCCCAGGCTACAGTATAGTGGCATCATCATAGCTCCCTGCAGCCTCAAACTCCTGGGCTCAAGTGATCCTCCTGCCTCAGCCTCCCGAGTAGGTGGGATTATAAACGTGCGATCCCACGCTCAGCTACTTTTTAAAAAATTTTTTGTAGTGACAGGGTCTCACTATATTGCTGGTCTTGAAGTCCTGGCCTCAAGCAATCCTCTTGCCTCGGCCTCCCAAAATGCTGGGATTACAGGCATGAGCCACTGTGCCTGGCCCCTACTTTGCAGAGGACTTTACCATACCCCACCACCCAATGGATAACCTAACCTTCTACCTCTTCCGACCTCATCTGCCACAAACAATGTGAACAGCAGCCTTATTTACCCTTGGAAGGTCTGGGTGATACTCACCAAGTCCAGATCCTCTTTGGGGACAGTCTCTACTTTTGCAATTTTACCCTGAAACTTCTTGGAAAGAAAAGATGAAACTTCTCGCTCACAACCCTAAATCAGGACCAGAATGAAAGACTTTCCGTTGGTGAAAGGTATTTCCTCCCTTGCCTATTTCCCAGTTCTGAAGCCCACCACAGGTCGTCTGAGCGGATTCCATGAAACATGGACTTACCTTTCTGGTTGCAATGTAGAAATATGGTTTATAGGGCAGGGCCACCTGCCACAGGCACCAACCCATCCAGGAGCAATGAGCAAGGAAAAAGGGAGAGAAAAGTGAAGACAGACTGTTTGCTGTTATAACCCATGAGCAGCCTAAATCCAATGCATCCTTGACCTTGAGAGCTCTTAAGAGAGATGGTATAACAGGAAATTCGGATCTGCTAATATCTCAGGACAAGAATCTGACACACAACACCACCTGCCTTTCAGAGTTTTCCTGAGCTAAGTTCTCTCAAGCACCTTAGGTCACGCCAGATGCAGCTCCCACCTGTGCATTAGAAGCCTCCCACTGCCCCCAGTGGCAGAGCTAAATGAACACTCAGGCACTTGTCACAAGTGGGTTTTAGCTTCTTGGGGTCAGGGGCTTACCTTAAATCTGCTCCCATCGTCCTGAATAAAGTAGTAATCCACCGCACTGACTAAACGTTTATCTTCATCTAAGATCTCAGTCTACAAGAGAGTTAGTCAGCATAGGCAGAAGATTATCCTCTGCACAGTGTAAAACCCTTTCCCTTCTACTCTGAGAAACTGAGCACTTGAATAACAAAACCATCTAGCTCTTTACCCCACCTCCGCATGAACACTGCTAGCCTCATCTACAGCAGCCCCGCAGTGGGGATTTCTCTGAATTTCTCCCTCATGATCCTGGAAAGCTCTGACAGCTGACAGGAGGCCCCTCCATGATATTAGACAGGAGAGGAGGGGAGCTGGGAACAGTCACACCTCCCACCTGCATCACCCAAACAGCAGGGCCCCCCACACCCCCTACTCTTCAGACAAGGACCATGCTCTGACGAGAAGGGGTGCAGCTGCCCTCCTGAGTGGGGAAGACCGAGGGATGGCGCTGGTGCTTACGGGATGCATGTTGATGAGCCAGCCGGTTTTCTCACCAGGCTCCTTCAGCCGCTCAAAGCCAAACCGCAAATCCATCTTGTCCGTCCACTGACTCCGTTCCAGGCGCTTGAGTGCGGAGACTGAGGAAGAGGAGCCGTCATCCCTGGCGAAAGGAGAAGGAAACTCAGTCTTTACCGTTTGTGACTCCACTTATTCCTGCAACCCTTAACCTTTAATAAAGTGTTTCGGATCTGACATGACATATGCATTTCTGAAAAACCTTGAGTTTGGACAAAAGACTCATTAAAGTAAAAGGATCTATGGGAAAAACACGACTGGGGCAGGCTCCTCAAAGCTGTTTACCTTTGTAACCAGAACACTAACCAAAAGAGCAACCACGGCTGAATGCCGCCACCTCGTGGAATGCTAAAAATACACAAACTCCAGCACTGTACTCCTGGGCATTAATCCCAGAGAAATGGAAACCCACGTTCAAAGAAAAATCTGTACGTGAATGTTCATAGCATCTTTATTCATAAAAGCCAAAACCTGGGAATGACCTAAATATTCCTTGGGAGGTGAAGAGTTGACCTGCAGCACACACACACCCTGGGGCGCCACTCAGCACTAAGGAGGAACAAACTCATGATACAGCAACTTGGACGGATCTCAAGAGAATGATGTTGAGTGAAAAAAGCCAACTCCCCACAATTGCACACTTCACGATTCCATTTATATAGCATTTTAAACATAAAATTATAGAGATGAAGAACAGATTACTGGTTGCCAAGGATGTGGGGAGGAGTGGGGGTGGCTGTAGCTACAAAGAGGTAGCACCAGGGGATCATTCTGACAGATTGCTCTACATCTTGATTTTGGTAGTGGTCACACAAATATACACGTGATAAAACTGCCCAGAACTAAATACACATACGTGTGTAAGAGTGTACATGAAACTGGAACAATGTGAATAAGATGGATGGATTGTGTCAATGTCAATCTCCTGGTTGTGATAATTGTGCTCTAGTTATGCAAGATGTTACCATTGGGGGAAACTGGGTGAAGGGACATGGGATCTCTGTATTATTTCTGGCAACTGCATGAAAACCTACAACTATCTCAAAACAAAAAATTTTTTTCATTTTGTTTTGTTTTTTAATGCTCCAAAACAAGAGAGTGTAGATGCTGGCTCATGATCACTGAGGAGACGAAGATGCAAGTGAATCTCTGAGCACAGGAGGAAAGTGCAACCTGCCACAAGCTGAGAATCCTACCAGGCCGAGGGTGCGCCTCTCTATCAAGGGAGGCCCAGGTGCAGGTGCTCATACTAAATTGTCTAAAAATAGAGTCAACAGGGCTGGGCACAGTGTCTCACGCCTGTAATGCTAGCAATCTGGGAGGCCGAGAGGGGAGGATGGCCTGAGGTCAGGAGTTGGAGACCAGCCTGAGGAAGAGTGAGACAAAAAAATAGAAAAATTACCCAGCTGTGGTGGCATGTGCCTGTAGTCCCAGCTACTTGAGAGGCTGAGGCAGGAGGCTCACTTGAGCCCAGGAGTTTGAGGTTGCTGTGAGCTATAATGATGCCACTACATTTCTAGCCATGGCAACAGGGCAAGACCCTGTCTCAAAAAAAAAAAAAAAAAGAATAGAGCCAACAGGACACACATCTGTGCAA
>NW_012151230.1:417628-419655 GCF_000956105.1 Propithecus coquereli | reverse complement strand
AAAAAAAAAAAAAAAAAAGAATAGAGCCAACAGGACACACATCTGTGCAACACTCCAGCTAAGAGCTTTGTCCTTTCCTACAAAAGAATGCGATTCTACTCCCCTATTCTGATTCCCCTTGCCTAGGAAAAACTGCAAATGAACTGATACAATCACACCACATTTTGCTAACATCATTCCTCTATTTACCAATTGCATTTATGAGCCAACTGGGGTTATAAGAAACACCTGCTAAGGCTGGGCACAGTGGCTCACACCTGTAATTCTAGCACTCCGGGAGGCCGAGGTGGGAGGATCGCTTGAGGTCAGGAGTGTGAGACCAGCCTGAGCAAGAGCGAGATCCCGTCTCTACTAAAAGTAGAAAAAATTAGCTGGGTGTGGTGGTGCCTGTGGTCCCAGCTACTCGGGAGGCTGAGGCAGGAGGCGCACTTGAGCCCAGGAGTTTGAGTTGGCTGTGAGCTAGGCTGACGCCACAGCACTCTAGCCTAGGTGACAGAGACTCCGTTTCAAAGAAAAAAAAAAAAAAAGAAGAAGAAGAAACACCTGCTATATTATATATGTAATGGAATCCAACTGGTACACTCTAAATCTACTAGAATAAACTTTAAAAAAAGACACCTGGCGCAGCAAAATAAACTCTACCTTTACGACAACGTATCTTTCTGGGGTGCCTGGGTCTAGATGTCAGTACAACCAAATATGGATAGAAATGGGGATGAGAGGAACTATCTTCACTCACTGGGGAAACTCACCGCTCAGCTCTGCAGCACCAATACATCTGCCTCAAACTTGCCCAGCCTTTCTGTGATTAGAATCTTGTAACAACTCTTCATACAGATTTTACCATCAATCTTAAATTAAGTATCTGATGAAAACTTCCCACCACCAGAACTATCCAAACCTGTTCTGATTCCAGAGCTCAGATTCTCCCCACATTGTTCACAATCTTTAACTCCACAGGTGTGATCCCATGTGGATGGACCAGAATAATTAGTTTATCTAATTTCAAAACAGAGCAATCCTTTTATTAGCATTTCAACTTTTTTTTTAAATGCAGTTTTTTCTCCAAACCACGGTTCTGAGATTCTAAACCCTGTATATTTTTGGCCAGAAGGCCAATTTATTTCCTACGCCAAGTGTATTTTCCACTCCTCAAAAATGTAAGGTAAGAACCAATATCCTGTGCTTTTCTGTCTTAATGTAAATAAATGAGCTGCTTTATTAAGCAGTCAGCAGAGAAAACACACATGTGTTTACAGAGGTGCTGAGTGGGAACAGCAAACACATATTCCCTGTGCAGAAGAGACCAGATTCCCACAACTGCTTATAAACCTCTTTTCTTTATAAATTACCCAGCCTCAGGCATTTCTTTATAGCAGCAGAAAATGAACTCAGACACTATCAGATTTCTCCAAAAGGTGAGAGTGTTTCTAAAACATTTCTATGTCATTTGACTCTGTAATCTTGCTTCTCAAAACTTATGCCAAGGAAAATGATGTACAGGAATTTTTTTTTTTTTTTTACGTAACAGAAATTCATCACAGGTTTGTTTAAAAGAGGGGAAGAAAAAAAAAAGAAAGCTACCAAATTAGCTAAATATCCAAAACAAGACCAGTTGAAACTTTTTTAAAAAAAGATTTAAACCAAACTTGTGCAGAAGTTTGTCATGTCTTCAATTACCATAGCACATTTCCCCAGTTGTTAATTTATAAACAAAAATGGACACAGAACTGTGTAAGAGAAACTATTCCTTTGCCTGAAAGTATTGCTCGGGCCACCTTCGTCCCAAGGACAGAAAGATCGTATTCCAAGGTTAGGATCCTCGCACTTCACCAATGACCATCTGTAGGCGGAATAAAGCCCCCCAGCAAAGAAGTCTATGTCCTTATCCCCAAAGTGTGAATATTGCCTTACATGGAAAACGGATTTGCACATGTGATTGAGGATCTTGGCGTTAGTCGGGCGGGCTCAAGGTAATCACCGGGGTCCTCATACGAGTGAGGCGGAGGGGAGGGGAAGGGGAGTGG
>NW_012151230.1:382993-417298 GCF_000956105.1 Propithecus coquereli | reverse complement strand
GGGGGAGGAGTGGAGTCGGGGGGAGGGGAGTCGGGGGGAGGGGAGCTAGGAGAGGCGACACCCGCCGTCTTGCCGATGAAGCAGCAAGGAAACGCTCTCCCCTAGAGCCTCCAGAAGGAACACAACCCCGCAGACACCTTGATTTTAGGACTTCTGACCTCTAGAACCGTAAGAAAGTCAGCTCGTATTGTTTAAGTCGAAAGTGGTAATTCGCTACAGCAGCCATAGGAAACTGGTACGCCACCATTCTACGTGACAGTTTAACCTCTAAAACATCTATTAACAGATCCACCTTTAATCGAAAACACAGGAAAACTGCATTCAGACCTTGCTAGAGGCCCGGGCCCTCACGCAAGTCAACCCGCGGGGCGCCGGCGCGCACGGGGCGGGCGCTTCCGTGCTACCGTCCCCCAGACATCCCCCGCGCCAGTCGGGTTGGGTACAAAGCCGGTCACTGGGCCCCGTCTCCTGCCCGAACTGCTCTCTCCGAGCCGCGTGTGTCACTCTACGGCGACGCAGAAGTCTGGAGAGCGGGCCCGCGGCCCCTCGCTGGCTTCTCGCCACATCACAGACGCTCTCGACTTCCACGGCAGCCTGCGAGGCGCCAAGGCGGGCCCGCCTCACAGGAGACCGGGACACGGCCGCCACCGCCTCGCGGGCGCTCGGCAAGAGTCGCGGCCACCGCGCCCGTCGCCGCCGCGAGGACCCGCTCGGGCGAATGACTCCCACCCCCGGCCCCGGCCTCGAGCCCAGAACGCGGACACCCGCAGCGCTAAGCCAGACGCCGGACACAGCCCTCCCCGCACGCCGCCGCGAGCCACCGCCACCGCGCAGCCGCCGAGCGCCGCCCCCGCTCGGAGCCCCGCGCCCGCCTGGCCCGGTCCCCGCCGACCCCCTCAGCAGGGTGAGGGGCAGCGGCCGCGCGAGCTGAGGAAACCCGGGCGAGGGCAGGGACCCAGCGGCCGGAGCCGCCGCGCTCCGTCCTGACGGACGCGCTGTCCCGCCCGAGCGCGTGGTCTTACCGGCCCACTTCGCCGTCAGCGCCCGGCTCCGCGCGCCCCCGCCCGCCGCTCCTCAGAGCCATCCCGTCGCCGGCTTCCTCGGCTTCCCGGGAGAAGTTTGGCGCGCTCGCGCCCTCTCTCGTGAGAGCCGGGACTGCCGCCGTCCAATCAGGAGGCGCGCCCCCGCCCCGCCCCGCCCACGGCGCTCCAATCGGCAGCGGCGCGCGAGGAGGCGCGGCAGGGACCGGGGAGAAGTGCGGAGCAGTGCAGCGCGCGGTTTGGGCCCGACGGCACTGCGCGCTGCCGCGGGACCGGAAATGTCAGGCCGTCCCCGCCCCACGCCCCGCGCCCCGCGCCCTGGGCCCGGCGCCAGGCCGGCCGGAGGTGGGGTCGGCGCCCTGGGCGGCTCGGCGCTTAGGAGGCGATGGCGCCGGCGGTGTCCAAGCTGTGGGCCGAGGCCCGGTTCGGGGCGCTCCCTCGGCGGGCGCTCGCCCAGTACCTGCTCCTCCTGCGGCTGTACCCGGTGCTCACCAAGGCGGCCACCAGGTGGGCGGGGGCCGGGCGCGGCGGGGTCGCCGAGGGCTGCGGGCGCCGGAGCGACGTGCCCGCGTTGCGAGACGCCCCTGGCCTTAGATTGAGCAGAAAGCGCCTGGCCGCGGTTGCGAGTCCTCGGTCCCGGGAAGCACTTTTTGGGCGGTCTCGACACGGACCGGAGACCTGCGGGCCTGGCCTGCGGCGAGCCGCCCTTCGATGCGGAGGGCGGACTTCACCGCGGGGCGCTCCCGCTTCCTTCCTTCGAACCGACGTGACCCGTCCGCCCTCTGTGAGTTCAGCCTTCCGCGGACGCGTAGGGCTGCCGTGCAGCTGCGATCGCGGCTCACGGAGCCGGCTTCGTAGCCAGGAACTAGACGAAAAGCGGGTAAAGACGTGGCAGATGCAGTGGTCAGGGCAGGGCCGCGTGAAGGGACGCAGAAGCGCTCGGCCTGCGGGAGTGGGAAGAAGTGTGTCTGCAGGAAGCCAGCGGCCTGCGAGGGGACAGGGTCAGAGCAAGGTGGCTGCGGGGCCCGCACGGGGAACTTAGGGTTTCGTAGCTCAGGGGGCGCCTCAGAAGGCAGCCGGGGACCAAGCCTGGGAGGAAGAGACTTGGCCTGACTCCACCTTTTTGTTGAAATTTTCGTTGTGATAATGGTAGGTTCATATGCGGTTGTAGGACATGATACAGAGAGATCCCTTGTACCCCTTGTCCAGTTTCTGTAAACAGCACAATATGGCAGCCAGGACATTGACCCCAACACAGTTCGCAGGTCACATTCAGACTTTGCCCAGTTTTTCCTGTACTCGTGCGTGTTTAGTTCCCTGCAGTTTTATCACGTGCACGGGTTCATGTATTCACCAGCACAGTGAAAATACAGAAGCGTTATCGTAAGGTTCGCTCTGGTTGCCCTTTGATGACCATATCTTTCTGATTTGCTGAATGGTAACATTTGGCAAAACCATAGTATGACATCACAACCAGGATGCTGCTGTTGGTGTAGTCCACCACTGGAAATCTGCTTGCACTTAACGCGCGCGCTTGTGTGTGTGTGTGTGTGTGTGTGTGTAAGTTGTGTCGTCTGCACCTTGCGCTGTGGGGGCTTCACACCACAGCTGCTTTATCAAGGACTCATCCCAGCCCTCTGCAGCATATCTCAGAACGGCCCTGCCAATTCACCTGCAGCAAAGGGCCACCCTCGTACTGCTCGCTCCTGCTTTCTGATTCTCTCTCTGTCCACAGTGGCGTTTTGTCAGCACTTGGGAACTTCCTCGCCCAGATGATTGAGAAGATGCGGAAAAAAGGAAACTCTGCAAGTCTAGATGTCAGCGGGCCTCTCAGATATGCTGTTTTCGGGTGAGTGCTGTGCAGGGGCTGGCTTGCCCTGGAACCGACCAAGTACAGCCAGGCTGGGGCACCAAAGCCATGTTTTTGGAATAAGCATTAAAGTAATCATCATGGGAAAATATAAGAACAGTTTCCATAGTTTGTGTGGTATGTATATACATATGCATAGTTCTGTAGTTTTATTTTTAAATGTATGGGTGGGAGTGGCCATCTTATTTGGGCTGAGAGGTAGACCTGATGGCAGGTAACTCACCTAAAACCTAAAGTCAGATCTCAAGACTCAAAGACCCTGGAAGCACCCTAGGTCGGGCTCTAGAAGAGGAAAACTGACTCAAATATGGCTGGTTTCTATTGTTATTTTCTTTTTCTTTTCTTTTTTTGAGACAGGGTCTTGCTCTGTTTCCCAGGCTGCAGTACAGTGGCGTCATCATAGCTCACTGCAGCCTTGAACTTCCTGGCTCAAGGGATCCACCTGCTCAGCCTCCCGAGTAGCTGGGACTATAGGTGTGAGCCACCACGCACAGTTAATTTTTTTTTTTAATATTTCGTAGAGATGGGGTCTTACTGTTGCTCAGGCTGGTCTCAAACTCCTGACCTCAAGTGATCCTCCTGCCTCAGCCTCCCAAAGTGCTAGGATTACAGGCATGAGGCACCACACCTGGCCTCTGTTGTTATTTTCATAGCGTAAACATCCACAAAAATACTTTATTGTAAAAAATGTCCAGTTTCTGAACCACTTTATGAATTGCAAAAACACAGTGATTCAGGAGTTTAACCAATTTAATCTACCCTGAGCTCTGTGGCCAATATTAGTGATATAAATAGATTATTTTGAAGTCTTTTCCAACTAGTGATTTTTTTAAATTCGGAATTCACAAAGACCATTTTTGTACTTGTAAGCGTGCTAATTTGAGTCATCATGGTTTTTCCATAATAAATTTAAAGCGGTGGTCCCAGAGAAGGGTATGTAACAAGATCACCTAGGAGGCCTTATCTAGTTACCAGTCCAGCCCCAAGACTTCAGTTCTCCCCAGTAAGAATCCCTGCTGGAGGTGGGAAAACCCAACTGAGAACCACTTGTTTAAAGACTTTCAGTGTCAGAAGTTGAGAGACTCCTGGGTCTCAAACCCTCTTGTTATTGCTGAATTTTATGGAGCTGCAGGTCTGTTGTGCCAGTAGACATAGTGGCTGGGCTGCATTCTCTCCCAGGTACACTGTGGAATTAATAGCAATGCAGACAGGTCAGTGTGCAGCACCAGGTCTTACCCTTGCCACTTGCCCCAGAGTTTGATAAAAAGCTCTAAAACCAGGGTCGTGTCCATCTGTTTATTACTGAGCACCTTCTCAGAGCCAGGCCCTGTTCTGGACACTGCAGACTCAGCAGTGGACAGACAGACACAACGTGCCTGTGGGGTCTCCCTCCGGGCAGGGGGCGGCGGGGGGAAGAGGACGCTATCTAACCAGGCGACTGAGATAATGACAATGCTCTGCAGAAAACTGACCAGGGCCCGGAAGAGAGAGTGGCAACACAGGCGTGTGCGTTAGGACCACCAGGAGGGGCCTCTCCACACAGTGCGTTAGAGGGCACTGACCACCACGTGGAGATGGGAGAAAGCTCTGGGAGCAAAGGATCCAGGGCAGGAACGACTTTGGTCTACTAGAGACCAAAAAGAATGCCTGAAGCAGATTCAGAGAAAACATATTTTCTAGAAGGTCCAATGCACACCTGTGTGGTCAGAACTTAGGGGTGTCAGGGAGTCAAGGTTTGGGGGGGGAGCTGGACCAGAGAAGGGCACGGCCAGAGAACCACAGCCGGCTCACGCCCACCACGGGGCCTCAGCTTCTTCTTCACAGGGCCGCTGAGTCACTACTTCTACCTCTTACTGGAGCACTGGATCCCTTCGGAGGTTCCCTTGGCGGGAGTCAGGAGGCTCCTCCTGGACCGCCTCCTTTTTGCCCCGGCCTTCCTGCTGCTGTTCTTCCTCATCATGAACCTTCTGGAGGTTGGTGTCTGCCGCTGCACTTACCACAGCTCTTCCTTTAGCATGGGGTTTCTTTTCTGCTTCTTTTTTTTTTTTTTTTTTTTTTAGGAGATGAGGGCTCTGTTCCCAGGCTGGAGTGCAGTGGTGTCATCACTGCAGCCTCAAACTCCTGGGCTCAAGGGATCCTCCTGCCTCAGGCTCCCTAGCATCTGGGACTACCGGTGTGAGCCACCATGGCTGGCTGATTTTTCTTATTTTTTTGGAAATGGTGGTCTCGCTGTGTTGCCCAGGCTGGTCTTGAACTCCTAGGCTAAAGCAATCCCCCCAAGTCACCAGGATTACAGGTGTGGGCCGCCACGCCCACTCAGCATAGGGATTCTTAACCTGACATCCCTGGGTAGAATTCAGAGGGTCTGTGAGCTTTACAGTACAGCATGTCCTATACTTGCTGCTTTTACTCTTATGATTTATTTTGTGAATATTGCTACACCCAAGTAGAAATATTCTCCTATACTTTTCCTTATGGTTTTAATTCTGTTTATAGTGGGAGATAGACTTTGTCTTGATCTTCTCCACTTTATCACACACCGTCGTTACCATTTATTGAACAGCCCCAGTATTTTGGAACGATGACTTTGACATATTGCCATGCCCATGTGTAGAGGCCATTATTCGGACTCTTTTCCCTTTTGCTGATTTCTTTTCATTTTCATTGTGATTTTTTTTGGTTTTGGGGGTTTGGGGGCTGTTGCTACCAGACTATTTTTTACCATAATTTTGTAGTGTTTTCTTAAATCCCTGGTAAAGTAGGCCTTCCCTCCTTATTTTCCCAGATGACTTACCCATTTATTTTTCCAGATGACATTTACAGTCAGTTTATTTGGGGCCCATTTTCAAAGAAACTCCTGACGAGGTTCGATTGGGAATGCGTCAGCTTTGGGGCTGAGCGTCAAAGCAGGTGTGCAGGGCGCGCTGTGCACAGCGGACCCCGGTGCTGCCACTCGTGCGAGCAGCGGAGCTGACCCCGCCTCCCCGCAGGGGCAGGATGCCGTGGCTGCGGTGGCTGCGGTGCGCGTGCACTTCTGGCCGGCGCTGACGATGAACTGGAGGGTCTGGACGCCCGTGCAGTTTGTCAACATCAACTACATCCCGCTGCAGGTGAGGCCGCCCGTCCGCGCGCCCTGTTCCCCCGCATGCCCCCGCATGTCGCTGAGTGGAGCAGCCTCCCGGCTGGTCCCGCCTCATCCCACTTCCTCCTCGGGCTCGGGCTGTCCAGTGGCGGGACATGCCCTGGGCATCTACAGCCGTACCTGGGGGGGGGGACACCTGGGGGTGGACACCTGGGAGGTGGGGGTGGCCCTGAGGGGGCAGGTTCTGCAAAGCCCCTCTGGGAGGCTGTAGGCAGCCTTGGGAGAGCGAGTCGCAGTCAGGGCTGGGGCCCCCGGTGCTGCTCACGCTGGCGTGAGTGCAGCCAGGGTCACCCCAGCCAGCAGGCCTAGGCTCTGCGCCTCAGGGCGCCCCACGGGGATCCTGCAGGCCTGCACAACACACACGTTGCACACTACACACACTACACGTCTGTTAGACATAGAAACCACATGTGTGCATGCACAGACACACCACCCACACATGCCGCTCAAGCTATCCTGGGGATAAGGAAGGGGTCAGTTTGGCCCCGGGGAGGCCGGGAGCAAGCTGACTGGGCAGAGGGGCCCACAGAGGCTGAAGACCCTCATGTGCCTGTGGCTCGTCCAGCTGTGCTCAGCCCAGCTGTGCTCAGCCCAGCTGTGCTCAGCCCTGGGGAGGGAGGAGGTCTTTCCAGGGAGTGCACAGAGGAACACAGGGCAAGGAACCTGCAGCTGTGGGCTGAGGATTCCAAGGAATTTCGAGGAGGAAATAAAGACGGGAAGACAGAGTATCCAACAGCGTGGAGGGCCCTAGGATGGAAGAGTGGAGAGGCAGGAAGGGCCTCCAGGTAGCCGAGGGACAAAAGTGGGAGGCTGTGGTTAGAGCTTCCATTTTTAGGTGGTTGCAGGTGTTTAAGGGGCAGTGGAGTTTACTCAACAAAAGTCCCCTGGGCACCCACTCTGTGCCTGCTGCTCTAGACCCTGGGGACACCGTGGTCAACCAGGTGGATGGGACGGCCCCTTCCAGGAGCCATGTGCCAGGGAGACTCAGCACCTGGCCAAAGGTGATTTCAGGTGGGAGCAGCTCTATCACGTCATGAAAGCAGGGAAGAGGGACCGTGGTGAGCTGGGGTCAAAAGGGCAGGGAGGGGCCGGTGTGAGCCGTGCTCCCCACAGAGGGGGCAGCCGCCACCTGAGGTGTGCAGTGAAGGAGGAAAGCGCCAGTGATTTGCTTTTGTGATGACCGAGCTGCTGTTTCCGTCGCCCCGGAAGTGTTGTCAGGAGGGGACTGTTTGTCTTCCTCACCCCTCTGCCGGGGCACCAGCGTGAGGCTGTGTGCAAACCGCAGGCGCGGTGATACGGCAGTGGGCGGGTGGGTTGAACAAATGAGCTCTGTCCTGGGGGACTGATGCTTGGCAGCTGCGGTCACAGCGTCCCACTCACCACAGCCCGACTCTTCTCTCCGGCAGTTCCGGGTGCTTTTTGCCAACCTGGTGGCTCTGTTCTGGTACGCCTACCTGGCCTCTCTGGGGAAGTGAGGACGGCAAGGGAGAAGGTCAGACACTGTGGACAGGGGTCTGGGGGAGCCTCGCCTGCGCAGAGAACAGAAGCAACTCAGTCAGGACTTTATCTGACCCTAAATCATGTGATTCAAGATGCCCTAAAATAACGGATGGAGAAACAGATTTCTTAATGTCAGAATCTTGTGTTTTAAAAAGGCAGTAGCTGATTTCAGATGGTGCTGCCCTAGAAACTTACACTACGGTAGAGATGATGTCACTTGTCACCTTGGACTGAATCGGGATCACAATAAACCATAATGTGGCTTCTTCGGTGGTGATTTCAGTTTCTCAGAACAATTGCTGTTGCTCTGGAAGAAATGCACAGCCAGATTCTGTTTTTACTTTTTTCTTTTTTATTGTGGTAAAACACACATAACACAAAATTCACCATTTTAGGCTGGTCTGATGGTAGTGGGTTATTAAAACTTATTAACACTAGTGTCACTGAAGTTGGCATACAACCCCTCACTGCTAAATTTGACAGGCTTAAAAAATTTTACTATTTTAACCATTTTTAAGTGTATAGTTCAGAGGCATTAAGTACATTCACAGTTGGTACAACCACCACCACTACCCATTTCTAGGACCTTTTCGTCATCCCAAACTGAAACTGTATCCCCATTAAACCCTAACTGCCCCCCTCCCCGGTCCCTCCCCTCATAACCTCCATTCTACTGTCTCTGTAAATTTGACTCTAGGTGCCTCAGATGAATGGACTCACATAGTATTTGTTCTTTTATGACTATTTCACTTAGCATGGTATCCTCTATGGTTTGAATGTGGTATCCCCTCCAAAATTCACGTTAAAATTTAATCCCCATTCTGGGGGTATTAAGAGGTGGGGCCTTTGGGGAAATGATTAAGACACAGGGACCACCCTCATGAATGACTGGTGCCCTCATACAAGAAGCTTTCGGGTCTACCCTCTTGTCTTCCCAAGCCCTCCTCCACGTGGGGACACAGCAGTCCTCCCCTCCCCTCCGGAGGGTGAGTAACGGGTGCCTTCCGGGAAGCAGAAATGTGGGCCCTCTCCCAGCTGGCACATTGATCTTGGACTTCTAGCTGCCAATACTGTGAGAAATAAACTTCTATTGTTTATAAATAACCCAGTTTGCAAGATCTTGTTAAACACAAATGGACTAAGACAATATCCTCAGGGTTTATCCATGTTGTAGCATGTGTCAGAATTTCCTTCCTTTTTTTCACTCATTTTTTTAGAGACAGGGTTTCACTGTCGCCCAGGCTAAAGTGCAGTGGCGCGATCATAGCTCACTGCAGCCTCCAACTCCTGGGCTTAAGTGATCCTCCTGCCTCAGCCTCCCAAGTAACTGGGGTTACATCTTTCCTTTTTAAAAAGACTGAATGTTCCACGGTGCATAGACCACGTTTTATTTATCCACTCATCTTTCAATGGCCATGTAGGCTATTTCCAACTTCGGGCTACATAGGGTGATGTTGCTGTGAACAGATACCTGCTCATGTCCCTGCTTGCCCACAGATTTTCAAACAGCTGCTCTTGGTTCAGAATACAGAGGGGTGGTGGGATAGTTCCCAAAAGAATTTTGGGGCATTTTCAAAAGTGACACAGATGGTCCTACAATTCACGTGAAAGGTGACAATTCCATCTGTGCCTCTCATCTGCCACTTCCCAAGGAATCCTGTCCCACTGGCCGTGATGGAGGATGAGGATCTGGATCTCAGAGCAGATTCTAGATTTGATTCTATAGAGCAGTCACAGTACCAACAGTCTGCCAGGAGATTGCTCTTCTGAGAGCTTCATGTGCGTTAGCGTTACTTGATCCTGCAACAATCCTGTGAGGTAGGTACTATTGTTTTCTCCATGTTGCAAATGGGGAAACCGAGGCAAGACCCCCTCAGCTAGCAAGAGACAAATCCTGGATTCAGTCGGGTTCCTGAGCTGCTGGCTTTACCATCTCATCACACAGCCTCTCAGTGTCAGGGAGAGGTTAAAACAGAGAGTTCACTGGGGAAGGGTTTTGTTTTTAAGTCGTGTGAATTCCTGGTGTTACCTGGCTGACCATAGTCTGCGTTCCCTCAAGTTTGTTTGACACACGTTTACTGAGTGCTGTCGGCACACGGCAGGGCAGAGGGGCAGGAGTTTTTAGTCTCCCCAGGTGAACACTCACAAGTAATGTGGAAAACAGACATCTGTGAGTGGTTAGGTGAGCTGGAAATAGTTCTGAGAAAGCACTTTTTCCTGTATTTAGGTCTAAGTGCCTTGACCAAATCATATTTTAATTATATCTGAACGAAATGAACCCATAAGTCTATGAAACTGCATCGAGTGGAACGGTACCAGAATCCACCGTGTACTGCCGAGGGCTTGCTTTCTCCAAGCACAACTGACATGGAGACTTTTTGATTGCAATGAGATGGAAATTGAAGGACTCCAAGAAAGAGAAAGTCTCTTGAGACAGAAAAAAAGGGTTTATTTCTTTAAAATGCTGTGATGGCTCGCACAGCATTTGCTCTGCCTAGAACAGAGTAGTGTGTTTCCAATCAGATGGTCTAGAGCCCCCAAGCTGGTTCAGCTCAGCCACGGCTGGGGATGCCAGCAGAGGTGCCAGCTTCCTCCACCAGAGCTGTGCAGCACAGCGCTGTCCCAAAGTGTGTGGGGGAGATGGCTATGGCAGGGGTGTCCTCTTCATCTGATTTCCTCAGGGCAGAAAACTTAAGCCAACAGGCACAATGACAAATCTCACCTGGCTTGGGAGACCGAGGATCAAGTTTCTCAGAGAAACACTGTCGCTCCATAAATTAATATTATTATATTAGAGACAGAAATGGTCTCAGGAGTTTTGCAGGACTTTGCCCTGAAGGAATATGTGAACGTGTTAGTTTGTATATCAAAAGCTGCTCCACCTCAGGAGGGCATCTCAAAGGTCAGCAGCAGTTGCTTTCCAAGGTGACGATGCTGTGGTCTCAACCCCATGATCCTCACCTGCTTTGAACGACAAAGCAAGTGTGCATGGAACCACGGGGTGAGAGCTGATCAAAGAATGCCTGCCCAAAAGACAGACACCTGCAGCTAAAAACAATTAGCTCAAGGGACAGTTCCTGCTTGACTTCTGATCACCTGTCTCTATCTGCAATAACTAGATAAAGAAGTATGGAGCCACTATAAAACAGTTAATTAAGGGATCTATGGAAGCCTTTTGAAAGACTTTTAACCCTAAACAAACTACCTGTTATTATGTAAATCTGTTTCTCTGGCAACCAACCTTTGTACCTATAAATACCCATGTAAAACTTCACTCATGGCCTCACAATTGACGGGGATATTCGAGAGGACTCGAGTACCCCCGCTTTGCCTTTTCTTTATATAAAACTATACCTTCATCTCTGTATTCTTTTATTTCTATTATTTTCCATTTTCTATTATTTTCTTATCCTTTGTTACGACCCCTACCTAAGGGACCTGATTTTTTGCTCGGAGTGTAGCTAACTCCTCACAAAACATAACAAGCAAGCGTGGGTGGGGGAGGAGGGGAGGGGTGTACATACCTAATGGATGCAGTGCGCACCGTCTCAGGGATGGACACGCTTGAAGCTGACTCAGGTGGGACAAAGGCAATGTATGTAACCTAAACATTTGTACCCTCATAATATGCTGAAAAAACAAACAAAAAACCAAGCGTGGTTTCTCAGCAAAGGGCCAGGAGCAGAGGACTAACAGGACACACACCCCGTGCCCACGTGCAGCCTATCTTTTTATGTATGTATGTGCGAATGAATGAATGAGTGAGGTGGAGTCTGCTGCCGTGGCTAGAGTGCAGTGGCGTCATCACAGCTCACTGCAATCGCAAACTCCAGGACGCTAGGGATGCTCCCGCCTTGGGCTCAGATTACAGGTGTGAGCCACCACGCCTGGCCCAGCCTACTTTCTTTAAAAGACGCAGAGCAGCAGGCGTCTTGCTCTCAGGCAAAGTACTGATCTCAGTCTGTGACCCTATTGGTTTCTGACACGGGGAGGTGTCAGTGGTGCTGTTGTCTCGCACATTAGTTCCCTATTGCTGCTCTAACAAATTACTGCAAACTCGATGGCTTAAAATAACAAATTTACTATCTTGTGGTTCTGGAGGTCAGAAGTCCAAAATGGGTCTAATAGGGCTAAAATAGGGTGACGGCACGGCTGTGTTCCTGCAGGAGGCTCCCCAGGAGCATCCATGTCCTTCCCTGTTCAGTTCCTCGAGGCACCCACATTCCTTGGCTCACAGCCAGTGTCCCTCGAACCTCCGCTTCCATCCCCACATCTGACTCTCCTCCCGCCCTCTTACAAAGACCACTGCAATTACATCGGGCACATCTGGATAACCCAGCATACTCTCCCCATCTTGAGGTCCTTAATCACATCTGCAAAGCCTCTTTTGCCACGTAAGGAAACACATTCACAGATTCTGGAGGTTAGGACATGGCGGGGCCAACCGCACCTGGTCTTAGCCTCTCATGGGGGATTTCCCCAAAGGTCTCCCATAACTCGCAAGAAAAGCAGCTGACTACGTGTTGTGCGCACAGCTTAGGTTTCACTCCATGTGGGAGGAATGCTCATGTGTCTGTTCCCTCAGCTACCCCCTCGGACGAGTATGAGTAAGCCTCTTCAGAGCAGTCTCTCTGCGTTTGTTCCCCAGCACCTACATAACGTCTAAGAAAGAGTGGACAGTCGGTGTTTGGTGAATGAGGAAGGCAAGACTCTCCTGCTGTTAGAGATAAATGGGGCTCAGCAGTCTGTGGCCTGGCGTCCTGCTGCACCCCTCAGGCAGCACTGGCCCTGTGCAGTACACACCTCATCCTTGCAGGAATCACGCCACCAGCACTCACTTCCTTCCTTGTTTCTCCCTCAAAAACAAATCCTCCCACCTTGCTAAGATTACAGGCATGAGCCACCACGCCCGGCCGATCTCCTCAGTTTCATATGCCTACCTTTCGGCTGTTTTTTGTCTCTGCTCTCCTGTTGTTCATTTCCAAGCACCTCTTACCCTTTTTTTCTCATTCTGAGAACTTTTTTTTTTTTTTTTTGAGACAGGGTCTCCCTGTGTTGCCCAAGCTATAACACAGTGGCATCATCATAGCTCATTGCAACTCCTGGCCTCAAGTGATCCTCTTGTCTCAGCCTCCTGAATAGCTGGGACTACAGGCATGCACCACCATGCCTGGCTAATTTAAAAATTTTTTGTAGAGACGAGGTCTTACCCTGTTGCTCAGGATGTTTCAAAGTTCTGGCCTCAAGTGACCCTCCCACCTCGGCCTCCCAAAGTGGTAGGATTATAGGTTTGCACCACTGCACTTGGCCTGAGAACCTTCTTTCTTGATAGTAGCATTCCATTCTTGTTTCATGGATACAATATTCCTCGAGATTTCAGTTATATGTTTTTGGAAGTTTTCTTCTGAGTTGTGCTGTTTCTATTTTCTTAGAGTTAGTTTTTTTGTTGTTGTTTATTCATTTGTTCTGGTCTTTATCTTTCGTGATCAGGATTTCTGCAAATGTTTGTTGATCCTTGGTTGCTCATTAATGTTTGATTCAAAGGCACTAAGGCATTCTTTGGAAGCTGAGTGTGTGGGCTGCACTTGTCAAATGGTGCCTTTACTGTGGGCTGATCAAGCAGGGACCCAGTTTTGTTGGGGGTCACTCACTCTCAATAACTGAGGTCTTTTCTCTTGGGCTGGCAGTTTCCACAAGAGGAATCCTTTAACTTCTTGCCTTGGGGAAGGATGGTGGTGATAGTGGAGCATGGTATAAGCCTAGTGGCCAACAAAAAATCTTGTGGCTAACTTGAGGAAAGGGGTTAGAGGTCCTACTATTCATTACGTGAACTTCATGTACTCCCGTATTTACTACTGCATCCCACTCTAACCTGTGCTTGGTGTCCTCAAATCTAGAGTCCCCTGGTTCAAATCCTCTGGAACAGAATTTCTCTAGTGTTCTGCCACTGTGGAGGTGATGTATGCACCTGAATGTACGCATGAGAAAGGGCATGTAAAGGGCAACCACTTTTTACAGACTTTCGGTCAGTTGTCCTGTTTTTATCCCTCCCCACTGTCCTCAGATGTGGGGCTAGAACCTGCAGCCTTGGGGCCACATGTGGCCTTCTGGATTCTCGAGTGCAGCCTTTTGAATGGAACCAAATTTTACAGAACAAATCCTTTTAATAAAGGGATTTGTTTTGTGAACCTTGGATCAGGCGGAGGGGCCGCACTGGGGGATCTGGAGGGCCACATGTGGCCTGAGGCTGCAGGTTCCCCACCCCTGCCCAAGACTCTTCTAGATTCACTTGCTTCTTGGTTTCCTTCCGTGTCGGCAAGTGGTGTTCTGTTTTCTCAGGTAAATAAAGATCTGAATTCCAGCTTTTCAAAATTTTGTTAACTTTTGCAGCAGTTTTTTATCATGGATTCAACTATGTCCTTGTGGATTTGTCTTTTCAAAAGATTAAAATTTAAAAAAAAATCTTTTTAGTATTATTTTAGTAAACGACCTGTGGAAGAAGCAGACCTAAATGTATGGGTTCAAGACACCAAGCTTAAGCAGAGGCATGGGTATTTCTGTGGAAAACATTAATTCTCCAAAGTGATTTTGTAAAAACGCAAATTACATCACGTCACTTTCCAACTTTAAAATGTGCAGATATAGTCCAGCAATCTCACTTCTGGGTACAGACCCAAGGAATTTAAGGCAGGGTCTCGAAGAGGTATTTGTACACCTATGTTCACAGCGGCTTTAGTCACAGTAGCCAGAAAGTGGAAATAACCCACGTGTCCAACGACGGGTGAACGGATAAACAGAATGTCGTCTACCCACACGATGCAATTTTATTCGCCTTAAAAGGGAATTCTGACACGTGCTGTAACATGGAACTTGCACGACATTATGCTAAGTGAAACACGCCCGTCACGAATGCGCGAACGCTGCGTGGTTTCACTTATACGAAGTAGCTGGCGTGGCTGAACCGACAGCAAGCAGAACGGTGGGCGGGCACCGAGGGGAGAGGGCGTCACTGTTTGATGCGGGCAGAACCGAAGTTCGGGAAGATGGAAAGGTTCTGAAGATACATGGTGGCGATGGTTGAGGACAACAGCGACGTACCTAAAGCGAACGGACTGCGCTCTTAGAAGCGGCTAAGATGGTAAACTTTGTGTGCTCTACCACAATAAAACATTTTTTAAAAAGCGAAAACCTTCTAGAGGTTGTGAGTTCACCCGAAGCCCCAAGTTCTTATCTGTGGGACCCTGCCAGTCCTTCCGCGGCATTTCTACACTGCCGCCACCTCCTTCCTGCCTCGGGGCCTCGGCCGGCCTCCCCGGGCCGCATCCCGGCGCAGCCTCCCCACCGCCCGCGTCCGCCCCGCCCCGACGCCGGCCCACCTGTGCCACGGCGGGGAGCCCCAGGAGCCCCCAGGGCTGGCGGGACGGATGACGCGACTCCAGGGTCTTCTGCAGACGTCGAGGGAAGGTCTCGGTGAAGAGGCGTCCCGAACCCTCGAAAACCCCGCGAGCGGCGCCCAGCTCCGCCTCTCTCCGAAGGTGTGGCCGGGAGCTCTGAGCGTCCCTGCGGCCCGGGAGGCGGGACTTCCGCCAGGCCCGCCGGAAGCGGCTCTCACCTTGTCCCTCGCGGCGCGCCGTCCGGGCCGAGTGCGCCTGCGCGGGCCGGCGCGGAGCGGGCGGCATGGCGTTCCGGCAGGTGCTGCAGCTGGCGGCCTGCGGGCTGGCCGGGGGCTCGGCCGCCGTGCTCTTCTCGGCCGTGGCGGTGGGGAAGCCGCGCGCGGGCGGGGACGCGGAGCCGCGCGCGGCCGAGCCGCCGGCGTGGGCGGGGGGAGCGCGGCCGGGGCCCGGCGTCTGGGACCCCAACTGGGACAGGTGCGCCTCTGCCCGGGGCGGGGGCTCGGCGGGGCGGGCGGGGTCGTGCCCGGGGCGCTCGGAGCGGCGGGGCCGGGCTGGAACCTCGCGTCTCGGGTCGCGCGGCGGCCACAGGTGGTGACTGAACGTTTGCAAATGGCGCGCGTGAATGCGGAAGAGTAGTCTTAGTTTCATTTCACTTTAACTTAAAAGCAAAAGCATTGCAGGTTTTAATATTCATTACGTGTTGAGATGATAGCATATTTGGCATATTGGATTAAATAAAGTGTGATGTTGAAATTTCACCTGTTTCTCTTTTTTAATGTTGCTACTAGAACGTTTAAAATTACGTCTTGCTGGCATTCTGTTTCTATCGGGTAGGTTCTGGAGGTGGGAAGCAGTCCTTGTGGGACGGTCCTTACTGCGCTTGATAGCGTGAGAAAAGGGGCACAGAACTATTATTTGTTACTATAGTTGTATTAGGAGCTTCATAGATACATTTTTAATTTAAAAAAAATAACTTTTAGTTTACAGAAAAATTGCAAAGAAAATAGAGTCCCTTTATATCCTACACCTAATTTAACATCTTACACCAGGTGTGGTGTGTTTGTCACAGTTAATGAACCAATATTGATATGTTATTATTAACTTAAGTTCATGCTTCATTGAGATTTTTTAAAATTGGTTTTTCCTTAATGTCCTTTGTTCCAGGATCCCACAGACAATTAGTCTTCATGTCTCCTTAGGCTCCTTTTGGCCGCGGCAGTTTCTCAGACTTTCCTTGTTTTGATGATCGTGACTTGTTTTGAGGAGTCCTGGTCAGCTACTTTGTAGCAGGTCCCTCAGTTGGTATTGTCTGATGTTTTTCTCTTGATAGACTGGAGTCATATTCTCTTTTTTAAAAATCAGTACATTCTGAATTTCTTAGGCCTTTTTAAGGAACCAGATTCACTCTGAGGTTAAAGAACTTGCCTGAAGTAGAACCAACAGTTGAATCCAGCGTCATCTGATTTAAGCCGATGTTCTGTGTTTGCTTGTCATGTCTAGATTTATGAACGGGGAACACTGGGAGAAGAGAACTGAGCCTCGTGGGGTGAGGAAGGACTCATGACAGACAAGGCATGAGCCATTGCAGCAAGGTGCCAGAAAGGGAGCACTTTTCCTCTTGTATGCCATAGATCCATGCTAGAAGTTTCCAGAGCCTCATCTGGTTAAACCTCCAGCCTTTTCTGGGACTTCAGGTAGTCCATGGATACCTGCCTCTGTGCCTGTAGCTCCCAAATGTTTGCTCTGGCCCCTCCAGACTTGCCGGTGCAGTACAACAGGCGCCCAGGTTAGCACGGCCCAAACACCCCGAGGCACCATTACGCCTTTCCAAAACTTGCTCTTCCACCATTGTCTCTGCTGAGCAAATTCTGGCAGGTTCAACTTGTGCTGTTCCCATTCGCTGCCACGTTTAACTTACTAGCTTCAGCTCTGTGAGCCACCAGACGCTGACCTGGCCTCTCCTGACCTGATGGGTTCCTCCATGTCCCGGCAGCTCAGGAATAGGACTCTGTGATAACGGGAATGTTTCTTTCTTGCTGTCCAACACGGTAGCCACTACCCGAAGTGAGCATTTAAATGTGCTCAGTGTGACTGAGGAAATGGAGCTCTAATTTTATTTAATTTTAATTATTTTGAATTTAAACAGCCACACAGCTAGTGGCTACTGCTGGTCAATGCGGTTCTAGGGTCTGCTGAAATGTTACCGTCGGTGAGACCGTTCTGGCCACCCTGTCGACACTCCCCCCCGCCCCCCATCCTGTTACCTGGTTTTGTTCCCCATGTGCTTGATTGTGCTCTGGGTTGTCTGCTGATTGTCTGCCACTCCTCACTGAAACGTAAGTTGCACAGGGCTTCACTTGTCTGTTTTGTTCACCACTGCGTCACCCAAAACAGGCCTGGAGCTGGCTTTCGGGATACAGAGTGGAGTGTGCTCTGAGAGGCTGGTCTCCAGGGCAGTGCCGAGGGCCCTGGCCTCTCCCCTGAGCTCTTCCCAATCAGTCTGAGGATTTGGAAATACCATCTTATCAGAAATATTTAAAGGTGACCTGGGAACAGAGGTCACAAGGACATACCATCTTGTGTTTCAACATTAGGCGAGAACCATTGTCTCTGATCAACCTGCGGAAGAGGAATGTGGAGTCCGGAGAAGACGAGCTGGCTTCCAGGCTGGACCACTACAAAGCCAAGGCCACGCGGCACATCTTCCTCATCAGGCACTCCCAGTACCACGTGGACGGCTCCCTGGAAAAGGACCGCACCCTGACCCCACTGGGTACGTGACTGGGGCTCGATTCCCGGCTGACCCCCCTTGGTCATCTTTCTCGAAGGTGCACCAGGCATTGGGCCTCCTTGAACCTGGGTCAGAGACGTTGTCATTGTCAGTGACGGTCAGCTGAACTTGGACAGGAGACAGGCTTTTAAAAATGTCCTTCACTTTAAAAAACTATTGTGATTGGCCTTGCTTGCAAGAGGTCCGGTGCAGTGCGTATTCTAGCAGGGGCTTTGTGCTCCCCGGGGCGACTGAAGTCAGCACAACTTTCACGCTGCATTTTTCTTGACTTAATTTACTGCTGAAGATCCTTCCATCCAGCAGTTACAGATCTGCTTGGCCTCTGTGTCGTGGGGTTCTGTTGAACAGACAAGACAGCAACAGAAAGTCCCAGCTGTCCCCGACAGACCTGCGGTTGCTGGTTTCTTGGGGCTGTAACCAGTGCTGCCAGGAATGTCTCTGTGCCCGTGCATGGGTCTGTAGGAGAAAGTGCTGGAGAAGGAAATGCAGGGTGGTCTGAGGTACAGTTTAAGTGTTTAAAAATCGGTTTGAGTGGGATCCTGCGCATTCGTGCACACATTTGGTCAAAGGGTTTATAGGCCTGTGCTGGAGCAGACACTGCCCCTCCCTGCACAGCTGCTTCTGGCTCCTGTGCACAGGTGGAAAGTGAAGCAGCTAGCAGATGTCACCACACCCAAAGGAAACCGACTTCCTGAGGGCGTTTTCAGCCAGATGCTAAAACACGTGAGAAAACACATTTGTACTTGCATCCAGTCTCAGCCTGGTAACCCTGAGATGTTCAGTTCTTACGAATTGACGTCCGTGACCTCACACGGCCAGTGGGTCACACAGCCGAGTAAGAAGGGTGCGAGGGACCCAGAGTGGGAACAGGGCCCACCCGAACTCCGACAGTCATCAGGTCTGGCGTTGGTGGTGTTCATGGAACCAGATGTGTTTTTTCTATGTGGGGGTTGAAAACAGCTGGATTATCGTGTGCTTTTGCTAACTGGGTACAGGGGCCCTGGGGTGGTGCTTGGTGCCTAACCGGGCTTCACTCCCTGTGCAGTGAAGGAGGGACCCAGGCACACGTAGTTCTAAGGTGTGTTTCGCCTTCAAGGTCGCGAGCAGGCTGAACTAACTGGGCTCCGACTCGCGAGCTTGGGGTTGAAGTTTAACAGAATCGTCCACTCCTCCATGACCCGTGCAGTGGAGACCACCGACATCATCGGGAGACACCTGCCAGGTGAGTGCTCTGCGTGGGGGCCTGAATGCTGAGCCGCGGCGCAGGTCACGGGGTAGCTCCCTGGAGGAGACGCCAGCCGCGCGTGTGACGGCAGCACCCGGGCTCCCCCGTGCCTCTCCCCAGGCGTCTGCAAGGTCAGCACAGACCTGCTGCGGGAGGGCGCCCCCATCGAGCCAGACCCACCGGTGTCGCACTGGAAGCCAGAAGCTGTGGTAAGAACACCTCCCCGCGCAGCCCTCAGCCGGTGTGTCTGGCTGTCCCCTGGCCGCCCGGGCAGTGGCGTTGCCTGTGTGTTCGCACACTGACGCCTCCTTACTCTGCCCCCAGCAGTATTATGAAGACGGAGCCCGGATCGAGGCCGCCTTCCGGAACTACATCCACCGGGCAGATGCCAAGCAGGAGGAAGACAGTTACGAGATCTTCATATGTCACGCCAACGTCATCCGCTATATCGTGTGCAGGTAGGGGCCGGCCAGGTTGTGCTCGGCCTGAAACGATCTTAGACTTAGAGGAAAGTAGCAAGAACGGGACAGAATTGGCGGCTACCCTGCCCCGGCCTCCCCGCAGCTGACACTTGCCACCCACCGGCAGCCTCGGGACGTGGTGCCTTGTGGTCACTGTCCCTGGGCTCCAGCAGCCCGTGAGGGTCCTCAGCCTCGTCTCTCGTAACCGGGACCCTCTTGATGAGCCCCAGTCAGTTGTCAGGCAGAACGTCATTCATGTGGAGTTTCTCACGATTGTGTGTTTTTGGGAAGAAGAGCGCAGACAGTTGAGGTGCCTGACGCTGGCGGGTCGCTGTGGTGACCTGGGTCAGGTGGTGTGCGCTGGACTCGTCATACTCGACCTGGTCATTTCCCCTTGGAAACTGATACATGTCCCAGGGGACCGCAGACGTCCTGTCTCAGACCGACGCTGGCTGCTCTCGGCACCCGTCATGGTCCTGCTGGCACGTCCTCACTCTGGTGTCTGTGCCACGGCGACCGAGTCCTCCTGTAGGAGGCTCAATCTGCGTGCGGGCGCAGGCGCGGGGATGTCCGCTTTGTTCCGTGGGCTGCGCAGGCTGCTCCTTCAAGGGGCTCCCGCTCTCTGGCACCACAGATTGTTCCGGGCTCAGGTTGTGTTTTCCCTGCCACGGCCCTGGAATCAGCCATGTCACAGAGGCCCCTGGGTGGTGAGGCCGGTTACGTGCTTGAGTTTGAAACAGGTGAAACAATCCACCGAATCTCACTAAATGCCAAATTGGCTTCGGTAGTGGAGGGTTTCTCTTCTCGAGGGACAAGGCTGGCAGGAGCAGGACAGGACAGAACCGGGCAATGATGCCGTCTGATGCCAGGACCTGGGTCTCTGCCTGCGTGTCCCGTGGGCCTGTCCCTGGGGCTGTGGATGGTGATGTCCCCTCAGGTGTCACAGTTGTCCGTGGTCCTGGCAGGATGCCCGGGATGGTTGGGGGCACCATGGTCCAGAGGGCAGCGGCCCCCGGAAACTCGGACGTGGGGAGCCGGGGTTCCTCAGCTGTTGGTGGGAGGGGGACGTGGTCCCGGGCTGCAGCGCTGGCCCTGAACTATCTCGGTCACATCTTCGTATGCCCGTGCAAAAACCATGTGGGTGATTCCTGTGCTTACGTTAACGTGCTATCACGTGTTCCGTGACACAGTCACTAGCAGGTGACATCAGCGCTGACAGTGCACCAGAAGTAATCGGGAACTTGAGAGTAGAGCTCACCCGTGCCAGGTAAAGCGTGACGAGGAAAGCCAGATGGTTGCCAGCTGGCACGTGACAATCCTCTGTGCTGCTCTGCCCAGGAGTGCGGCCCCCGCGGTGGGGCAGTGCCAGGAAGTCAGCGGGAGGGCGTGGGGTGGCCGGAGACTAGGGAGGTGGGAGCAGCACTGAGCTGCTCAGCAAGTACTAACTGTGCCTAAAAGGTGCTTTTAAGAGCATGAAGAGTGCCACGGGCTGGGGGTCACGACCCTGTCCGTTCCTGGGAGCAACTACGTGAGTTTCTAGAACCCGTCTGCTGTGCCATTCGCCTGCCCCTCCCCCCCGCCGTCACATACGAAAGCAGGTAAACCACATGTGCTTGTGAGAAGCAACGTGTTTCTGACTCACATGCAGCTCTTGAGCTGGGCTCAGTCCCAAAGAGGGCAGGTCCCTTATTTGTTGGGTCAGTTGCCATCGATCCCAGGCAGCTCCTTCCTCTGATAACCCCCTGGCCGGAAGACAGGGAAGACTCAGCCGGCGTGGGGCCCACCCGAGTGTGCTGAGACCCCAGCCCTGCTGTGAGCAGAGCGGAGCGTCCCCGGCCGCCGCCCGCTGCGAGGGGCAGAGCTGCCTTGCTCCAGCGCGTTCTCTCCCTCTTTCCTCCCAGAGCGCTGCAGTTTCCTCCCGAAGGCTGGCTCCGCCTCTCCCTCAACAACGGCAGCATCACCCACCTGGTGATCCGACCCAATGGCCGAGTGGCGCTCAGGGCCCTTGGTGACACAGGGTTCATGCCCCCCGACAAGATCACCCGGTCTTGAGGGCTGTCCGCCAAACTCCACCCTCCTCCTCAGCTCAAGACCTGGCTCTGGCCGCGGCTTCCTTCCGTCTTCCCTGTACAGGCTGCGCTGCAGTTACGTGTTGTTTCTGAGGACGAGGCCGGCAGAAAAGTGGAAATGTCTAAAATGCTGCATTTGGGTGCTTATTCCTGGCCCAGGCTGCAAAGGGAAAAATGTGGATCAGACAGCCTGACTTCTTTGCATGGTTTTCTACCTTCCTGTGACCTGCCAGGATGACTCGGGGGCTGAAGTGGAACCTCGGACAGAAGTCAGGCCCGTTTGGGGACAGACTGACTCACTCTGGGCGACCCTGGGGCTCCCGTCAGGAACCTGTCGGGCACAAGGGTCTGCTCACAACCCATTTTACTTCATACATTCTTTGGTTTCTCAAAACCCTTTGTCACTTAAGTATTTGTCATTTAAAGATTTTCCTGATCTGGGTTCTTGCTTGGAAAACCAGTTTCTCGCTCCAAAGTCACAGATCCCCAGCGCCGTTGGGTCTGATCCCCTACTCTACCAGGACTTCCAGGGCACAGGGACTTGCCAGCTACGCAGATGAACTCGGACAGGTGAGGGACGAAACAAGTCTGTGGCGGTGACGTGACCTGGACCTTCGGTCTCGAGGGAGGTGCAGGCTGGTGACAGCCCAGGAGGGGTGTCCCGTTTCAGAAACTATCCCAGACTCATAGCTCAGTCTTAGTTTGCCCCTAGTTGATCTTTAATGCTTATGGATTAAAATATTTAAACATGATGTATCTATTTCAAATATTCTGTTAATTTAGGAAAAACTACAATTTCTATGAAGTGGTTATGAACATTTTCTGCAATCAATAGAACTGACTGGGATATCTGATCTATTTCTCTGTCCACTTTGGAAATAGATACATTAATAAAATTTTACTGGTTTTTAAAAAGTACTAATTGTGACTGTCATTAAAGAAAACGGGAAACCTGTGCAGGAGTGGTGTTACCAGAAAGTTCTCTGCCACAGGCTGGTGGCTTTGCTGTGTCTGCCCTGGCCGTCCTGCTCGGAGCACTTCCTGCCAGTGGCCTGAGGGCCTCTCTGCGTCCTTGACGAGTACAGCAAGCCTGATGAGTGGCTATCTAGAGCCAACAGCTGCAACAACCACGCACCGTTTTCTAGAACTAGTTTTTACAAGCCAGAGACTGTGCCAACTTCAAAATCACAGATAGCTGGCATGCTCACCTTTGACCTCAGATGGGAAGGACGCCCAAGGTCACAGCCGTGGCCTCCCAGGCAGTGAGGGGCAGCCCAGCCCCTGCACATCAAAGCCCTGACACTGGCCCTCAGCAAAGGGGGGCAGCACCGTAGCAAAAGCCTTAGCTTGGAGGCGGGACCCTGGCTCCTCTGTACCCTTGGGGTCTTCTTCGCAGTGGGTGGGACCCTGGGGCTGGGAGCCAGGCCGCACGCGTGGGTACCGTGGCAGCACAGCCCAGCGTCGGCAGGTGCCGGTTTGCTGGAGAGCAAAGTGCATCATAACGTGAAAGAACCACAAGTTAGCAGGCCCCGGTCCCCACCCCACGGTTCCCACCCCACGGTTCCCTCTCGTCTCTCCACATCACAGCTGTAGGATTTCATGTGAATCCAGCTCAAGCTGGAGACAAAACCTGTCGCGGGATGATCTGGACGCACCGACCAGTCCAAAGGAGAAGCTGGAGGGAGACCTCATGAGAACAGTGTTTTTTAATCCATGGATCACAAGAAACCAGTGACCCAGCAGCCTTCAAATGCTTCTGAAAAAAACCCCAAAAGGATACTCTTAAGAGTGTGCTGCTCGAGTTAAATTTAAAGTTCAGGATGTGAAACTGGGCTTTTAGACTGAAAAGTTAGGCAAAAAACTCAATGTTTGATTCGTTCTAAGAGCACAGAGCAATTATAACCTATATTTTCTTGAATACGGAACTTTTAATTTTAGTATTAAATATAAATTCTAATATAAATTTTCAGCAAACTTTGTTTTCCACTATTCACTATAAAACATTTGCTCTTCTAAGTGGTTTTTCCTTCAATGGCTTTTTCCAGCCAGACAACGAGGGCCACTATGCCTGGGAAGACCCAGCATTGGCAAGATGAGGGCAGTTTCTAGCTCGGGAGGTGAGTGGGGCAGTCAGTGTCTCGGGGGAGGAGGGTGTGCGGGCCTGACCAGATGCCAGGGCAGCCTCGGGGTCTCGGGCGTACACTGTGAATGCCTGGACTGGGGACAGGTCAGCCACGGGCCCAGTGACGTCACGACGGACACTCCCCTGGTTTGGGACAGATGCTCGAAGACTTCCCAAAGACTGGCAACACCACCCTACATCTGAAGAAAACTGCACCCTGGAAGCTGAGTGCCACCAGTGGGAGTGGCATGCCAGGAGATGGCAGCTGGCTCCTGGGGACAACCGTCTTGCTGTGTGTGCCGAAGTGTTTTCTTCTGAGATGGTTGAGAAAGGAACAAAACCAAGTGCAATCTGTACGGTAGAAAACACTCACGGGATTTTGACACGAGAAAAGCAAAACCATGTGCCTTCGACAGCCCAGCAGGCAACGCCTCGCTGAGGAAGACAACGCTGATGCCAGGCCCGACAAGGGCTCCGCAGCCATTCCCTCTGAAAGCTGTGGAAGTTTCTGGAAACATCCAAACATGACTCACAAGGACCTGGCTTGCTTCTCCCCAGGAGCGAACGACAGGCTCGGCACTCCTCACGCAGCCCACCCACCCGGTGCGCGGGCATCACCTCCTTCAAACCAAAGACTTCGCACCGACTGCCGACTCACAGAAGGTTCCCAGGCCAAGTGCAGCCACAAAATTTGTGCGCATTGAACTGAAGCCAGAAAGTGTTTCACAACCGTGCTAGGAAAGAAAGGGGCAAAACCAAAATAAATCTGAGTGCTCAGATTAATACTACTTTGAATTTTACCAAAAAGGCCAACGTGCCAGGCACAGGCGAGAGAGCTCTCTGAGGCTTAGAAGTGACGGCGCATTCGCTGGGACTGGCACCACCTCAGACAGAGGAGAAACAGTCAAAGGTGAAACTTGGAACCTTGGGAAACAGGAGCAGCAGGCCGTAAAACTAGGGCAGAAACACCTTTTTAATTTCGATTTGAATATTTACAATAATATACAGGACAATATGCCAAGATTCTAGAGAAAACAGATCATCACTGTGAATATAATATCCATATTCTGATTTCTTTTGAGAACAAAGATGCCCTTTTAAAATGCTGTTGCTTTTTAGAATAGCATGTCATTTCTGTCTCGTACCTAGATCTCATCTGCTACACAACAAATTAAAACACCCTGTGTAACAGACTTTTGAATTGTATAATCTAAATCTTGATTCCAATTTTCCTGACCTGTCTCTATTTTTTTTTAGAGATGGGGGTCTCACTATATTGCCCAGGCTGGACTTGAACTCCTGGGCTCAAGCGATCCTCTTGCCTCAGCCTCCCAAGTAGCTGGGACTACAGGCACGCACCACTGTGCTCGGCTGAAATAAGCTTTTTTTTTTTTTTTACACAAGTTTCAGTTCAGAATTTTTACAAACAAAAAACAATCTTACACCTACATAGTATCACTGTATATTCTCAAAAAGCAAGTTCAGGAAAATTAAAAATGATTTACAAAAGGCACTGAAGTTAGCAAAAACATTGGTAGTTTTTCCTTTTGGATTAGACACTGGAAATGTTCACAAAATACTGCTTGTGTATGAGCAGTTGTTTATAACACCCAGGAAGAAATCGGCCTTCAGCAAGGTTAGTTCTTCCCGGAATCTTCAGCACATGGTGCTGCGTTCTGCTCCCTGCTGCTCACACGCTGCAGACCCTGCCGCGGTCAGAGCCAAGCGTAACGGCTACAGTAAGCATTACAAGGAACTGAAACGGGACTCAAATTTCTGGTTTCTGGACTGTAAAGCAATGCTCTTTCATAAAGGAAATCCCAACTGGAATGAATTCTAAAATAAAGGATACATCTGCCATAGTCAGCCATATAATCATGTATGCTCAGCAAATCCTAGGAATAAATTTCAAAACTAGGAAACAATTTACAGATTATTTTATTATCTCTGCATTGGCAACTAAATAAAGTAGACTGAAAGCTCAAGTGCTGGTGAAAAATAAAACACCTTTTCATTATTGCTGGTGAGTTTTGTGGGACTATTTGCATAACTCCCAATGGCTAGACTTTCCCTAAGAGAAAAGCTACTTTTATCTTCTGGTCAATAATTTAAATGTTTTCAATGACCCAGATTATGAATATCGCTGCAAGTCTGAGACGTACTCCAGGTTCACTGCCTCCCTGCCATCTACCTCCTCCCTCCGTCTAAACCACAGGGTCAACCAGCAAACTGAGAGGGGTTCTGGCATCATCGTGTGCCAGACCGTCCAGGAGGTGCCCCCAGAAGGCAGGATGACACGCGATTGACCTTTGCGGGGACGTTGGCGCTAACGGCTCAGCCGCTCCCTCCCGAGTCTGGAGCGTTTGCTCAGGAGGTCTGGCGAGCACACGACCACCTGTCAGTAAATGGCCTCGGCACCTCTCTGTGGCATCCCAGACCCAGAAGTCCTGCCTACAAGGTCCGTACCCCTACTACGTCGACATTTTTCAGAAAATTTGTATCTGAGTTTGGTTTCATTAACTTCTTCCAACATACCAGAAATCTAAATTTTATATAGAACACTTGCATTTTCTAAAATCTTACACTCTCAAAGTGAAGGTTAATAAGTTAATCAGAATATAATCTTTTGTGAAATTTTAGCAAGAAACATATTACCCTTTCTTTAAAAACGGAGAGCAAAGCAGGAGCCCGGCAGCGAGTACCGACCCTACAGGGCGGCAAGCTCGGCCAGGCGCATGGCCCTGTGCAGGCGGCTCCCGTGTGCAGGGCTGTGGTGCCCAGGGCTGCCCAGGCCGGGGCAGCAGGAGGTGTGGCCGGGCTTCCCAGGGCTGCTTCCCGCAGGACCGCTTCTCCCTGGACTGCAGCTGTGAGGGCCCCCGAGATCCGGCAGCTGAGACTTGAACTTTCCTTTCAGTGCGGGGCTTGGCCAACTGGGGAAACCAAGGAAGGTCTGTTAGCACAGGTGTGCAGTCAGGGAGAGCAGAGGCAGAGGACCTGGGCACTGGCACCCGAGCCCCGGACACAGCAGAGGCACTTCTGAACTCAGAGCCACGGGCACAGGGAAATTTTAAATCTCTATGCATTTTCCACAAGAATTGTGTGTGACCCTGAGTGTGTGCCCTGACTGCTTCCGCCCCGGCAGCCCTCAGTTTGTCTGCAGCAGACCCACGCTGCCTTCCCACCTGGCTGGCTGGAGGTCCATCCTGTATGCGCAGAGCCCCCGGCAGGGGAGCTACACGTGTGAGCCTGGCTTTGGGACTGCCAGTGTCACGGAAGAGCCACTAACATGTTCACGTGACCATTCCAGGTGCTCCCTTCCAGCAACCACCCTGCAACAGTAAGACGGTTCTCTGGGTTCCCGCTGGTACCTCTGCCTGTCTGAGGGCGAGTAGCACAGGACGGCGCTCTTCCACCTGTGGACAGCCGGGTACTGACGGGGGTCGATGTCTGTGCATTCAAGAGCCGCCAACACATCTTGATCTAGTTTTGATGGCTCCTCTCTAGAATAAAAGGGATTCAAAAAAAAGCAGAAACAACTTTGGTAACAAACAAACAAAAAAAGACTTCCAAAGTATCACTGCAATTGTAACTCAAGAACCCAGCGTAGAACAAAATGACGCACGAGAATCTAGCCAGCCTGAGCACATGAACTACTGACCCATCACCGAGATCTCAGGGCATCCGCTGCAGGGGTGCACAGGCCAGCGTGCAGAGGAGTCTCCCAAGGCCAGGGAGGTGGATGAGGACGCACCGTCCTGAGAACAGAGGGCAGGAGGAGGCAGGGAAAAGATACCTCCAGGACGCCAGCTTAGGTCTCCTATGGTAGCAAGATCCACCCCTGCTATTAAAATATGGTTTAGGGGCTGTGCATAGTGGCTCGTGCCTGTAATCCCAGCACTTAGGGAGGCTGAGGCAGGAGGATCACTTGAGGCCAGGAGTTCGAGACCAGCCTGGGCAACATATCAAGACCCCGTTTCTATAAAACATAGAAAAATTAGCCGGGCATGGTGGTGTGTGCCTGCAGCCTAGATATTCAGGAGGCTGAGGCAGGAGGATCGCTTGAGCCCAGGAGTTTGAGGTTACAATCAGCTATGACGACACCACTGCACTCCAGCCAGGGTGACAGAACAAGACCCTGTCTCTCTAAAAAAACAAAACAAAACAAAAACGTTTTTTGTATATTTCCACCTTCAGGGGGTACTTAACACCAGACGGCTAGGGACTTCCATCACCTACAACACTGAGACTATCCCCAAGGTGGTTTTTCTTCCGAAAACAAACTGAAGTCTTGGAATAGATCCAGTCATTCTGGTTGCATTTACTCCCCTAGCAGGTAACAGCAGACACTAGAATCACCCCTGGCTAACCAGAGAGGTCCCCGAAGGAACATTCAGAAGCCACACACTCGAGACCAGATATGGGAGCTAAAAGAGAACGTCGGGCCGAACTGGGAAAAGACAGGGTTTAAAAGGAACTGGAAACAGAGCACAAGTGTGCGCAGGCGGCACACACCTACCCAAAAAGGAAGAGCCTGTGGGCAGTTTCCCGCGTGCTGGGGGCGGATGCAGGAGACTGAGGACCACACCCGCTCGGGGGCCCCTGCCGGGGGCTGCTGGGGCCCAGGGACATCTTAGCAACTCCAGCTGACATTTCACTCTCCGTCTGTCTTTGGTTATTGCCGAGTCCGTCTGTAGCAGGAGGTGCTGACAAGTCACTTTCTGCCGCGTCCTTTCTTGAAGTCAGGATCTTCTTACCTTTAGTTTTCATAGTATTTTTATTTGGTGCCTTGGAAAAGCTACTTCCTAGATTTTGCAAATTCAGTTGTTCAAACTCGGCACTCAAACCAGAGACGGGTGACAGGAATGCTTCCTCCTTGCCGGGGGACTCTGGCCTCTTCCCTCCCAGTGTCTCGTGACTCGAGGGGCTGCAGAACCCGTTTCTGCTGCCGTGGGGACTGTTCGGTTCTGAGGCTTCTATGAAGTCCGCCGTGTGCTCCGCGGGGAGGGTGCTGCAACCTGGGTGTCCAGAAGCACTGCCTGTGGGCTGGCGAGTATTTCGAGCTGCATTTTGCCGATTTTTAATTTCTTCCAAGCTCCTGTCGTCTTCATCTAGAAACGCCCCCACAGAGATGGAATTGCTGCAGGTCCTCCCACTGCCTGCTGGACGACAGAGGAGCACGTGAGCGGCGTGAGCGACAGCACCGTGCGTGGTCTGTCCCGCCCCAGCACCCTGCAAATTCCTACGACCCAAGCAACAAATTACATTCAAAACCTCCTCTTCAGATTTCAAGACAGACACTCACTGCATCGCTCCCTGGGGAAGGACAGGCGGAAATACACGCCCCCACCGATCTGGGGTTTCAGGGTGGTACCTCACTGCGTTGTAAAGGTGGATGTTTTTTATCACTAGTGACAGACACACTTATTTCCTTTGGATAATTCCTTCTCCTTTGCCCATTTCACTTTTGGGGTATTTCTGTCTTTTTTCTTACTCTTTATATTTTCTTTTTAATGTTGTCGATATTTTCATGAGTTATTTTAAGTTCTGTGTAGTCAAATTACATCATGGTCATTCCATTCACTGCTTTTGTGCTGCTGAAGCACTTTGCACCCTGATTTCTATAAACACACACCGGAATTCTGGTGTGAGGTCCTCCTTGTTCTTTCCCTGAAAACATGCCACATCTAAACATTGGCGTCCCACCCAGTGGAGATCGGCTATCGTAAGTTTTATAAAACAGCACAGGATGAGGCTTTACTTGCCACGCTGAGTAAGGCAAACAAAACCAGAAATAGCAACACTGCGTGAAGTGATGCCGTAGTCTTCACACACACCTACAGCCCCCTAGACGTGTGCTTCCTCCGTACCAGAGGTGGGGGCTCCATCTCTGCAGCAGGTTTTCTTTCCTCCTGTTTCTGGTTGAGGCTTTTTGCCCACTTCCTGCTGAGCGAGATATTCTTCTAGTCTTTGCAGGCCCTCCTGGGAAGACAGATCAACAAAACAGCCCAGAAATTCCCAGTATTCAACCCAGGGATACCCCAGCTCATGAGCTAGCTCCCTGCAAGAAAGAAAACACAATTAACCAGGTGAAAAACCTTAAAAAGATACTCAGAGAACTGATTGTACAGAAAATAGTGCCAAAACAATGTCTGCATCTTGGTTATAATTTTATCCTAAATTTCGGGCTAAAGCAATTTGCATTTTCTGAAACAGTACTCTTCCTCACAGGGTGAGACCCAGCGGTGCTCCCGTGAGGAGCTGCCGCACAGCAGCGTGACGGAAGCAGACCTCAGCCCAAACGCGCCTCACACCAGCACAGCTCCGTGGTAAGAGGCCAAAGAGCAGGACCGCACTGACACACGGGCTTTCTCATTTTCACGGAGCAACCCCACGAAGCTGCGTATGATTCCAGTTTGGGCCACGCACATAAAAACTTAGAGGTCTTTCTCAAGTTCAAGTTGTAAACTTGAAACTGGGCACGTATTTTGAGAAAACGTTCTAAACAATCCCATGAAGTTTTATTTGATTAAAACATAATTCAGCTTTGTGGTTATAGACATTTTTCAGGGACTTTTTAAAAAATTCATAGGTTTCTAGCCACACCTGCCTCTTGTGTTTTAAACAGGGGGGGGAATGTTTGATTTTCTTTTTTTCCCAAGGAAACATCCATTCTTACAGTACCTTACACAAAATGTTAAGATCCCTTAGAAATACGTTACAGAACTGCTCGAAGGTCTGGGAAGGGACAGTTTTAAGTTTTAATTCTGCAATACAAATTGCATCATGTGCAGTTGGTAAGGAATTAGACCTTGATGAAGAGGCTCCGGTAAAGGATTCCTGGAAACTATCACTTTGAAGGCAGCTGTGACTAGATTTTCCACCATCAACCAACATGCAACCACACAGCACACCACACAGCTCCGCGTCTCAGCTTTTATGACTCCACGCGACGGTCCTTTAACTACCTTCCCACTCTCTCAAAGCCTCTCTCCGGGTCAGATTTCCTGACATTGTGAAAGAAGCTTGCTTTCTCTCGAGGTGGAGTTTTCCAGAGTTTGCGAAAATCTTCTGCCTATGAAGAAAAAGGTATATTAAGAGAAGCCAGGGCTGGGCGTGGTGGCTCACGCCTGTAATCCCAGCACTCTGGGAGGCCAAGGTGGGAGGATCACTTGAGGCTAGGAGTTTGAGACCAGCCTAAGCAACATAGCGAGATCCCATCTCTACAAAACGAAAAGTTAGCCAGGTGTGGTGGTGACACCTGTAGTCCCAGCTACTCAGGAGGCTGAGGCAAGAGGATTGCTTGGGCCCAGGAGTTGGAGGCTACAGTGAGCTATGATGAGCTATGATGATGCCACTGCACTCAGAGCAAGACCCTGTCTCTAAAAAAAGGGGGAAAAAAAGAGATGCAACTCACTCAGCTGGGGACACTTAAAGAACCACCAGCATTGCAGAATCTGCTTGTCTCACAACATCCTTCTTGCCACCCCCTCTGGCAACAGAACCCCGGGCCCACCTGCCTCGTAGCTAACAGTGACTGCACTTGCAGGTCAGCGAGGGGCTGTCTTCTTTCCTGCGGCCCAGTCTGGGCTATGAGGGTCAGATCGTAGGACCAGAAGGGCCTACGCATGAGGCCTTGCCCTGGGGACAGCAGGTGTCTTGGAGCGACCACCCCTGACCACACATCTAACATTCTTCCCATCACAAGAGAAGAAAATAAACATTTATCTTTCTGAGTCACTCTTACTAGAGTTTTATGTTTTATGGAGCTGATCTAATCCTGATACCTCCTCATTTTCAAGACATTTTTATAGTTGCAGATAACAACTTATTTAGAAAGCTTTTAGTACAAGATTACATGCAGGTCAGTGCATGAAATAGTTCAGCTGGAGAAAGAATTACCAAATGCAAAACTGGCATAAAAATGTGCATAACCTTTGACCCAGCACCACCACCACTAAGGGTTTATGTGAACATCAGGGATGCGAGTGGGGCCCAAAGGGGTTGAGGTCTGGGTACCGAGGAAGGGCCCCAGGAGAGGGAGGTGACACAAAACATTTGCGAGGACGTGGGCGGGAGCTGGGGCCTCAGGAAACTTGGTCTGGAAGTTCGCCCTGCAGATGGAAGCCTCCTGGTCACGAGGGACAGCCTCGCTAGACTGGCGAGGTGCTGGGAGAAGGTCCCGACGTGCACAGGAGGAATCGGGGATGACCCAGGCACAGGAGAGGTCTAACCAGGCAACTTGAGCTGCACTGAGAAGTGTGGGCTTCTCAGCACGTGCCTGGCGAACACGTAACCAGTCAGGAACACGTTTCTCTGGCAAATGTCCTGAAGCCCGTCACCAGCTCCCTGGGAGCTGGTTTTGGAAGAGGATGACCTTAGGTTCCATGGGACCTGGTTCCTAAGCCCAAGCACAAAGCAGCAGGCTAGAAAACCCAGGAACGGTGTGGCCCAGCCAGGAGCTGATTCCAGAAGGTTCCACAGCAGCTCACCTTAGACGGACTCAAGGGCCCTGCGAAGGCTCTCAGGGTCAGCACAGGGTCTCTGGGGCTGCCTCCATAGCGGCCCCCAGGAGAGGACTGGGCCGCCTGGTCCGAGGACCACAGCTCCCCGATGACTGGAGAAGAAGTGTCTTCTGCTCTCAGAAGCGGCACGTAGTAGTGACCTGAGGGAGGAGACAGGCGTTGGCCCACCGCGGCGTGTCGGGTCTGGGTGAGCAGCGTGAGAGTTAACGCAGGCACCTACCACGGCCTTCGCAAACGGACAGTGACAAAAAATAAAAACCACACAAGCTCTGCAGCCAAAGGTCAGGACAAAGACCAGAACTCGCTTAACTAAATAAGCCTCACTTCCTTCCTCTGCTAAGAAAGAAAAAAGGAGGAGAACAGAAGACAACCCCCCACCCAGGTATGAAAGGACAGAAAGGCGGCCCGTCTCGAATGCACAAGATTAGGAATAAATGGTAGAGGTAAGTTACGTTCTGTTTCTCCCCTCCTTCTCAGTCCCCCACTGCTGCGGTACTTCGCAGTTCGCATCACCGATTACCCGTCTCCAGACCGACCCAGAGCCCCCTGGCGCTCTGACGGGAAGCGTGGGAAGTGCGCCCTGCAGGGGAAGTCACCTGGGTTAGTGTCGTAAGGTCACGCGCCACCCATCCTCCTGCAACACCAGGAGGTACAGCCAGTCGTGCTGCTCAAGAATGCCTGGGAATTTTTATTTTAAATGCTTATCATAGTTTTTATATTTTTTTCCCTGATTATCAAAGTACTATATTTTCATTGTAGAGTATGTTAAAAACTACAGCGATTAAAATACAGTATTTCATGTTTTAAAATCTTGGCTCAGGATGTACCATATATATAATGGCATTTTATTGGTAATTGGCAAGTTTTTTCCTCTTAGTGGTATATGAAATAGTGGTGTCTCCTGTTGAAGGTATATGGTAAAATCCATCTATAACGTAACTATCCATAAAATAGTAATGCTTAATTGGTGGGTTGCTTTTTTTTTTTTTTTTTTTTTTTTTTTTATGAGACAGAGTCTAGCTCTGTTGCCTGGGCTGGAGTGCAGTGGCATCAGCCTAGCTCACAGCAACCTCAAACTCCTGGGCTCAAGCGATCCTCCTGCCTCAGCCTCCCACATAGCTGGGACCGCAGGCATGCGCCACTGTGCTCAGCTGATATTTTTTTTTTTGGGGGGGAGTTGAGGTCTCACTATGTTGCCCTGGCTGATCTTGAATCCTTGACCTCAAGTGATCCTCCTGCTTCAACCTCCCAAAGTGCTGGGATTATAGGAGTGCCCAGCTCCTTTTTTGGCATATCCATTTAAGGTCCTTTTAAAAACTTCTATCAACAAAACTGGATTCGTGCTCTCTCAACAGTTTGGTGTCCAGCTTTTTTATCTTCTCATTTTACGTCTTGCATAACACTCTTGGGTCCTTCCCTATCTTTACACAAGCGTGGACCTCGCTGGGAGATACGACTGGCACCAGCCAGGGACGCGGCCAGTCCCTCAGCATGCTCCATGGGTGTGAAGCCACAACGTGACACAGGCCACCACAAGACCACTGAAGCTGACCCACGCCTGGCTTCACATGAGACCGTTAGCAGGAACCAGGCAAGGTGTACTGGGTCTCTGAAGGGCTGGGTAGTCCAACCCTTCAGAAACTTGGAAATCGCAGCAATAATATTTTCTCCTTAGAAAACAGCTGGATGAACAGATCTCAGGGGTATTAGCATCTATTGTCACAAATAGGAAAGGCCTCATCAGACCGTCAGCATTGCTACCTACCTCATTTCAAAGCATTCCTGACAGTGTGGTTTGAAAATCCACAGAGCAGATCAATCTGTTTAGTTACCAGGGATGTTCTGGTAACACCACCACACGTTTCTGGGGCCCTCCAAATGTTCAAGCCAGGTCTCTGTTTCTTTCTCCTTTTTTTTTGCTTCATAAGACAAAGCTAAAAGATTTTTTTAAGATTCTGCTTGCTTAATAAGTGCAAAATTTGGTACGTATTGATTTTACTGAATTAAAAGCTATGCCTGTTTTTGTTTCTTTCTCCTTTTTTTTGGCTTCATAAGACAAAGCTAAAAGATTTTTTTAAGATTCTGCTTGCTTAATAAGTGCAAAATGTTATACTATATTCATAAGATTCGTCTGTCTTTGATTATTAGCAAGGCTGAACATTTTTCCAT
>NW_012151230.1:376645-382943 GCF_000956105.1 Propithecus coquereli | reverse complement strand
GCCTCCCGAGTAGCTGGGCCTACAGGCACGCACCACCATGCCTGGCTCATTTTTCTGTTTTTAGTAGAGATGGAGTCTCACTCTTGCTCAGGCTGGTCTGGAACTCCTGAGCTCAAGCGATCCTCCTGCCTGGGCCTCCCAGAGTGCTGGGATTACAGGTGTGAGCCACTGTGCCCGGCCTAAGCCAGGTCTCTGGAAGCGATGCCTACATTGCCCTGAGGAGGACATCCCTGCCGCCACCAGCACAATGCTGGGACCCACGTCCTGTGCGTATCACGCACACTTAGGAAGTATAATTAACATAAATTCCTAAGACTGGACGAGATCAGGGAACAAGTGAAGGCTCTGGATACTTTAGATCAGGGGTCAGCAAACTTCTTCTATAACAGGCCAGGTAGTAAACAACTGGGCTCTGTGGGCCATACAGTCTCTGTACCAGGAAAGTGCCCAGATGCAGCGTGCAAACGGACGGTCACAGCTGTGCACCACTAACGCTTTATTCACGAAAGCAGGCGGGAGCTGGGCAGTCGTATCTGTTGAGTCTGCTTTAAACGAAGACCAGTGGAGCTTGGGTAGGAACAGAGAAGGAAACACAGGCCACACAGCAGAGCCCAAGAGCTTCGAGCGTCTGCCGCCATCGCGTCCAGCAAACAGAACCACCAGACCTCTGGCTAAAGACGGCAAAGAGAAGGCTCCTTTCTACCATCTTCTGAAATGTGCTGAAAACAACACTCAGGAAGGTGGCAGGGAGAAGCCCCTCCTGGACACAGCCATCGTCACAGGCGGGGTGCCCATGGACCATGAGGCACAGGTGCCAACTACGTGAAGCTTCTGACCAGAGCAGGGGGCTCAGAGAGGGCAGGAAGGGCTGCCCCAGCTAGCGACAGACAGATCCGGAAGCCTCTGCAGGGGTGGGGGCTGTCCTGGAGAGCTGGGGGAGGAGCCGCCCCAGGCACCAGCCAAGGAGCACAGAAGGACACAAACAAGAGCCAAACCCTGCCCAGCGCTGCCCTTTGCCAACCTGCAGGCTCTACCGGAAGGAGGTGATCACAGAGAACCTGCTGGGAGAGACCTGCACAGATCACACGGGTCACACGGGGTGAGGCGTGAGCAACAGCTGACAACAGACAACCTCAAACAAGGTTCTCCCCCAGAAAGGCTCCAAGGACGGACACAGGACTCCAGAGCCGAGTTATGTGAAAACAGGAGGGAAACGAACTCAGGGAAGAAAAGGGTTGCCAAGGAGAGGTTTCCAAGGGACTGAAGGGCTCTCAGAGCTCTGCTGCGCGGCCCAGAGCACAAGGCGCGGGCGTGCACGGCAACACCCTGATCCCGTCTTACCCTTTAAATATTCTCTGATCCGCTCCTTCAGTTCCACAGATTTATTTTTGCTTCTTTCACAAATTACCTATTGGAAAAAAAGTGTCTAAATCTTATTTTATTGCAACATTTCCTTCATTACAGTGATTTTATAAAAGCAAGTTTTACAGTCAACAAGACAGTATCTTCATGCGGAAGTTTAATAAACCTCCCGCAAAACGTAAAACGTGTGCTTAAGAGAACACTCTGTCTCCTAAAACGTCTGTGTCAAAGCCTAAGGGGACAGGGCGAGAGCACACTCTGGGACCAGGGCTACCTTTACTCTTTCTCTTCGTGATTCTACATTTTGCAATTTTCTGCAAGGAAAGGAAAACTTAAAAGTTCAGGCTGCAGGCGGAGCAGATGCGTGTGGACGTGGTCATGGTTTCTCAGCTGTCCGAGTGCACTGCCCGGGAGCCCGTTCTCCCTGCGTGACCTTCCTGTGGCTGTGCACCGGGCCAGCGGAGCTCCTGTCTCCCACGGAACACAGACGTTAAGTTTTTGCAAGTACTGGGATCAATTTTCTCAGCCCTTGGAGAATCGTAGCAGTAAGAACAATTTTGCTAGAATCAACAGAAAACCAACAACCTTCACGTAAGCGGAAAAGAAAGGAAACGGCCTGTGAGAGCGACACCCGAGTGCAGCTTTTTTTCAGTCTGTAACTGACTGTGAGTTGAAGTGCTTTAAAAATGCCATGAGCTTTAAAGTTGGTTACCAAATAGCATTTTATAATGAAAAACACACAGAATTAAGTCATACCTATGCAAAACAATGGCAATTTCTCAATTGCAGAATTTTCTGGTAAATTTTTACTCTTTTTTTATGGGTTATTTTAAACTTTCTACAGGAAGTGGGCATTGCTTATGTAACAGTGGCAACTACAAGGGTGTGGGAGAAGCCACTGCCACCAGAAAAGGGGCCTTGTAGGTTCTGCTTCCAAAGGGGTGACAGGTCCAGTCAGCGACCTGCTCCAGGACACAGCACAAACCCAACCAGCCTTTCAAGCCCCAGGTCCAGGTCCCTCTTCTGCTTCCCAGGCACAGAACGGACACACCTCTGCCCTCTCTAAGGTGCAGTTTGCGCGATCGCTAAGGATCACGTGGGGCTTGTCTGGGTTGGGTGACAGCACATTGGAGGGGCCTGGCGCACACTGAGCTGCTTTGAGAGTCACCACCATCGTCTCTGTGCTCCCTGACCCTGGTCAATTGATGCGTTTCAGACTCGATGAAAGACTGTGAGCTGTTCAGAACAACTGACTGCCAGTTTTAGGAAAATAAAATTAGCAAATTGGCTCATTGGTACCAACATTATCAAAAGAAAAAAGAAAAAAAGAAACCAAGTCAGTTCATCCCCTCCTGGCTCCCGAGAGGCGTCACCCTCGCCGTGTGCCCGCCGCTCGGCCACCAGTGCTCGCACGCCCTCGAGGCAAACAACTCACGCACTCACTCGTGACTCCACTGTAGCAGTGACCACGGACTGTAAACGTATATATTTCCATTGCTAACTCTGGAGAGTAGTTGAATTTCAATGAGTACTTACATCTTCAGGTGTTTTATCGTATTTATTCCTTGGGTTTTTTACGGTCAAATGGTGGGAAGAAAGCACGTTGACCACATCTGCATTCCCAAACTTACAAGCAAAGTGCAATGGCGTGTCGTTGCCCTGAAAAAGGTGCAGAAGAAGCATGATTAATTACACTTCTTTGTCGCATAAGGTCACTCTACGGTGAAGTGAACACAGGTATTTATTTATTTATCTTGGAGACAGCGTCTTGCTCTGATGCCCAGGCTGGAGTGCAGTGATGTCATCACAGCTCACTGCAGCCTCCAGCTCCTGGCCTCAAGCGATCCTCTAGTCTCCCAAAGTGCTAGGATTACGGGTGTAAGCCACCTCACCTAGCCGGTATTTATTTTTTTTAAAAAAGCCTCAAAAACAAAAAAGACCATAAAAGACATTGCTTTTATAACTGAAAAGTAGCTGGCATGCCGGCACACGTCCACCTCACGCCAACACTGGAGCTCGGCATGCTGCCGTCGCCACTGAGTGGTGCCTGGCGCCTGGGCCCTGCGAGGAGCTCACAGTCGAACTGGGGCCTGACACGCGCCCAGTCAACAGCGACCCAGCTGTCATCCTTCAGGGCCCTGTACAACGTCACGATAAACAGATGACGGCAACATCCACAAAAAAACGAACCCCTAAGTTTGGCCTGTACTCAGAGAAAAGTCTCTCTAGCGGCTGACATCCCAACAAGTGAAGCTCTCTTCACCCCTGGCTTTAGGTCACTGTACTCCACAACACTTCCTCGTGCCCTGACTTCCCCCTGGTGCACCTCTGACCCTTCCTCACTCTCTGGGCAGTTCCCGGGTCACTTCCGCTGCCGCCTACAGACCAGCGGGCCCGATGGCCGACAGCCACCCTGAGCCGAGGCCGTGGAGCCAGCTGCCTCTCAGGCCCCGCACGTGGACGTCCCGCAGGCGGCCCGACTGCACCAGTGCAAACCGGTGCTTCTCTTCTCCAACCTTCGCCACGTGTCTCACACACTGACGGAGATGCTCTACGGGGAACACAAACTGTTCCGACTAGAAAACAGGCTACGACTCCTATCACCGAGAGCAGGCGGGGCAGGAAACACACCATCCTGTCGGGCGTGTTGAGGTAGAGGTCGACGATGTAGCAGATCCGCTTCTGCAGCATGGCCGCATCGTCGTCGGGGTACATCAGCCGCATGAAGTCAGGGTTTTCCAGGGTGGCTACGGTCAGCTGGCAGATGGAGGCCTGATTCTCTTTGGCAGCAACGTGCATGACATTGTACCTGCATCCCTCCTGAAAGAAAGGGCACGCTTTGAGCCTCATTTTCGGTACACACAGTCCAATTCTGTCCCAAGTACAGTGATCGCAAGGCACTCGCACAGCTCAAAGCAGGCTCACCTGCACGATGGTCGGGTTGTCTCCTGAACCGATCAGATACCGGGGATTACTCCAGACGAGATCGCAAAAGGCATCTTCTTCTCCCTTCTCCACAGCTTTCCGAAGCTTGGCAGTGAGGTCCTGCGTACGGGGATTTTTATAACTGTTCGCTCGCTCCTTGTTTGCCGTTTCTGACTCAGACAAGCACAAACCATCTGTCATTAAGAGACAGAATTTAAAAACACTTAATTTCACAAACAGTTTCTCATCACCTCCTCTGTGCTATGCTGAGAGGATAAACAGCTTTTCTGCAGAAGCGTCCAAGCCACTTGGGAGAAACAGGTAAGGAAGAGCAGCACGAGCAGCCCACAGTCCGCTACCAGCAGGCAGGCTGGGGCGCACCCAGACCCCACTAGGATCTGCCTGGGAAAGGCTTTGTGAATGAGGTGCCATTTGGTGAACTCTGAAAGCTAAGTCAGCTTTCGGCAGGTGGAGGAAGAACAGGGCAGCTGCAGCCAAGGGAACACCGCCAGCAACCATGCACGGCCCTCGGTGCGCAGGGGATACCCCCGAGAGGGGGAATGTTCTACACGTGATTCGCACGAGGGGAACTTTCAGACTGCAGAGAAAGAAATCTGTGAGCCGTTAGGAACCATTCTGGTTTCTGTGCAGGAAGCAGCTGTATGAGGCTGAGTGAGGGAACAGGCAGACAGGATTCTTCACTGAAGGCCAGGTGTGCGGGAGAGGGTGCCCCCGCCCGGAGCCCAGCCAGCTGGGGAAGCTGGACAGTTGTGGGGGGGGGGAAGGCGGGGCTCTGCGTGAAGCTGACTACCAGTGGCCTCTGCAAACAAGATCTTGGCCCTGAGCTGGGCGGTGGGTGTGGCCAGGTTTCTGGTTGGACGGCTCCTGTAGGTGAGCCTAACTTTCGTAGCTGCCCCAGTCCCAGAAGCGGGTATAGCTTCAGGTGGGGAAGCAGACTGGTCTCAGTATCAAAAAAAGACCCAGAATCCAACAGGCAGCAGGAGAGACAAGGGGACAGATGAAGGACAACGGTGTTCCCTTCAGCAATTCTCCACAGTTAAGATGCTAAGTACTGGCATGTCAGCTCAGGGTCCGAGTGGCTTCCTGGTCCACTCAGCCCCCATCCCCTCTACCCTCATGGAGAAAACGCGTGACCATGTATCAGGAAGAGGGCACAAGATAGTCCGGGGCAAATCTGACAGTAACGGCAAGATGTGAACTGCATATAATTTACCTTTCAACTCACCATTGCTAAAGAGTGGTGCTGTTTTCACAGGAGAAAGTGGGAGCGAGGTTTTGCTTGGAGAAGGGAAATAATCACAAACTCCCCTAGCGAACTTCTCAGCGTCTTCTCTGGTTGAAAAAGCTTTAAATCGGGACCCTTTGATCATTTTGACAGCTTGCAATGCTTCCTTTTTATTTTCATAAACGTGGACCCTTTCTGGTGGGAAAAGTAACACAGGAGAATCAGAGAAGATGGGCTGCAGCGCTGCTGCTGTCAACCCTGGGCTCAGTGGTCTGTGGAAACCGCAGCCACCCAGCCACCTGGGTCCATCCTTGCACTCACAGTTCAGACTTTCAGTCTTGAAGAAAAAGGGCCAAAAGAACACAGTTAATCAGCTTGATCATATGTGTTGTGAATAGCATGATGCGTATTTTATATATAACTGTAATTTAGTATCCCAAGATACCATACTAACAAGCAAATTTCATATGGATTAAAGGTCTAAATATAGGTTGGGCATGGTGGTTCACGCCTGTAATCCCAGCACTTCGGGAGGCTGAGGTGGGAGGATCCTTTGAGGCCAGGAGTTTTTGATCACCCTGAGAAACATAGCCAGACCCTGTTTCTACAAAAAATAAAAAAATTAGCCAGGCGTGGTGCACACCTGTAGTCCCAGCTACTTGGGAAGCTGAGGCAGGATGATTGCTTGAGTCCAGGAGTTTGAGGCTGTGGTGAGCTACGATGATGCCACTGTACTCCCAGCCTGGATGACAGAGACCCTGTCTC
>NW_012151230.1:367447-375920 GCF_000956105.1 Propithecus coquereli | reverse complement strand
TTCTAGGGAGTAAGATTTGGGTGGGCAAGAGAGAAACTTCACTTATACTTTAGATACCATACATATAATATATACATTATAAATGAATTTTTTATAAGCAACTTTCATAATAAAGATTAACAATACAAATTGCATCATGATCATTTTGCAGTGTCATTAATCTTCTTTAAAAAGATCTTAAAGTCGAATAATATTCTGTTCTACTCACGGTGTAAAATCAGCCATCTCCTGCTCTTGGGCATCGCCACAAATGGCATCACAGTAACCACGGTGACAGCAGGGTGCAATTCATGACGGTCTAGTCAACATCGAGTGCTCACTGTTTTTTTCTATTGCTACCTATTAAGTCCTTTACAATTCTCTGACGTTGAAAACTATATATTCCTTGGCCATTTGCATTCATTAATATAAAAGGTATTCAGGTTATAATGAATTTAAAAAAGGGGGAGACAATTAATCAACAGGGTTCCCAACAAATGGCTGCCAGCCAATCGATACCTGTAAGTCAAGTGTATCTCACAAAGCCCCATTTTCCTAACAATTTGTTAACACTCTTATATACATTTACATGAAATTCAAGAACGTTCTATATAAGAATGTTAAACTGTTTCTTTTTTATCTGTAGTTTTCAGTTTTCAAGATCACATCCTCCCCACAGGTTTGCAGGTGGAAGGAAGTCTGGCGCGATGGTCACATTACCGTTTCTAGCCGGCGCGTCCTCGTAGGCGGGGCACACCCCGTAGTACAAAGGCGGCTCCTTAGAGGCCGTCCCTCCGGCTCCCTGGGCGTCGGGGGCCACAGCACGCAGGGGCGCCAGGCAGGCCTGTAGCGTGACAGCGTCTTCCTCTGGAGGATTCAGGCCCACGCTGTAACCGAAGTCTCTGTCTTCAGAAAAACCAGGCTGCTCGGTGGGATTCCCTACAGCAGACTTCAGAATCCTTTGTGTGTCTTGGCTTAGAGCTCCAACGCCTGCCTCCTCGTGGCCAGGAGGAGAGGAAGGCAGCCTTCCTCCTTGCTCTAGTAAAGCCTGAGCCAATTTTTTCTCAAAAATGAACCGTGTGGTGGATGTAATGGGTCCACATTTCAATCCGGCTTTGACAACTTCTTCTCGGAGGTCATCTGGATTGAGAAGTTTCAACCGAGCCAAGACGGCATCCATTGTCATTTCGCCTAGAACCAAGACAAAAAAACCTAATTTGCTGGCTATAAAAGCACCTGTTTTTGTATTCAAAAAAGGTTTCAAAAAACCTGGTTTCCAAGTTTCATTTCAACACAGTGTTTCTCCATATCCTTTGGACTCTATAAATTATCTATGGTAATTTTCATAAACTGTATACTTCCACATCTATAATAATGTAAACAAAATTAGAATAAGCAGTTTCTGGTTGATTTGGGTAAGAATCTCATAACCTAGTTTCATCACATGTTACCATCGGGTTCACGTTCTCTGCAGGCCAGTGCACTGAGGGGACAGGCACACTCGCCTGTCACTGGTTGGAAGTACAATTTGGAACGAATCCCATGGAAGGCAAGTTGACACTATCCACCAGAATTCCAAGTCCAGGCGAGGCACAGTGGCTCATGCCTGTAATGCTAGAACTTTGGGAGGCCTAGGCAGGAGGATCCCTTGAGCCCAGGAGTTTGAGACCATCCTGGGCAACATAACAAAGCAAGACCCCAACTCCAAAAAAAATTTTTTTTTTTTTCAAAATTAGCAGGGCATGGTGGTGCACACCTGTAGTCCCAGCTACTCAGGAGGCTGAGGCAGAAGGATCACTTGAGCCCAGGAGTTGAAGAGTGCAGTGAGCTACGTATAATACACCACTGCACTCCAGCCTCGGTGACAGAGACCCTGTCTCTTAAAAAAAAAAAAAAAAAAAAGAAAGAAAAAGAAACAAAAGAAAATTATCCTACAGATATATTTGTACTTTATTCCATAAGTGATGGGAAAGTATGCAAAGATTTAAACAGAAGAGCTCTGGCAGTCATTTTGCTAATACTAACAACAAATAACTAGCGTTTTACGTTTTGGAGGATTTCCGTGTGCCTAGTACCTGGTGATGTTCTAAGCATTTAGCATACATTATGTCACTGAATAGTCACAATAACCCCATGTGGCAACTATGGCCGCCCGCTGCTCACCTCCACTTTACAGATGGAGAGAGGCTAAGGGACTTGCCCAAGTTACACGACTATCACACAGTGGATCTGCACCAGCACTGGAGCTCAGATCGGGTACTTGGAGAACAGTGGTTAAATTTATAGATTAAACGTGGCCAGCTGCACTCTGAGCAGAAGGTAAGAAATGATGGCGCACAGACCACTGCTGTAGTAACGGGGACTTGAGAAACAGGCTGTCTCAGCCACAGCCGACGAGATGCCCCAGGGCAAGACACCTACATTTCCAGTCCAGATGCCTGGGAAGAGACTCTACTGAGGCAGAGGATGTTAGAGATGGAACAAGTAGAGGGAAATTCTTTCTTTCCAAATGTAGGCATCAAGCCTTGCTATTTGATACGCAGAGGGCATCTCGATTTTCAAGTCTGAGGTTTAGAAGACAGGAGGTTCAGCGTGGGGAAATCAGGTTTGGGAATCCAGCATGTGGACGGTGGTTGTAAAACCAAAAGACTAAACCAGGGATAACAGGAACACACACAAAGACAGTGAGCCTTAAAAGGAATCTGAGTAATACTAAGGATTAAAAGATATGAGGAGGAAAAAAACAAAGGAAAAAATAAAAAAAGTCACGAGGAGGAAGAAAAACTCAAAATTTGGACACATCATTACATCACTGAAACCAAGCAGCAGAGGGTTCAGGAAGTGTTTACAGGTGACAAGATGAGCCGTCTGGGACTGGCTTTAATTACTTCAGCGGAGAGCAAGCACAGGGAGCCGCGGCAGGCAGAGCAAGGTTCACAAAATACGAACACCTGTTGAAGCTAGGCAGTGAGTATCAGCATTCATTAAATCATTGTATCTATTTCAAAGAAGATTTCGAAAATAACAGTTACTTATTTGCAAAGGGGATATCAGTCTTTTAAACAATGAATGTATTACTCAGCCCCCTCTACAGCGGCCAGAGAACCTGACGGTGGGGCCTACTGACCCCGAGATTCTGCCCAGCCATAAACACCTAATCAGAGTCTCTGTACACAGACACAGCTGGGTGACCACACACTGACGTGAAGGGCTGTCCCGAATCTGCAGCGAAGGAGGCACACAGGTGCTCAAAGCCACGGTGCAGGGCAGACTTTGAGGGGTGGGAGCAAGCGGTGAAGACGCTATGAATAAACAGGGAGGAACCCTCTCAGTCCCCGGCAGTATTCTGTTTTCATACAATCTCTGCAACCTTTCTCTACAGCCACCTCTTTAACTTGGGCTAGCTGGAAGGAGGTTTTGACCTTGTAACCAAGCAAGCCCTCAACAGAACAATTAATTACATTAAGTTACTAACTGTGGCCTTGGGCAAATTAGCTAAACTCTAATCTTCAGTTTCGTTATCTATAAAATGGACACACTAAGAGCTCTCTTTCTTAGGGTATAATGAAAATTAGATAAAACAATGCATGTAAAGACTGTACACTGTATCTGACACTAAAAAATTATCCATAATGTCACATATAGCTATTAAACTATTAAGGAATATAGGCTTATTAATCTTTCAGAGTAAGTACATTAACACGCTAGAAAGTCAGTTTGAATAAAAATAAAAATGGACACTCTTACTAATATTCTCAACACAAGATACAAGTGTCTACTCAAGCGTACAAAGAAACAAAGGATAGAGTAGAAACTAGTAAGACTGGTTATCTACGGGGTGGGTGGGACCAGACAGAAAGATGGGAGAACACGGGAGGGACAGAGGGACGGGGAGCCAATAACTTCCGAATTTAAGTTTTTATATGGTTCTGACTTTTAAAACATGTCTGTGATTCACATACTCAAGAAATAAGTAAATAAACAATTAAAAAGATGGGGAGACCCCCAAACGCAATACAAACCAAAACATGATCCCAACTGTATTACAAAGTACTAACATAAAGGTGGGGGAACTACAGTAACTCTGGAAAATGTCAAGTGGCCACACACTGGAAGGACAAAGACAAAACCAACTGCGGCAGGCCGGGCGCGGTGGCTCACACCTGTAATCCTAGCACTCTGGGAGGCCGAGGCGGGTGGATTGTTTGAGCTCAGGAGTTCAAGACCAGCCTGGGCAAGAGCGAGACCCCGTCTCTACCAAAAACAGAACGAAATTAATTGGACAGCTAAAAATATATATATAGAAAAATTAGCCGGGCATGGTGGCGCATGCCTGTAGTCCCAGCTACTTGGGAGGCTGAGGCAGTAGGATCGCTTGAGCCCAGGAGTTTGAGGTTGCTGTGAGCTAGGCTAAACGCCACGGCACTCACTCTAGCCAGGGCAACAAAGTGAGACTCTGTCTCAAAAAAAAAACAAACAAAAAAAAAACCAACTGCGGCAGTCACCACACTCTGGGCAGCAGGTGTTTCCCACCATGGTGCAGGTCACCAAGTCCGAAGCTATTCCAGTGTGCTGCAGGAGTAAGCGAGTAACTGAAGCATACCAGGGCTGCCGAGGGCAGGATTCTCACTGACGGAAAGGGAGGTGGGGACGAGAACGGGACAGCAAACTTCACCTGTAAAGCGCCACAGTGAGCAGCTGAGGCCCTGGGGGCCACAAGGTCTCTCCGATGCTCAGAACAGCCACAGACAACACATGAACAGGAGGCACGGCTGCGCTCCAGCAAAACTTTAAGTACAAAAATAGGTGGGGCCAGACTGGACCCTTGGGCTGGAATAAAACCAGTGACGTTTGCACTGGAACTTGGAGTATTGGTATGACCTTGCGGTCTCTGATAGGTAAAGATACGAGAAATGGAGTTAGGTCTGTAGATTGGATAATAGTGTTCCATCAGTGTTGATTTCCTGGTTTTCATTTTGTAGTGTGATTATGTAAGATACTAACATTTGGGGAATCCAGGAGATGGTAAACATGATTTAACTCTTTATTTTGAAATCTATGGACTTAGAAGTTCTTGCAAAAACCATACAAAGAGCTCCTGCGGACCCACCATCACCCAGCTTCCCCCAAAGCTTGACATCTTACATATCTAGAGCACACGATCAAAACCAAGAAACTGACACAAGACGACAAACTAGACCTCGGGCCTCACCAGCCTCTGCGGGCTGTGTCTTTGCCGGGTCTCACGGTTCTGTGACAGTTTATCACGTGAGCAGACTCCTGTAACCACGACTACCTACCATCACATGCAGACCTGTCCCACTCCACAAAGACCTCCCTCCTGCTGCACTCGAGTCACCTCCCGTCTTGCCCACTGTCCTCGACCCCTGGCAACCACTCACTCGTTCTCTATCCCTGTAAGTCTCTCATTTCGAGAATGTTATAGAAGCGGGGTGGCAAGTACAGAACTTTTGAAACTGGCTTCTCTCCCTCAGCACAATGCCCTGGAGATCCACCCCAGCCGCTGAAGGGATCACTACTGAGAAGCACCCCGTGGCATGGACGTGTCAGTTTGTTAAACCACTCACCCCTCACGGGATATTTGGGTTGTTTCAGTTTGGGGCAATTATAGATAAGGCTGCTGTGAACATCCATACATGGGCTCGTGTGTGAAAGTAAGTTTTCATTTGTCTAGGGTAAAAATCTCAGGAGTGCAGGGCAGCTTTAACTTTCTGAGAAATTGCCAGACTGATTTCCAGAGTGGCTGTGCCACTTAACATTTCCACCAGCAATGCATGAGAGACCCAGTTTCTCCACATCCCTGCCAATTTGGGGTAAAATCAGCATTTTTTTCATTTCAGCCATTGTAATAGGTGTGTAGAAATATCTCACTTTAGGTTTGATCTGTATTTCCCACCAAGCGTGGTGACTCAGGAGGCTGAAGCAGGTGGATTACTGGAGCCCAGGAGTTCAAGACAAGCCTGGGCAACACAGCAAACCCCCCTCTCTTAAACATTAAAAAAAAATTTGTGTTTCCTTACTGGCTGATGATGTTGAACATCTTTTCACGTATGTTTATTTGCTTTGTACTATTTTTGTAATCTTTTATAAGTCTAAAATTATTTCAAAATGAAAAGCTAAAAATTAAAGAGAAATTCTTAATGAAAAAACACTCCAAACTCCAATGTCTTAGCCCCACACCCCGTAAGCCACACGCACTGTTCAGCTTTAGTGTCCGGGTAGTTGTTAGTCTCGGTGTCCGGCACTGAGTTTTGTGCTGCCCAGTGTTGACAGTGTAAGTGGACAAAGCAGCATCCTATTTATTAAAGGTGCCGTCTAAAACTTTCTTAAGGGGACATGAGAAGGTAGACCGCAATAGGATGGAAGGTGCACTAGACCCAGTGTCAACAGACCGACATCCCAGCTGGCTTCTGCCACCAACCTGTGATCCCAGTGGGACGCTGGCCTCCCGGGGCCTGTTTCCTCAGCTGTAAAACCAGGACCTGAGAAATAAGTTACCCCTAAGGAACCTTTTAGCCCTAAGATTCTGAAGTAGGGTTGTCAGTTTTGTTTTCTGCTCACAAAACTTCATCTTCCTATCAGAGTTCTTGAGAAACTCGTTTATCCTCCAGGAGGAAATCAGGTGTCGACACAGAGGGGCTCCTGAAGGAGGCGCACGTGGCCAGGTGAGCAAGGACCAGGTGAGCAGTGACCACCATTGAACCCGAGGCCCCGGGCTGAGGAGGAGATGAAAACAGACTGCTGAGGACCGGGAGCGAGGGCTTCTCAGTCTAATCAGAGCCTCAAAAAACAAACACCCTGGGGGGGGAGGGGGGAGGGGGGAACAGGTATTTGCATACACAAAGAGTGCAATGTGCACCACCCAAAGGATGGACATATTTGAAACTCGGACTTAGGGGGGGAGGGAGGGGCAAGGGCAACATACGTAACCTAAACATCTGTACCCCCATAATATGCTGAAATAAAAAAACAAAACAAAAACCCACACCAGAGCCCCCAGACGCACAGCTTTATCTCCAGATCTTTTCTCCGACACCAGACACCCAGCCTCCTCCACAGCTCCACGCGGATGATGCCGGCAACCACGGTAGCAGACAGCACTCGTTAGTGCCTGACGTGCACCACGAACCGTCCTTATTCCACCATCGAATCGTGTTAGCTAGGCACCACCATCGCTCCTATTTTCTGGATGGGCAGGCTGAAAACAGTGGAGAAGTGCAGTTCCACAGCAGTAGTGGTAGAGCCAGGAGATGAACTCACGCGATGGACGCGTGAGCCCTACTCAATCGTGACAAAGCACCGCTCCTCGGTGTCTAACACTCTGACGCCATAAAGGAAGAACAGACTCAGTTTCTCTGACTGCACCCTCACCGCGTGCTTCAGAAACCAGGGTGTGGGGTCCCCCCCCATCAAGCAGGCAATTAATTCTGCAGTGGACACCAGCGGGATGTCCTCTTAATCAGTTCTGTCCTAATAATATCCACTGGAGACAGCGTCAGACCCCACAGGCTAAGGGCTCAGTCCCACAGACCGCCCCTTTTCCCAGTGCCTCGGGTCGTGACCTGTGTTTCTGACCAACTGGCTGTAAACCAAGGTTCCCACGACTCCCTCCTCGGCTTCCGTTAATTCGCGAGAGTGGCTCACACGACTCGGGGAAATGCTTTCCTTACGTTTGCTGGTGTATTATACAGGGTTACAGAAGACACAGTGAAGGGAGACATACGGCAAAAAAGCGGGAAAGGGTGTGGAGCTTCCGTGCCCTCTCTGGGCACACCACCCTCACGCAGCTTCCACGTGACATCTGGAAGCCACCAGAACCCAGTCCTTTGGGGCTTTTATAGACGCTTCGTTACGTCGGCACGGCTGGTTCAACCACCGGCCACTGGTGACCAACTTGACTTTCTCCGCCCCCCCTGCACGGAGGTTGGGGACGGGGCTGGAAGTCCAACCCTCTAACCAGACCTCGGTCTTTCCCGGGACCCGTCCCCACCCTGAAGCTACCTAGGGGCTGCCAGACACCAGCCAGCTCATTAGCACACACGAAGAATCACTTCGGAGATTCCAGGGACTTTAGGAGCCAGGAAACCAGGATGAAAACCAACGATACGCTTCACAATGTCGCCAACAGTTACCGTAAATTTAAACATTTGAAATGACCGAAACCCGGCTCCTGATCTGCTTCACCGGACAGTGCGCCGCAAAGCAATTCATGACAACCGCATCCTCCCATCTCCTCCTGCCCGAACCCTGGAGTGAAACTGGCCCCTTCTTTGTCTCCCCTCGCACCGGTACCAGTAACTCCACAGGGCTTCGCCTCGGAAACCATCCAGAGTCCGGCGACTCTCATTACTGCCACCGACCCCCAAGCCTCGTTTCCCCACAGCGAGAATCTCCTTATTCCAAAGCCCTGCCGGCCCCGCCCTCGCCTCCCCTGGCAGTCGGTTCCCGGCACGCCCGCCATGAGGGCAGGCTC
>NW_012151230.1:327377-366162 GCF_000956105.1 Propithecus coquereli | reverse complement strand
TCATTGATCCAGGCTAGGTGGCGCGGGCCAAAGTCCCAGCTGCTGGGGAGGTTGAGGTAGGAGAATTGCTTGAGCCCAGGCCTTGGAGGCTGCAGGGAGCTGTGATCGCACCACTGCACCCCAGCCTGGGTGACAGAGCAAGACCTTGTCTCTAACAACAACAAAAAAAATCATGGTACTAACAGGTTGGGCACAACGGAAGAAAGGGTCAGTAAATTTGAAGATGGGTGAAATGCAAATTAAAACCCCAATGAAATACCCACCAGAGTGGCTAAAATGAAAAGAATGACAATATCAAATTTTGGTGAGGACGTGGAACAATTTTGGAATTCTCATACATTGCCGGTGAGGGTGTAAAATGAGTTAACCACTTTGGAAAATAGTAAGGTACTTTCTTATAAAGTTAAGTGTACTCTGCTATGGTCTGGATGTTTGTATCCCTCCAAAATTCATATGCTGAAATCCCGACCCCCAAGGTGATGATGGTGTTGGGATGCGGGTACCGTGGGAGGTGACTAGGCAGAGCCTTCATGAACGGGAGAGAAGCTCCTTGCCTCTTGCATCACGTAAGCACACAGCAAGAAGGCATGGCGCCATCTAAGAACTAGAAGTGGGTCCTCATCAGCCACTGAATCTGCAGGTGCCTGATCTTGGTCTTCCAAGCCTTCAGAACTGTGAGAAATTTCTGTTTTACAAGCTGCCCTGTTTATGGTATTTGTTAGAGCAGCCTGAAAGACTACAACAGCCTCCTGACGGCTAGGTAGTATTTACCAAGAGGAATGAAAATGGAAGTCCACAGAGTTTGTTCACCAATGTTCATGGCAGCATGAGGCATAATATTGTAGCCCCAAACTGGGAACACCCCAAAAGTACAACAGGTGGATGGAAAAATTGTGAAATTGTCATAAGATGGTATGCTATCACGTGATTGCACACTATTCTGCAACAAGGGTGCATCTCAAAAAAGTACTAAGCAAAGGAAGCCAAACAAAAGTGTGCATGCTAACTACACATTTCCATTTATGTGAGTCTTAAGAACGGGCAAAGTTGTGATGAGATCAGAGCAGCAGTTGCCTCTCATAGGGTGTGGTTCACTGGGAAGGGGCAGGAGGGAACTTTCTTGTTCCCTACATCTCGTTTGGGTTGATAATAAAACGAGCACACGTTTGTCAAAACTCACCAAACTGTGGCTATGAGAATCATAAATGGAAAAAAATGCATCCACTGTATACTTAAAATCTGTATCTTTTTGTACTATAAATTATGCCTACATGTAAAAGAATAAAGAGTGTCTTTTTAGAACGAAACCTTACTGTTATTTCTAATTACTAAGTACTGTGAGAACAGATCTGTCCTCAGCCCCTCCCCAATTTTGACTTTTTTATGAGTATGTGCTAGTGAGTGAGAGCACAAGCTCTGGGCCAGACCACCTGGGCTGGTGCCTCTCTGCCCCTGCCTTCTGGGGACTTGGGTGAATTACTAAATTTCCCTGTGTTGCAGTTTTCTCAATGGTAAAATGGGGATGATAGCTCCTTAGAGGCAAGGTAATACATGCCAGCCCTTGTATAGTAAGGGCTTAATAAACATTAGCTGAGGCCGGGCGAGGTGGCTCACACTTGTAATCCCAGCGCTCTGGGTGGCCAAGGCAGGAGTATCGCTTGAGGTCAGGAGTTCAAGACCAGCCTGAGCAAGACATTTAGACATTTCAATTTAATCTTCACAACAGACTGAGGTAGGTGGAGCAAAGTGATATTATCCCACTTAACACATGAGAAAACAGGCCCAGGAATAAGCCCTAGATCAGCAGGGAGCAGCTAATAATTTTTTTCCATCTATTAATATTTTCAATATTCACTGAATTTATTTAAAAGGATATATGTCCATTAAAACTGTTACCAAGAAATGTTTTACACCTGTGGAAATCCGACCACATCTGGGACATATGGTAGGGGTCTAGTCAGGAAAACAGCCCACACCAGGGGATTCAACAGAGAAAACATGGAGACAGCCACAGCTGGACGCCTGAGACCCCTCAGGTGGAGCCTGGGTGGGAACATGCTGGCTCTGTGATGACACCCCAGGCTGTGGCAGGATCCAAGGGGCCTGAGGAAGGCACAGGCAGAGGGGCTGTCCCACACAGGGCAGTCAAAGGAAGGGGTGTGGGCTGGACGTGGGGGCTCTTACCTATAATCCCAGTACTTTAGGAGGCCAAGGTAGGAGGATGGCTTGAGCCCAGGAGTTCGAGACCAGCCAGGGCAACCTAGCAAGACCCTTTCTCAACAAAAATAAAAAAAGTTAGGCAGGCATGGTAGTGCATCCCTGGTGCTGTGCCCAGACCACTGCTCCATCCCAGACGCCGCCTGGTAGGTGCTGCCTTAGTGGAGGGATGCTCCCACCCCGTGCGTCACTGCAAGGTGTGCGAGCTCCCAGCTGCGTCGGGCTCCCACCCGCACCCACACGTTCAGTCCACGCAGCCTGCAGAGGGCCCATCCTTGGCCCTCACTGCAGCTGGAGGCAGCCTGGAAACGTGGCCCAGCCATCAAGTGGTGGAGCCAGGCTCGTGCCCAGGTCATCCTGAGGGCTGTAGGCACGGGGTGGTGCTTAGTGACACCCCACACACAAACACGGACAGAGGGCATCGCAAGTAACGGTAGAGGTGGCTTGGCAACGCAGTTCAATATTGCCCACTGTTTCCAGGAAAAAGGCTTTTGTCAAAGTACACTTTTTTAAATCAGAATCTGGAATGTTCATTGTCAAATGAAAGTGTTCGTAAAGGCAAGCAGAGGAATCCAATAAATGCTTCTGACTTAGAAGTTACTGACTGCCGAGAATTCCTTCTCATAAAGGAGGGGCTTGGGGGCTCTTGTAACAAACGTTACGTTCATCCATCAAGCTGGATAGCAGGGGTGTAAAAAACCCTATTTTCCATATCCCCCATAATCTGCTTCCTAGCACTGCATGAGGTATCAGGCTTCTGAGTGACCTGGTGGTTTTTAAATACTGAGCCTTCTATCAGGGATAAATCCCTGGTCCTACGCTCACCCCAAATTCCTGACGGTATCTGTACCACTCAAGGCCAGGAAACAGCTACCTGTACATCTGTGCCAAAACTGCTCTCGAATCCCCACTAATAGCTTTGTAAGAGGACGCAGGATGCAGCGTCGGTTTGACAAAGTAGATACAGCTTAAAAGTAAATCTGTCAACCAGCTAGTTGCCTGCAAACGTTCAGCAACTTTAGACAAAAAAGTATCACATCCTCAATACTTCACCACAAAATATGGTGTCAGGCAGTTTTCACTTAGATCTACACAGTACCGAACTGCCCGACCCCTGGGCACGGAAACCAGTAAAGTGGGGACGGGCGAAAAGGCGTAAATCCCAGCACAGAGTTAAGTCCTGTGACTACTTCTCTCCTCTTCCGTGCTCTTTAAACCACGCTGGCCCTTAACAATATCTACCTGAAAACTCCACACCTGGCAGCTCTTACCGATCAAAACCAGAGTACGCTGGGTGTCACAAGGTAGAGATCTGGGAGTTACAGGCCCGTCGTATCCATGACGACCCGCGGAGGTAGGGGCCAGGTGGTAACACTCGGGAACTGAGCTGTCACCCTGAAGAACAGCCACCAACCCGTCCCCTGGTTTATTCCTACAAACTCACCCTCCTTTTCTATTCCTCGCAAAGGGCAACAAGTGCAGTATGGGCTAAAAAGGGAAGAAATGTGGGTAGCGGCTACTCTGTTGTGGTCAAAAGCAACAAGAAGTCAGATAGCACATCCTGTCTGAAACTTTGGCAGAACAGTAAAATTATCTTTAAAACAAACATAGTGTGTATTAACATGAGATTAAAAAGTTAGTCCCAGATATGACAAAACATAAATATTAAAATGAAGCCCCCCAGGAAATATGAAAATCTTTACAAAAAATAGTTTATTGCACAAAATTTAAAGAATTCCCAAGCACACTTAAATTTATAAAAAATCAACATGCTTTTTAAAGTTACAATTTGTTATACCTGGTGACACCTTTCCTCTGAACAGCCACAGCTTGAGGATTCTTTTGTGAGGAAATTTTTAATAGGAATGAATAACCACTGAATTTTCTAGACCCCCTACAACATCCCCCTCAGGGACCCTGTTATAACCTGAGACCACCATATAACGAGATTCTCCTCGAACTCTGAGTCAATAAGCCTGTCAAGAGGAAGGCTCCGGGGCAAGTACTTCCACTCCTGGAACGTGAAGTGTATGCTGGTCCCTTTCACTCCTAGAATCTTTACAGGTGACACTGAGTTTCTGTTAAAAAAAATACTCATGGAAGTCGGAACATACATCATGGTGGTCTGCAGGCCCACGGCTTTTGCGGGGTCCTGTACCAAGAAAAGTAAGTTTCAGACGGAGGGTGAGTTTAATGTAGGCGTCCTGCAGTGCTCCGCAGGCCATCCTCGAGGGCACCGTCCCAGGAGCCAGGCCTGGGACAGTCAGACTCACGTCCTACCCAAACACTGCCTCGTACATACTCCAAGCACCAAGGCACATAAATCGGTAAGATCCGTGGCATCTGTCTGACATGCACCATGGAAAAAAAAATCAACGAAAACCACACTGCAGTAAGTTTTCTGGAGCATAAGAAAAACAGGTAATGACATCACAAAGTGCCCAAGCCAACATTCCCTGCAGTAGGACACGGTGTACAGCGTGAGGCTGAGCAACACGCACAGGCGCAGTGCGGCGGTGATCCTGTTCTATCAAGTAGCACTCCGGACTCGATGCTGTCTTCCACGAGTGTAACTCAAAAGCCCCATTCCTGCCCACAAGAACAACAACAATCCTAACTCCATTCACTGAAGAATCTGGCTCTGGGAGGCAGAAGAGCCAGGAGAGTCCCTTGGAGACAAAAAAGCAGGCAATTTAGAAATCCGACTTCCTCGTTAAGGTGACTTCCCGAGGAAGCCCAAAGGCAGTGTCAGCGTGAACACAGGAGGCCTCGCGCCCAGAGCCAGAGGCTGTGCGTGAAAACACAAGGAGCAAACACGGGCCTCGCCCCGCGGGTGGGAAGAGAGACAGGCCAGGCCCTGCTGGACCAGAAGAGGGTCCCAGCGACAGCTGGCGCAGGGCGACACAGAACACCGAGAGGTGCTGACTCTGCGGGTGTGCACAGGCTCTCGTGCACACGTGCACATGTACACGCACAAGCACACACGCAGGACAACCAGACAAAGGGGGAAGGCGTGAGGAACGGAGATCTGCTCTCACTGGATGAACACACTCAGAATCAGTTCATCCCAAGAGAAGAAAACCACACCACGAACACCACTCACCTGAAGACCGTCTACACGCAAGGAGAAAGCAGCTCTGCCATAGAACGGGTCTGAGTGTTATTTCTTGGTTTTAAAATTAAAACAAAGGGTAAGGCAGCCAAAATAAATAAGAACGTAAGCCACCATTTTCTTTCTAATGGTACGAAGACAATTTAGTCAAAAATGATTTCCAACTTAAAAAGCAAAATATATTTATAGTGAAGTTTTCAAGTATTATTTCAAAATTAACCCTGTACAAATGATACATGTATTTTAGAAGTTCAAATACTTGCTAGGGAATATTTTGTAAACCCTAAACATCTTTGTGGTTAATGCCACCTCAACCTTGTCAGTTAACTTTCTAACAGTATCTCACAAGAGAACACAAACTGCTGCTCCGCAGAACAGACACGTAACACGTGGACACGAGCACACCTGGACCGACCAATAACACCCAGAGAAGGGCCACGTGGACCCAGTCTCTGTCTCTTCCAACCCATGCCAATAAATATTATTTTAGATTTTCTTAGCAAACTAAGGGAGAAACTTACAACCCTCAACTCTCCTGGTGAATCAGCGCCTGCACTGTTTCAGTATTTTAGGTGAGAAATGTGAACCTCACACACTTAGTGCCGATTTTAAATAAGGCGCCTGTGTCTGAGGCACCTCAGGAGAGCACAGCCGCCTTCCTCATGGTGCCGGCCTGTGCTCGAGTGACACCAGTGTGACCGCAGAGGATCTGGGGTTTCTCTTGATGACTACACCAACAGAGGCTTCTTGCAGGCCCTGAGGAAGAGTTCTCCCTCGGGGCAGAGAAGTGTGAGCCCTGGAGAAAGGCTTGTGACTGTCCCTTGTCTATAAAGCGTTCAGGCTCAGATGGAACCTCAGGAGCCTCTGCGGGAAGCCCCAGCCTCTCTTGCCCTCGTCTGCCTTCCTCCCCCCACTCTGGCTCTCCCTGCGCCCCCCAAGCATCGGGCCAGCGTGAGGCAGCCTCGGCGTCCTGAGCCTCCTGGCGGACGTCAGGTCTGACCAAGGGTTGATCGGCTCCTGCCCAGTGGTCTGACAGGGAGAGACCAGGCTGGAAGGAAAGACCCTCAGAAATAAAGTAAAACTAAACAAAGGACCCTTTCTGTGTAAGAATATTTGGTTTCAGAACGTAAATAATTATATTTCTTAAAATAAAATTTTCTGACTGAAATCCCTAACTCCTACATGTACATTATTTCCAGACAGCAAATTTTCAAAAGGCAATCAATAGAAAGACAATCGTGTGAGCACATACTTCCTAAAGATTAGATTATGATTTTCGGCATTTATATGCATATCCTGTGGTGGGATAGCTATTGAAAAAATTAACAAAATAAAAAGCCAAAGGTGCAACTAAAATTTTGTTTCTGCAGGAAAGTGAAGCTCTGCTGTGTGGAGCAGGGACGTGAATGCCGCACCCCACGGGCCGCCCACCTGTGCAGGTGCTGCTGCCGCAGACCTCGTCCTGCAGCTTCTACCAGAACTGGCTGCTCTCACTTAGATGCCTCTGCCGCAAAGAACCCTCAAACACAACCAAGACCTCCGCACTGAGCTCTGAACGAGGTGTCTAAGATGTGCTCATCTCGCGGGAAAGCTAACTGTGACATTCAAATGACTGTTTCTCCAGTCCTTGGCTCTCCTTCTGTCGTTTTACTCCTTGTTAAAGGCAAAAGCAGAACGTAAATTTCATTTCTTAGAAAAACACAGAGCACACAATCAAATAAATAACATGGATAGAAGAGGATTCCTTTCCACAGTTACAAACACCTGGCGGTGGAGCTGTGGCAGTCACTGTCCCGGTCCTTCTTTGGAAGCCCTGTTCTGACTGTGTTTCTGCGTGTCGCCCCGGGGGTTGGCGTGGTCGCCCAGGAGGGCAGGGCCCGCGGTGGCTGGGTCCGAGTGGCGGGCCTCCGCCTGGGTCCAGGAGGACAGGGACTCGTGCACGGTGAAGGTGTGCTCCTCCACCTGGCGCTGCAGGCTGTCCATCTCCTGCCTGCCAGACACGAGGAGGCAAAGGAAGAAAGCCCAGGTCACTCGAGGGCCACGCAGAACCAGTGCTCCACGGGCTCATCCCTAACAAGCTTGAACTGAATGGCAGTTCGCACCCTGGCATCGGAGCTGGCTCCTAGTGCCCTCAGAGACCAGCGAAGCCAACTGAGGTTTTGCTCAGCAGGACCTGAGGTGTTCTCGGCATTTTTCTCTACACTGTGCCGAGGCCAACGGACACGTGTCTCGGGCTTCTGCTCCCACCGGGAATGTGGCAAAGACACAGAATTGAGGGCCCGGGTCGCTGTGGGGACCAAAGCTGTCCCTGAGGCCAGCTGCACACCTGACTTCCCCTTCATGGCCACACTCTATGAGCATCAGCCTCTGCTGCCCTGAGCTCGGAGGCTCAGCCTACAGGCTGGTGAGTCACAGGGTCTGGTCTTCCAGCTTCTAAGGGCTCATCCGGCAGTTTCACTCCAGGCAATTCTCACCTGACAGTGTGAAGCCAGAGGCCCTGTGTGTGAGTAACCCCCACTCAGTAGAGACCTGCTCAGACTTTACTGGGCATCGGATGCTGGCAACAGGAGAGACCCCTCCAGGTTAAACACATTGTTAGCTCTTAAGTAAACGGAGCACAGAGCAGGACGTACTTGAGCTGCTGGAGACAGCTGTTGAGGTTCTTGAGGGGCTCCTTGCTCACGGCAGGTGGGGGCCGCAGCAGCTCCTCCAGCAGCGAGGCTGGGACGGGGCAGTCGGGGACCTTGATGGGGGTGGCAGGGCTGGAAGGGCTGGCCTCACCTCTCAGCTCCTTTCTCTGTTGTCAAAAGCACATCGTCAGCCTGCACACCACCCCTCCTCCAGCACATGGGCCCCCCCAGCTCAGCACAGGGCCTCCGGGAAGGGGGGCCTCCGGGAAGGAGGCCTCCAGGTCGCTGTTGCGTCAGGAACTCAAAGGAGTTCAAGAATTTCTGGCTGGATAAATAACCTTCTTTCTAATGCACATAACAAAACACAAACAACTTAACTAAATCTGGATCTTCAGGAGGATGGAGCTTAATCCTAAACTAGAACCCTCATACGGGAGCTTTCCACAAGAGATTGTGGCCGTCTTTGAATTTCCCTAAGAAATTAAATTTTCCAACATATCTGACTCCCTTTTCTAGGACTTAAAACTTTTTCACAGATAGGCAATGATGCTAAATAAACCTTTGAATCTGAGAGGTTTCTATGCACTTGCTTCCTGGGAAATGCTTGTGCAGACTGGGTGTAACGAAACTGCCGGGTGTGCAGACACTCCGGGCAGGACAAGGACAGCAGCTCCAGAGTCCCTGGCCCAAGCCCACCCAAGCAACCGCTGTGTCCGGCTCCTAAGACACAGCAAGGACTGCTCCATCGCAAAGTCTTCTCTCGTTTGGCTTATGAAGAGTACAACAGCAAAATGGTATTTGAATTCAGGAAAAGAAGAAACACTCTTTTGGAAAAGCCGCAAAATAAAACGACTTGGCCTGTTGCCCAGGCAGAGACTCTGCTGCCATTTGCTCAGGGCTGGTTAAATGCACCTGTTTACATCTGAACAACTAGAAGCCTCCCGTCCACACGAGCCCAAGGCAGGCTTGAGCCCGCGTACCGTCTTGGCCGCGCCCCGGCGGAGGTCCAGCTTGAGCTGCTGGTTTAGCTGCAGCAGGGTCTTCATGTTGTTCTTCAGTTCCGACACTTTGGCTTGAAGGATGAATTTGTCCTTCTGGGTCCTGGACAGATCTTCCTGCACCACCTCCAGCTCAGACTTGATGTTCTGGGAAAGGGAAGTCAGAGTCTTAAAAGATCTTAAACACACAACGGAGACGTCAGTTTGCGTGTCAGGTCATGGCGCTAAAGGGACCGAATACACAGCACTGATTTTTACAGGATTTCGTGTACGCTGTTCCCATCTCAGCGCTGGGTTGCGAAGGTGCAGTGACAACCACACCCTCGACATTCCCACCCAAATTCCAGAGTCTCTGCCAAGGAACCACCAACATCCCCACGGCTACATTTTACAGTAAACCCCAAGAATCTCCTGTTAGCTACTAGAAGAAGCCTAACCCTTCCTAAAACACACAGGTTGAGGATCCCTCACTCAGAACACTTTGAGTGTCAGGCTGGTGCTCAGAAAGTTCTGGATTTCAGATTCTCACATGAGGGACGCTCAACCTTTATCATGAATCAATCCTCCTGTGACTCAAGCCACCCGTTTACGACTATGTTCCTGATCCTTTCCTCACGCGGCCAAGAACTTTGTAGACTGAGCTCTTCGTAGAGGAGCTGGTCACCAACTGGCCAACTCTTCGCACGCAGCCTCTGTTTACCGGACTGACGGCACCGTGTGCCAAGCACGCTTCACTCAGCCGAGGAGTCCAGCCGGCTGGGGCTTCAGCCCTGCCCCTTCCAGCTGGGTGACCTGGACCAGGTGACAGTGTCTCCAGAACCGTGTGCTGAGAGCGCCATCCCGACGAACTCCCTGCCCGGCACGCAGCCCCGGCCACCCACGCCCCGTGAGCCCCGCGGCACAGGCACCTGCAGCATCTGCTGCCTTCCCTCCAGCTCCTTCCGACCCTGCTGCCCCGTCAAGTCCAGCTGCTGCTTCAACGACTGGATCTCTCGCTCCTTCTGATCCACCTCCCATCTGAGATTTTCCACCTAAGGGGAAAAAGTCACATGACCAAAAGAATTTTAAAGTGGCTTTCTTGCACTGGAAATTTGCTCTAATTGTATTTCTGCTTATCTTTTAATACCATATTAAGGAAAAAAATAAATATTCCTCTCCAAGCAGACAGGGAGTGCGGTAATCCAGTGTGCTGCTCAGCAGGGTCCAGCCCTGTGAACCACGTTAATTAGGAACATGAGGCCGCCGGGCACATCACCTCTTGGTTTCCCATGGGTTGTTTGCTCAGCTGCTCGTCCAGCTGCTTCTGCAGGAGCTGGAGCTGCGTCCGGGCCTCGGCCAGCTCCACTTGGAACTGTGCCACTTCCTGGGAACGTTTCCCCTCCTGACACCTAGCGTAAAAAACAAGTGAGAATGGAATTACTGCGTTCTTCCCACCTGCCCTCCCTCTGGAAACTGCTGCCTGTGAGCATGTCTGTCCGGGGGAGACCCTGCGCTGGGCCTGTTCCAAGTGCCTTAGGGTGCACCATCTCGCTCTGTTAAAACCATCCACAGACGACAGCGAGTGACTGCTGAAACCCTGCAGGGAGCGGTGGCCTCTAGAGCCACCAGGACCTCGTGCCTGGCTGGTGCCCCCGTGAGTCTGACGCGACCTTGCACCAGTGAGGAGTCCATAACGACCCTCTCACTGTCCAGGACGTGGCCCGGAGGTACGTGCTCAAGGCAGGGCGTCCTCTGGTTTGGGGGAGTGAGCACAGGGTAGCGAGAGAGTGAAGCTCAGCTTCTGGAGACAGAAGCCGGGGGTATTCGACCCTTTGATTTGCCTTTGAAATACTTGGCAGTCTGCTAGAATCTGCTAGAAAAGAGGTGACCCTGCCCACCACGCCTGAGGCTGGCCGGGCTCCCACTCGCCCCGCAGAGGCCCGCACTCACTGGAGGCTGTCGGCCTTGGCCTGCAGCTTCCGCACCAGGTGCTCCTTGGCCTGCAGCTCCTTCTTCACCTCACTCAGCTCCAAAGTGGCCGCCTTGAAGTGGCGGCGGCTATGACCAGCTTCTGCCCTGGCAGCAGCCACCTAGGAAGAAGGAAACCACGTGACCAACACACAGAGCGCCCTGTGTGACGCCTGCAGTTCTGTGATGGGCCAAGTGCGGAGGGGAAGGCCCTCCTGACCCCACCAGCGTCCCGCTGCAGGTGGACATCAAGTTCCTCGTGCAGACTGAAGCAGGGACTAAGGAGCGGTGAGCACACGCTGCATGCTGCTGGTAGCTGCTGCACGAACAAATCTGCTCCAGATTTCTCGGTCTCAGTAGTTTGTATGGTCAAGCGTATCTGCATGTTTCCAGTTAAATGTACCCGCAGCTCAAGCACTCTGAGAGGACGCTGCGTCTCTACCCCATCACCCAGCTGTGATAAGACTGTTGATTCTTACCATTCATGACGTAACAAACCTCCTTTCTAGAATTTTACTGCTTTTCACAGTTAACAATAGATTCTCTCAAGGCTTCCAAGAAGATAAACAAATTCTCAGGGTATCACAAAAAACAAAAGTTTCCGTTTTCCAATAATTGAGTTTTCTTGTCTAACTACACTAGCCAGTATTTTATTTAAAAAGCTTAAGGCCAGGCGCGGTGGCTCACACCCATAATCCCAACACTTTGGAAGGCCGAGGTGGGAGGATCACTTCAGCCCAGGAGTTCAAGATCAGCCTTAGCAATATGGCGACACTTAGCAATAAAAAAAATTAGCAAGGTGTGGCTCATGCCTTGGACCAGCCCAGGAGCTCTGCAACCCACCTTCGCCCACGACGGCAGTGACACCTCTGTCTCTGTACGTTTCTGGAAGGGAAGCTCAAGCGTGAAGGGCACCCTTTTGAGGTTTCAGGCACTGAAACACCTTCCAGAAGGCCCTGTGAGGCAGTGACTTTAACAAAAAGCAAAACAGCAGGAAGGTGGCACACACCTGCTCCGTGAGGCTGCTGACTTTCCCCTTCTCTTTCTCCAGCGAGGCTTGCAGCACCTGCACAAGCTGCTTCATCTGGCGATCCTCCTTTTCTTTGCGCTGCAAAACCGCCTGGACCTAGATGGCATCGCAGAAGGATAAATGAGGAGAGACCTCGAATTCTAAACCCCTGAAGAAACCAGGGCAGAGCGCGGGGCCACTGCAGCCGGTGCCGGGCGGGAGGTGCAGCAGGATGGGGGACAAGCCAGCTCACAGCAGAGGATGGCACAAGTCAGAGAAGAGGAAGTCCCCTCTCTAGAGAACACTGTTCCCTAAACATCTGTACCCCCATAATATGCTAAAATAAAAAAAAAAACAAAAAAAAAAACAAAACACTGTTCCCGGCCAGGCGCGGTGGCTCACGCCTGTAATCCTAGCTCTCTGGGAGACCGAGGCGGGAAGATTGTTTGAGCTCAGGAGTTCGAAGCCAGCCTGAGCAAGAGCAAGATCCCGTCTCTACTAAAAATTAGAAAGAAATTAATTGGACAACTAAAAATATATAGAAAAAATTAGCCGGGCATGGTGGTGCATGCCTGTAGTCCCAGCTACTCGGGAGGCTGAGGCGGGAGGATCACTTGAGCCCAGGAATTTGAGGTTGCTGTGAGCTAGGATGACGCCACGGCACTCTAGCCCGGGCAACACAGTGAAACCCTGTCTCAAAAAAAAAAAAAAAAGAACACCGTTCCCAAACCAGAAACCCACAGCCGCGGTGCAGGCACAGGGTCACATTCCCGAATCTGGCTGGGAACCGAGAGACGCGCGTGCATCAGGGGTCCAAACTCGGATGCCTCTGCGGTGAGGCAGCAATGCAGGGGGTGAGGCAGCCAGGTTCAGAAAGAACAGAGTGTGGGGAGCGGGGAAAACGTCTAAGGACGGGTTAATCCAAGGCTGGGGCTCCATCGGGCCTCGGGCTGCCGCTGTGGAGATTTCCCCCAGCAGAAAGGCTGCAGGAGCGGAGTGGGACCCTGACCGGGGTCTGAAATCAGTTTGAGGCCTTCAGGTAAATGTCCCCTACAGACGACGTCCCTGCCCGGAACAGGAAGTCATCCCACCTGCACCCAAAGCCAGGATGAACTCGGCACACTCGCTCCACCATGAACACACAGGCAGATGCTTTGGGTTTGTGCCTCACAGCTGGGGCTTCTGGTCCACCACACTCTGAGCCGTCGTCTCCTCCTCTCTAGGGTGGGGAGGCTGTGTTTTCCTCGAAGGTGGGCAGGAGGAACCGACACGGATGACAAGACATCTGGAGTGCTGCCCGGCCCACCCAGCGCTTTCTGCTTCGGGTGGTGAGTCTAGTGTGAGTACCTGAAGATTGAACTGGACCAGGTCTGCCTCCCTCTTGGCCAGAGCTCGCTCTAGGACGCTGTTGTGCTCCCGCAGAGCCGCGTTGGACTGTCCGAGGCCCATAAGCTTCCCCTTCTCGTGCTCCAGTTCGAGAGCCAACTTCTTGTTCGACTCCTCCAGGCACCTGATCTTCCTCCTGAAGCCTCTGGATTCCTGGAGCTGAAACAACGGAGCAGCCATGACCATGGAGTTGCCACAAACCCCAGGAATGCACAGCAGTGGCTGGTACTAGCGTGCAACCGTGAGCAACAAACCGCCCTCGCTTCGTGACCTGGGCTGTGTGGCCGCGGGCAGCGGCTTCCCTAGCGCCCGCCTGCCTCTCCATGGCCAGCAACCCTGCCTGCTCCTGGGCCCGTGTGCTTCTGGGGAAGGCTGTCCAGGGACCGAGCCCCGGCCCTGGTCAAGCCACTCAGCGGGGCGGGCATGGAGCTGAGGCCAGGACAGAGGTGAGTGAATGACACACGCAGCCCAGGGTGACAGAGCCCCTGGGGACTCTGCTGGAAGGGTGAGCCGGGGCTGGTGGCAGGGCTCTGGGCGACGGTGCTGAGCTGCTGTCAGAGCCCGAAGCAAGCCCTGTCTCTGAACCTGGGAGTTCTGAGAAGTTCTGTCAAGACTTGAGCTGGATTTCTCATTTGCAACCAAAGCATTCTGAGAGAAAGGTTCCACTATGAATTCCAGTGACCGCTCTGCTGCACAGGCTGTGACTACAACTGTTCTCACTGGAGGGCTGGGATCAGAGCCTGCTCCCCACAGAAGGTGACGGCAGTGCTGGGTACATAGCGAGGTGCTCTTGCTCTTCGGGGCCCATGCTCATGGTGGCCTGCCTGGGAGCCAGGGACCATCTGATCGCTACGGCGATGGCAGGAGTCGGGCCTCACCTCATCCTCCAGCTCCAGCACCTTCTCCCGGGACTCCTCCAGCTCCTGGCCAGTGGTTGCGATGACCTGCTGCAGCTCGCTCTCCAGCAGCTCCTTGCTGTGGCCGACAGCCTGCAGCTCCACCTCTAGGGCCCGGATCCTTTCCTGGCGGCGGGACAAACAGAGTGCATCTGGTCATCAGGACGGGGCCTCATCCCCCCGGCCTCCCACGGTGCCTACAGGTGCGAAGCTGCGGCCACACACACCTGGCGCGGCTGTGCCAGCACCAGGATGAACACGTTCTCACAGCACTGCACTTTCCTTAAAGGGCTCGGATTAACCAACACACCATGCACACGCTAGTGTCACACAAAGTAGTATCAGGACAAACACAATAATCCTTTCAGGTAAACACTTTGAAAATACAGAAAAAAACTGGACCTGTAGATAAAGGCTGTACGTTACCATTTAGGGCAAGTAAGCAGCATCTGGCACGGTATAATAATCACCACACATACACACGTGTGCATTCACACACGTGCACATGTACACACGTGCTCACCCCTGCACATGCACACGTGCTCACACTCCACCACTCATGCTCACACATATCCCCACACACATACACATAGGCACCACATGCAAGCACACACATGCTCACAACCCATGCACATGCTCACACACGGGCACATGCAAACATGCTCATACATGTAGTCACACAGTTGTACCACATGAACATACATGTGCTTGCACATGTGCGCTCACACACTTGCGGCCTCAGTGATGCCAGGCCCCATTCCAATCACTGTCCAGGTGCCCCTAACTCAACCACCTAATGAGGAGGTTCCACTATTTACCTCGTCTTGTCCTCGTCTTACTGAGGGTCACATCTGAGCCATCTGCCCCCATCTCACGAGTGGTGAGGCCCAGACGGAGCCCAGACTCGAGCCCCGGCCTTGCTGTCCCTCAGCTGCTGCCCAACCTCCCACCATTGATCAAGGGCCAAACAACACTGAGACACATTCTCAAGTAGAAAGGAAAGTGCCAACTGGCTAATCCCTCAGTGTTTTTTGTAAAGGAACCAGGTGAGAGGAAGACCCCAAGTTATGATACAGTCGCTTCCTGCTAAATTTGTAGCTAGACAGAAAACGGAAATAAACTGCACATAAGAAACACCGTGGGCCAGGCCCGGTAGCTCATGCCTGTGATCCCAGCACTCTGGGAGGCCAAGGTAGGAGGATCACTTGAGCCCAGGAGTTGGAGGCTGCAGTGAGCTGTGATGATGTCACTGCACTCCAGCCCAGGGCAAGAGAGCAAGACCCTGTCTCAAACAACAAAAAAAACCCACTGAAATGTCAGTGTAACGACACGATAAATAAAATCCAAGCAAATACACTCAGGTAGAATTTTACACCTACTAGTAAAAGTGAAATAAAACGGAGACCGCACCGTCCAGGGCCAGCCCCTCTCATAGGCTGCACAGGGCCCTCTGCCAAAGGCACCTCTCCCCGTCCTGGGCCACTGCAGGTGCTGCGGCTCCCACAGCGTCCTGGACTCTGCCAGCACCAACCCACGCCCCGCACCCCACTCCAGCTCCAGTGGGCGCCTGCTTGCTGCTCTCCCTCTGGGCACGTCAACACCTGAGATGTGAGGTGCAGAGAAAGCCAGAGGGCGGGTGGCCCAAGCGTGCGTCTGTCTCTGCCTCTCAGCGAGTGGCGAATTTCTCTAAGCCAAGGAGGTCCCTCAATGAAAATAAGGCGACCTCCCCAGACTACACAGGGTTCATGAGGGCTCCATGAGATAATACGCACAATCCTTACAGGTCCCTGGCACACCTCGACACTGAGCAGTATTTTAAAGAAATGCTACCTTTTGTCTAAACTCTCGTACAGGTTTTAGAGGGGAAAATGTTTACAGAAGTTCCTTTCCCTACAGAGAAGCTTCACGACTCTGGCAAGGGACAGCGTGGTGTTTACCTACATGTAGAGCGAGGTCGCCGTCGCCACTGGTGCTGCTCTGGGCTCTGAGCTGGTTCAGCTCTGCGTCTGCAGCCTCCTTGGCAGCGAGGGCCTCCTGCAGGCGGCGGCTGAGGATGCTCACAGCGTTCTCGTAGGCCTTGTGCTTGGTCTTCATCTCCTTCTCAGCGCTGGTCAGGTCCGAGCCCAGTCGCTTCATCTTCTGCTGCTGCTCTGTGATGGCCCTGGGGTGTCCCCAAGGACGGCGGGAAGCTCGGTTACCCTCTGATGCTGCTGGCCAGCATCCTGGCACGCGACACCCAGTGACAGGGACGTGTTTCAGAAGCGCGTCCCCAGGGTCGGCACAGGGCTCAGACCCAGGCTCTGGGGGGCCGCTTCAGCTCCACCCTCCCCAGAACCCACCTGCCCCTCGGAGGAGGTGCATCAGGTGAGTGTGTGCCTGCCCTGCCGCGGCCGCGTGAGGGAGAGGGACAGACCACGCGGGCGTCCCTGCAGAGCCAGGTAATGGCAACCACTCATGAGTTTTAGCCACTTCCGCCACCCCCATCAGACCTGCTCTCCTCTTGGGGCAATTTTAAAATGATCTTGTGAAGGCAGAGAAACAGTCTGCTCCTCCAAACAGTAAGGTTTCCAATGTTCTTGAATATCAGCATGAAATCCAACAGTCAGATCCATGAGTAAATCACCAGCCAATCAAAGTGAAGCAACAGAGATGTGCCATCAGGGTAAAAAGGCCCCCAAAGGCTGTCTGCACATGTATGTGCCTGCACATACGTGTACACAGGTATATGCAGTATGTATACCTGCACATGCATGTACCCAGGTGTACGTATGTGTGCCTGCACATACGTGTACACAGGTGTATGTGGTATGTATACCTGCACATACGTGTACGCAAGTGTGCGCAGTACGTGTGCCTGCACATACGTGTACGCGGGTGTATGCAGTATGTGTGCCTGCACATACGTGTACGCAGGTGTGTGTGTGTGCCTGCACATACGTGTGTGTGGTATGTGTGCCTGCACACACATGTACGCAGGTGTACACGGTATGTGTACCTGCACATGCATGTACGCAGTATGTGTGCCTGCGCATACGTGTACGCAGGTGTGCGTGGTATGTGTACCTGCACATACGTGTACGCAGGTGTATGTGGTATGTGTACCTACACATAGGTGTATGCAGTATGTGTACCTGCACATACACGTAGGCAGGTGTGTGCGGGTTAGGTCTGTGGGTCCACGTTTGCATGAATGTAAAGGGTATGAGGATGAATATCAAAGTGTCGTCCCTGCTGAGGGGGTGGGTGTAGGGGGGGGTTGCCACAAGCGTGTGGCACAAGAAGTCAAATGAATAAAAACAGAAGGGAGCATTTGTTACAGGTCCTTCAGCGAATCAACGATCTGGGATTATTTTACAGAATGAGCAACTGCCAAATCACAATGGAACTTCACATTTTTTTTTTATAATTAAGAGACCGGGTCTCACTGTCACCCAGGCTGGAGGGCAGTGGTGCAATAACAGCTCACTGCAGTCTCCAACTCCTGGGCTCAAGCGATCCTCCTGCCTCAGCCTCCCAAGGAGCTGGGACTACAGGCACACGCCACCATGCCCAGCTGGAACTTTAAATTTACAACTTAACATTCCAGGCCACCTTTACATGGGCCCCCAAGTTGCTTCTCAGAGAGGGTGTCCAGGCCTGCCCGTGTCCTCACGGTGGGGGCTCACGCCACCATCCCAGGCAGGTGCAGACTTACTTCCTGGCTTCTTGCTGCAGCTCTTCCATTTGTTTCTTGAGCGCCTCGTTGGCCTCCGTAAGGGTGACCACCTGCCCCTTGTCAAACTGCAAAGACTTCAGGAGAAAAGACAGCATGAGAAACGCAGGTAAGAGGCACAGAGCCACCCCGCCCCCACCTGACCCCTCAGGGTCCCTGGTGCCGTTGAGGGCCGCCCTTGAGGACTCAGGCCTTGAAGAAAACCCTGACAGGGACATTTGTCTCTTCAGAGTCAACATTCCACAGAGGTCAAGTCTTTCCAGGCCGGGCGCGGTGGCTCACGCCTGTAATCCCAGCACTCTGGGGGGCCAAGGTGGGAGGATCGCTTAACCTCAGGAGTTTGAGACCAGCCTGAGTGAGAGCAAGACCCTGTCTCTACCGAAAATGGAAAAATTAGCCAGGTGTGGTGGTGCTCGCCTGTAGTCCCAGCTACTCAGGAGGCTGAGGCAGGAGGATCGCTTGAGCCCAGGAGCTGGAGGTTGCAGTGAGCTGTGATGACGCCACTACACTCTAACCTGGGGCAACAGAGCGAGACTCTCTCAAAAAAAAAAAAAAGCGTTTCCAGATGCTGTGTGCAGAGCACTGAGGCACAACAGGGAGGCAGTGGGTGACAGCAAAGCCTCCGCCCTGTGGGCCGCCTGGAGCCCTAGGACCCCCCAACCTTGCTGCCTCTGCTCACCTCCTGTGTGGCAGAGTCCCCCAGAACCAACTCAGCCACAGCAACGAGCAACTGCAGGAGGCAAGGTGTGAATGTGCTCGGCCCGCACCAGGGCCCACCTCGCCTCCCCGGGGCTCCGCCAGCTCTGCACTCTCTGGTACTGACGGCGTCCGCCCCCCACCCTCCCGCCACTTAGCACTGTCCACTTGCAGGCCTCAGCTGGGCTCGTCCCAGGGCGGGACGCCTCAGCCAGCCGGCCCAGGTGGCCCTCGGCCTGGTCCTCTCGTGCGCTTGGTCTCACACCCTGCCCACCCCTTCCCTGAATCCACTGCTCTTCCCCGACGTCTCATCTCAGGATGAGCCACCTAGGCATCCTGGACATCCGGACACAGACCTGGACTGCAGCCTCCACCCCCACCCCACACCTTGCACCTCCCTGCTGCCTGCCGAGGCAGGGCAGACCCCTGCCAGCTTCCACACACCCCGAGGAAAGCCCAGGCTCGCACCAGTGCGGCACCTGTCATCCCAGCTCCACGCTGCAGCCACAGGGGACTCAGCCGCTCAGACCGCTGCACCCTGACGAGGGCTCTGCAGACGCTCCCATGGCAGGAGGGGGGCCCCTGGCACCGGCACAGCCCCTCTCATTTGCCCCCCCTCCCCACATCACCGCCTGGACTTGCCTGTCTGCCCTACCGGGACGCAGGCTCTGGGAGGGCCTTGTTCTCGGACGTTTTTCCGAAAGCCTCTCCCCGAAGTGCCCCCACCCCATCTACACACACGTCACAACACGAACGGATCCAACCGAGCACGTTCGGCAGACCTGCAACTGCGTCTCCATCTCGTCCCGCTCCTTCTGCACGGACTGGAGATGCCCTTCAAGATCCGCCATCTGCCGGTGGACCTCGGACACCTCCTTCTGCAGGCGCGAGTGCTCCATCTCCGTGGCCCTCTTCTCCCCGTGCAGCTTCATCAGCTCCTGCCTCAGCCCCTTCACCTCTGCGTCCAGCCCCTTCTTTGCGGCTTTCAGCTCGCTGACCAGCCGGTCCCGGGAGGTGGCATCCCGCCGGTAGGCCTCGACCATCACCTGCCACGAGACAGAGCCCCAGGCACTCAGAGGGCGTCTTCCCAGGGCCAGGCTGCTGCAACCAAAGTGTTTACCCTGTATCTGGGGTGTAATTTCTTTGACCTAAAGATAACAAACTTCGCCACCACCTCAGACACACCCCTGTTTTATCCACCCAGTGATGTCACTGTGCCCGCACGCAGTCTGCATGAGGCTGGAAGCAGGCCCACCGGCCTCCTGCACATCTGTGCTGAGCAGTCTGGCGGTTCCTTCTCCCTTCAGCCACACTGCTTGGCTTCTGACAGGTCATCCCCTCGCTCGTATCCCAGTGATAAAACAGAACACTGCTTACAACCCTGCTTTGGGGTTTCCCTCTCTCAGATCCTGTAAGGCTCTCGACTGCTGCTTTGCAAGAAAGCATGGATCAGAATCATTCCTCCAGCAAGACGTACGAGCCTCCCTGACAAGATTTACATTCCATGCCTTTCTGGCGACACCAGGATTTGTTTCAATCCCGGAACGTGGTGTAAATTTTTCAGAGACATTTTAAATGGCGAACACAACCTGTGTAGTAACAACAGTGCAAAACATACACGATTCTCTGAAGGGACAGCAACCAGGTGTCCTGACAGGCGTGGCGGTGACAGCTGCCACTCCCGATCTGTGGGACCAGACTCCCACCCTGCGTGGAAGTGCGGCCTGACTTTGGAGACTGAAATGGGGGCAGGGAGGGTATCTTAGAATCGGCGAAGTGCCTCTGGGAAAATTAAGGGGTCTGGTGCTGCCCCCTCAATCAGGTCTGTTCTACTGAAGCAATTAAACCACCCAGGACTTGGTTCACACACTTTTTTTACACGAAGAAACCAACGACACACTTTTACCTTCTGCTGAACAAACTGTTCCTTTGCTTTCTGCGTCTGCTTTTTCAGAGTGGCGGTCTCCTGCTGCAGGTGCTCCACCTGCGGGGACACGAGCGCACAGACATCACACAAGGGCTCCAGGAGGGGGCACGTTCGCAACCTAAGAGAGCTGGGTTCCCTCTCACCACGGAAAGCAGGAGGGAGGGGAAGGAAGTGGGGCACGGCCGAGACAGGGGACACTCAGCGCAGGAGGCGCAGGCCTTTCCTGGAACCACCAGACAGGAGACACCTTCGATTCACAGGCTGCAGTGCTGCAGCTCCCCCTCTGCTCTCAAAGCACAAAAGCAGCCACAGACATTAAGTAAATAAACATGATTTACTGCGTTCCAATAAAAATTTACAAAGCTCGGTGGTGAGCTGGGTCCCCAGGCTGAGTTTGCCAACCCCAGGCTTGGGTCCTGGTAGAGGCCAGGCTGTTTGCGCTCCCTGGGGGCTGTACGGAATGCAGAGCCCCAGGCCCTACCCAGACCTACTGAGTCTGAATCCAATGTGGAAACCCCAGAGGATCCAAGAACATGTGACGTTTGTGAAATGCTACTCTGTCTCAGCAAAAAACGCTTAAGAAGCCGGGTGGAGCTGGGCATGGTGGTGCCTGTAGTCCCAGCTACTCGGGAGGCTGAGGCGGGAGGACGGCTTGAGCCCAGGAGTTGGAGGCTGCAGTGAGCTGTGAATGCACCACTGCGCTCCAGCCTGGGCAACAAAGCGAGGCCCTGTCTCAAATTAAGAAAAACAAAGCAACCAGGTGATGAACACAGCAAGGCCCTGGGTGTGGCAAGCACTGGTCCACATCGTGTGACGGAGATGCCACCACGGGCCACGTCGCATGAGGAGGCCCTGTGAGATCACGTTTACATGCAGCTTTCAGTGAGCACGTTCGGAGCCACAGTCTCTGGAAACGGGCAAGAGCTTGTTCGTGGCCAAGGTTTTCCTCCCCTACGACAGGAACGTACTCCACGCAAATCCTAGTTATCACTTGGGCATGATCAGGAAATGAGCCATTTTGCCCTGCACTCTGGAGAGTGGCTCCTTCAGGAGCCCTCTGAGAAGCATCAAAACACTGCTCTGCTTTGCACGTGTCATTTGTCCCCTCCCACAGGTCCCCATCACCTGCCCCTGGTCCCACAACAGCTCCAGGTGGGGGCGAAGGCTTGGAACCAGGCAAAGGGGGCCCCATGGGGACAGTGCCGTTTCCAGACGCCTTGCACATCCCAGCGAGCGAGGCTGGTGGAGCGGCCAGCACCTAGGCAGGCTGCGGACGGGGCCAGTCTGTTTCCCAGTTAGGCTGACTCTGGCTCCCAAGCCAAGAAAACAGCCTCCAGAGGCAGAAAGGCAGCTTCCTGGCGAGATGACAACACCACCACCGCCTCCATCTGTTTTGGGGCAAACAATCTCGATCCAGGGTGAATTTGGATTAAGTAACTGCCAGTGCCTTTGTTAGTAACAATGCAGGTGGACTTCCAATATGATAAATAATGTCTGGTACCAGCAAAAGCCTCTTTCAGATGTCAGCTGATGTTCCTTTTACTGAGCAAACAGTGACATAAAATTCAAATGCAGCAACAGCATTTTGACAGCTGCTCTAAACTAACTTGCCAACACTAGAGCTATGACTCGGCTTAGTGCAGGGAGCCCAAAGCGTCACTTAGTGCCGTCGGGACAGGCAGCCTCCTCCTGTCTTACTTCCTCACAGGGAAGACAGATGAGTGAGTTCCTCTCGCCCTTGGCCCTAACAGAGTGGGATTCACTTACTTTTGAAGTTATTTTTAGGTTTATAGACTTAGGGGCACAGTGCAGTTCTGTCACGTGGACATAAGGCGTGGTGGTGAGGTCTGGGCTCTCAGCGTGTCCGTTTGCCCCAGACCCTCCACCCCGTGGAGCCCCCGTGTCCGTCACCCCACTCTCGAGACCTTGTGTACACGTGATTCAGCCCCCACTGGGAGAACACACAGCGTCTGACTTTCTTTCTAGGCTGTTTCACTTTGGAGTGGACTCAAAGACAGGACCGTTCCCCAACACGAATTCCACCTCCTCCACATGCTCTGGTTCTTCTACTCTGTCTACGTGTTTAAGCATGTTTGCCTACATCAAGGCCACGTCACGCTGTCAGCATGTCAGCTCTTCCCCAGCATGACGTGCCTGCAGGTGACGCCCACACGCTCCAGGACCCTGCAGTGTGCTGTCCAGGGCCGGGCCTTGCCGGCTCCGCCCACCCCGCGCACCACCTCACACCACAGCTGCCCTGCCCAGGAGCCCAGTGGGGCCACACGCGGGCAGGCACAGGGAAGGGACAGCCAAGTTTCCTGCAGCTCTCCTGACTCTTAGCTCCACGTCATCAGTGCACAGAAAATGGTGTTTCCTGGTAGGCTACTCAAAAGCTCCACATAAAACTCAGTTTCCCAGGTCTGGACTTCTCCACTCCCAGCAGCTAGAGCAGGGCCACAGGCACAGACGCTGGTGTAATCCCGTCCCCAGCAGAGCTCGGAGCCCCTGCCTAGTGGTCACCCACATCACAAAACAGCACGTCCACAGAAAGGACCACACGTGCAGCACGCGCTCTTGTGCACGTGATCTCGATTCATGACAGAATCATGGCAGACGCATTACCTGGCGGGACTTGATGGCCAGTTCTTCTCTTAACTGCTCTAGAATTCCAGACGTTTCCTCGGTACCTTCTTCCAGGTGTTTTGCTCCTCTGTCAAATTCCTCCTTGCTACTCTTGGCCGCTTGCAGAGCCACCTCCAAGACAATCTTCTCGTTCTGCAGGAAACGGATCGCGTCCTCTCTGGAAGCCGCCTCCCCCTGCAGCTCCCCCAGCCTGGCCTGCAGCTCATCGTAGCGTGTCTGCAGGTCGCCGAGGGACTGCTCCCTGGCCTGCAGCGTCTCCTGCGTCGAGGTGAGCTGCTTCATCAGGTCCAGGTGCTCCTGCTGCAAAGCCTCCAGCTGTTGGTCTCGCTGGTGCAAAGCCAACTTAACCTGAGAAAAAGACAGTGCGTTCAATACGGCCACTCTCCATCCTACTCCAAGAATCTGTACTTTTTCCCTGTTCGGGTTTTAGATAACTCTGATGGATACTTTGGAGGGACTTTTTAATGCAAAATCCTGATGTGGAAGGATATCAACAGACGCAAACACATGGCCAGGTCTACAGTAGCAGCAGAGTCTGATCACGTGACCCCTCACGCGGGCCTGACAGATAGCCCACACGTGCCTGCACGGATGCGGCCTGGCACGAGTTGGACCACGTGGCTACCTGTGCTACCTGTGCGCGTCCCTGCGGCGTCAGCGCTGATGAGGCAGCAGGTACTCGCCTGCTCTAGCTGCTGCTCCAGGGATGCCGCTGAGGCTGCCACCCTCTGCAGCCGCTGCCTCTCGTCTTCGAACTCTTCCAGCCGCCTCTGGAGGTCCTCCTCCACCATCGTCTTCGCCTCCTGGATCTGCACAAAGGCCGCCTCCTGATCCAGCATGTCAGCCTGGGCCCAGGAAACAAAGGGTTTTCAAAAACGCAGGCAAATCTGGCTCCCAACAGCAGACTGCAAACCTCCTGCTTCACAGGGAAACCTGCCGCCCTGGCAAGGGGCCTCCTGTTCCCGCCACCATTGTCGGCAGCTTGAGGGGCCAGGGTGGACTCTGTGACCAGGCCTCTTGCGGCTCCTCTCCGGGCCAGCCTAGCCCTGTCCTCCTCGCTGTTGACCCACAGGCCTGGCCCAGGAGAGAGGCAGGTGAACCACCCAGTCTTAAGAACTGGGATCAGCTAGGGGAAGGAAGCCTCCCTGGTCGTTTCTCCCATGAAGACAGGTGGGAGGCAGGTCCCTTCTTCTGGAGTGAGACATGGAACATTCTCTTTCATAAGAGTCTCACCTGATACCACCTGGTAAACAGAACACGACACCAGGGGACCACAGGGCAAATACAGCATTCCTTACGTTTTGACTATGTGGGTAAGACCTACCGTCCAGGAACACGTTTTGGGGAAAAAAAACATCAGTTTTTTAGTTTATAATCTAAAACTAATAGCTTAAAACTTTTCAACTCTTTTCCACTGAGCCCTTGAAGCATTACAGCCGACAGGACATGACTGTCATCCATCATCCCCATCAAAGAGCCCCGGAATCTTCCCCGGGGAGGAGGCCCGACAGACGAGAAGCCCAGCGACCGAGGGAAGCTGACCCTCCGCGTGCCCAAGAGCAGCAAAGACAGCCAGGCACGAAACACCATCTCGTGCCTGCCTAGAGGTTTTACACCGTCTTTTCTTCTTACTTTTTCCAACAAGACTATTAAGTAGGTATTATTATCCCCACTTTATAAAGGAAACAAGGCTCAGAGAGGTTAAGAAATCGCCCGGAGTCTCACAGCTAAAAAGAGAACAGCTATCTGGAGCCAGCCAGAGCTATGTGTTTCCCATCCTCTGGAGAGGCTCTCAGCGGGCAGCTAGAGAACCACAGCAACTCCACGTGGTGGCTGGAGGACTAAACAGCAAGGCAGGCTGAGAAAACACTTAGCACCACTGGGCTCTGAGACACTGTCGGTCGCACAGACGTGCTAAGCCCTTTCCTCCCCACCCGCCTGGCACCCAGCACTGTCCCCCGCTGGCAACGACCAGGCAGCCAGGCCCAGGGCAGGGCTTAGAGGAGAAGAGCTCCAAAGTGTGACCCGCTCACAGGTAAGAGATAAGGGATGGATCCCCCAAATCTTACACAGCTATCACTGCAAGCTGTTGGAAAGTATTAAAGTGTGTGTGCGTGTGTGTGTGTGTATGTGTACAAGAAGAAACATACTGTATCTATGTTTATGTGTATGTATGTTCTGAATCTCACCAGCATGACCCAAAACCCAGTAAAAATCGGCCACTGGGCCTCACCTCGATGCTCTGGAGCTGGACGGCTATACGCTCCTTCTCCTTGATGGATCTGTGCTGTGTTTCTGTCAGCTGGTGGGACAGGGACACATTCTCAAGTTTCAGGTGCTCCAGGAGGCCTGCCTGGGTCATCTGTCCAACCTTCAAAGAAAAAATGCACGAGGTACAACGTCGCTCAACTTCAAGCAAGAAATGTAACCAGGCTGTCCCCAGAGACCCCAGGGTGAGGGTCCCTGGCTGCCCCTCTCAACTCTGCCACGCAAGCCCCTGCCTACCACGTGTCGTCCCACCTCAAAATGCAGGCTGTCTGGGCTCTGTGTGCGGCCCAGCAATCACTGGTCACCACACCAACACTGTGCAGTGTGCGGCTGGACCCACACAAAAGTTCCCACCAACTGCTGGGCGCAGTGGCACATGCCCACAGTTCCAGCCACTCAGGAGGCTGAGGCAAGAGGATCACCTGAGCCCAGGAGTTTGAGGCTAGCCTGGGCAGCATGGCAAGACCCCGTCTCTAAAAATAGGTTCCTCTCGAAGGGACATCTCCGAGCCCCCACAGGTGAGGAGCCTTATCTCAACTGACCAAACCCTGCAGATGCACCTCCCTCCCTCAGTCTGACGCCCAACATGCACCACTCCTGGGAGTGGCATTCGCAGCCCAGCCCAGTGCATGACCAGGGCCCCACAGAGGGTTCAGGGCCTACTTCAACCAACCGTCTCCTCCAGAAAAAGGAGCCCAGAGCTACGGCCCCCGGGGGAGGAACACGTCACCCCAGGGGGCTGAGACCTGAAAAGGAAGTGCAAGGGCTGCCCAGGGTCTGCACGTGACCTGCTCCCGCACCAGAGCCGGCCCCAGCGAAGTTCTCAGACCTCACAGCGCCAACAAGGGGCAGAAGTTGTGGGCTTCAGGACCTAACGGAAGCTGCACAGAGCCAAGAAGACAGCACTGGCTGGGGCTGCTTCAAGACAGTGAGACAAGAGAGACGTTCCCTTCTCAATGTTACTGGGAACAGAGAGGGAACTCTGGGTATGGAAGATGCACTGGAAACCCTAACTGAGGAACGCTGAGCCTGGGTTCCAAAGGCATTTGGCAAAAGCAGCCAAGGCCCTCAGACCAACACTCGCTTAGTATCTCCCCCGATTTCTGACATCCAAACTGCATTTCTGACTTCTGTCAGGATGTTTACATACCTGACTTACTTCTTTAAACATGTTATGTCTGTAGCTTAAAAAGTGAATTAAGTTGTACAAAGATTTATTTCCAAGTACAATGTAAGCAGAAAAAATCCTTTTCGCTGTGGTCCTTTGGCTTAAAAAATATGTACTATAAATTGCAGAAAACTTCTGTTTTGTATATTTGTAAACTCTAGATAAAAAAACGAAATTTTGGTGGAATTAGGATTTTACACCCTCTACTTGAGAAATAAAGTTTTAATAAATCTACAATATTTTATCTGGAAACAGATCCCATGGCTAAGTAGCAGCAGCAGACAGCGGCGGACCGAGCGCTCCTCAGCACCCTTAGTCCCCCTCACCGGCCTGGGCACAGGGACTCGGAGCACAGGCCACTCGCCTGTCCCGCCCGGGCGTCCCAGCCGCTGACACTCGGCTGCCGTGGGCCGAGGGGCAGGCCCAGCAGTGACTTCTCCCGGGACGGGACAGACGACGCACCCACACAGGCAGCGTCGAGGTGGACGCGGAGCCTCCACTCAGAAAGCGGACAGCAAAGAGAGGAAACGCTCCCTGCAGGACAGTCCCTGCGAGAAACGTGGTCATCGACACCACTGGGAGCCCAAGCAGCCAGAGGAAGGTGACACGGCAACCAGGAGGAGACACCTGCCGTGCCCAAGCCGGAGACTTCGCGGTGGGGCAGGGTCCAGAGTGGAGAAGCCGGCAGGAGAGTCGAGATCCGCAGTAGCGCGGGTTTGGGGGCTGAGTTCACACTGGGAGAGAGTCGCCCTTCAGAGGAGGGATGAGACTAGTGAGAGCCAGGAACGTGGGACGTGCCAGAGAGGGAGGTTTTAGAACTAACAGTGCCCGAGTAGAAGCTGTGAGACTCTCGTGTCAGAAGGTCATGGAGGGAGGCTCCTGCCCAGGATGCGGCGTGGGCGGCATTAGTGGTCAGCAGAGTAAAAAAAATGTATCTGGGAAATCTAAAAACAGAAAAATCCTTTTTTAAATATTATTTATCATTTTTCAGCGATGAGGTCTCCCTCTGCTGCGCAGGCTGGAGTGCAGTGGCTATTCACAGGCACAATCACAGTGCACTACAGCCTCTGACTCCTGGCTCTCTCGTCTCAGCCTCCCGAGTAGCTGGGAGTACAGGCGCACGCCACCACGTCCGGCTAATTTTTTCTAGTTTTAGTAGAGACAGAGTCTCACTCTTGTTCAGGTTAGTCTCCAACTCCTGCGCTCAAGCAATCCTTCTGCCTCGGCCTCCCAGAGTGCTGGGATCACAGGCCTGGGCCACCGCACCCAGTGAAAAATCTTTTTAATTTAGGGAACAGTTACACTTCCACATAAAGACAGGAAGCATGACCCACCAGGCCATGTGCCCATGTCTGCCCTGGAAGGGAGTCTGGGGAGGTACCTGGATGTGGGCCATCTCATCCTGCAGCCTGACACGGGCCTCCTGCGCCAGGGCAAGCTGCTGCTGGTACCATTGCCGGACGTTCTGCAGGGACGAGATTTCCGCCTGTGACGCCTTCAGCTTGCTGGTCAGCGTTGTGCGTTCCAGCTGCACCTGCTGCAGCTGGCTCTGCAGGGCTGTCATCTGCTGTCGAAGGTCGTGCACTGTAAGTGAGCAAGAACACGCAGCTCAGACTGATGGCCACAAGTGGAAGAGCCCACAGCTCTGCGCAGACACCTTACACAAAGGGATTTCTCTGCAGAGGGCAAGAAACACAGTCGATTCTGGTTATTCTCAGTAATTACATTTTACCAAGTCGTGTGAACACCGCGTCAGCAGACACTGAACCGTTGCTCCCGGGGAACATAAGGTTAGGTCCACCAAGCCTCTGCGCACACCATTTTCATCAACTGACCAACACGGAACCTTTGTTTACGTGCGTTTCTGTTCTAAGACAACGTATGTGACACGTAACATTGGTTTGTTCACGCTGGACTCACAGCCAACAGGAACGCGAAGCCTCTCTAGGAAACGTGTCTTCTCCATAAAACACATCGTAGCCTCCTTGCGCTTAACAACGCCAGCCAGTGTTGGAGACGTTTTAAATAGCAAAATCACCCAAAAATGCACAAAAATACAAATAGACCAGGAAAAGGACACGGCTTCACAGTCTGAGCTGAAGCAAGCAGGCACCTCAGCTACAAACGAGCACTTCAGGCAACTTAAGAGTTTGCCTCTCTGCTCATGTCCGCGAACGACTACCAAAGCTCTGTGAGTTATGATTTGGGGGTGCAAATAAATCTAAGTGGCAGATTCACGGTTGTGGAATCTGTGAAACTGAAAATCAACTGTGGGTCCACAAATTCTGGGGCACGCTGAGGCTCTCGTCTTTGAATGGTCTGCTGATGTCCACCAGCCATCAACAGACAGCAACGGTGTTCCTGTGGCGGCTCCTGCTGGGCCGTGGGCCGGGACTGAGCAGCCCTGCCTGAGTTTAGGTCGGTTCTGCTGCCCAGTGCGCACTGCTCAGATGAAGCCTCGCACCCCTCAGAGTCACGAAACTCTTCTGGTGCTCAAAATGCTTTGGATTTTATAGTTTTTCCTAGGGGACTGGGTATCATAAAGCACTCAAAGACTGAAAAATTAATAGCAATTTAAAAAGTCTACTTTTTGTTCCTTGGCTGGCTCTCCTAGCATGAGAAGAAAGCCTCTGTGACAATGTGGCTTGTCACTTTCTTCTGTGCCATCAGATCTGAGACTTTGCCTCACACTGCCTCGGCCCTCACGCCGGCTGCACCAAGGCCCTCCTGTTGCTCAGGTGGCCCTGCGCCCCCCAAGAAGAGCCTCATCCGAGCAGCCTTCGAGGGGTCACTCTACGCCCCTTGGGCTCTGGTCTTCAGTCTTCCCACCACACCTGGCCCTCTCCTTCCCACTCCTGTTCACGCCGCCACGTGCTGAGCAGGCAGACCAGAATCTTCTCGGTGCCCGATGGGGTAAGAGCATCGACTCTGAGACTGGCTCTGGGGGGCGACTGAGGGCGGAGCGCCCAGGGGCGGGCAGGTAGCATGAAGAACGCGAAAGACACGCTGCTGAGCCACAGGGGCCGCCATGGCTCCCCGCGACTCCACGACTCTGCTCCTGCGACTCCCCAGGTCAGGCCTATAGGGAGGTGGCTGGACCAGAACGCTGAACGCCGTGTGAAGAGCCCTAGCAACCAAGAACCCAAGTGTTCCTTTTAAATATTCTAAGTAGAATCTGCAATTCTGTGGAATGGGCAGGCAGCTCTACACCCCAGATAACACTGGACTTTCAAGGCAGAATGGGTGGAAGCAATGACCACCACAGTCAAGGGTGCAAAGTCACTTTCTAAGATCTAACTCATTTCCCTGGATACTCACGCAAAAACGTGCAGAATTCCATGAGGTCAACCAAAAAGTGTATTTCCCTTAGAAAAGCAGACGTCTTATGTGTGAATTATACACCATGAACCCGCACAGCCACACTGAGGTGGGGGCAGATCGGCCCCACCGCCCCTCCTTGCTGGGCGGCTGTGCCAGGGCAGGGCGGAGCCAGGCAGCGGCAGCCCTCACCTGTGTCGTCCCTGCTGAGGATGCCGCTTTGCATGTCTTCTACTTTTGCCACGAGCCTCTGGTACTGCTCCTCTGCTACCTTCAGGTCGTTGTTGGAGGATGCCAGGCTGGCATTTTTGGCTTCCAGCATGTTCTGCAGGTCAGTCATGGCTTGCTCCAGATCCCAGCAGGACTGCTTCAAGGTGTCCACCTCCAAGCTGAGGGAGTCCTGCCGCTGCTGGCTGCTGCGGCTGTGCTCCGCCTGCACCTGCAGCCTGGTGGTCAGGGCGGCCAGCTGGGCCTGCAGCTCAGCCTTTTCTTTAAGTGCCTGAAAAGATCCCCAAACCACCAATGAGGACGATGAGTCACCTTTGTCTAGTATGTCAACAGGACCGCCGACACACAACCAGCGAGACAGAGAAAGGCGTCTGACAGGCAGACTTTCCATGACATTCCCGCACCACACAGCCGCTCTCCCAACACCGTCAGCCCCCAAAGGCGGCGACGTTCCAGACACGCCCAAGAGGCAGGAGGGGACGATGCAGAGTCTGCGCCCAGCTGCGCCCAAGCAGGGCAGCATCGGGCAGAGCTGTGAAGGCACCCATTCACCTGCAAGGATGTGGGAAAACACACTTTTTCAAAAATTGAAAAAGCTCACAAGGGTGCACACTCGCATGCACAAAGTAAGAATACCAGACATGCTGAGGGACCCCCAAGATAAAAAGCAGTCAGATTAAGATTGGAGTGGCAGGTATGGAGAGAAAACATCTCCAGGAAAAAGCTGCTGTTACATCAGAGAGGTTCTGAGGGCTCCAGCCAGGGCCACTGGATGCAGGAGCAGTCCTGAGTGACCACAGTAGGGCCGTCCACAGGGTGAAGCAGGGAGGGAGAGGAAAGGCCCCAGGAGCACAAAGACCACCACAAGAAGTGAGCAAGGGCACACGCTCCCCGCCCGTCAGCAAGCCAGCACTGCGAGCTCAGCGGGAGATGCACGTGGGAATCCAGAATCCACACGTCATCCTCAAAACAGACAGCAGACCCAACACACAGAAGAACAAACACCCAGTTAACATCGAGCTAACTGAGCAAACTTGGTGAGATCTTAGAGTAAGTAGGACTGGCACCTGCACAGAGATGCCAGGAAGTGCTGCACCCACAACAATCCACACAGATCTTAGTTTGGACACAGCAAAGCACACGTCGGTGATCCCAGGAGGATAAGAAGATGAAGTAAAAGCTCTAAGACTGTCCAAGGGACTGCGTGGAATATAGATGAAGTGGAAATGCATTTGATGAGAGAGCTACGTTCTAAGGTAGTGTCTGAAGTAAAAACTGTATACAACCAAAATTAATCTTCACATCTCTGAAATTTTAGGAGACGCAGTTTTATGCATCACACCCTGGTCAGACTGTGTCCAAGGACCGTGTTGTATACAGAGCCGTCACAAGCACGAGATGTAGACCTGGCAAAGCCAGCTCGTCTCACCACAAGCTGCTCCTCTCCCTCCACTGCCCTGCCGCGTGCACCCTCCGCAAGGCCACCCTCCCCTCTGTGGCGCTCTGGGCCCGCGTGTGCATTCATTCTCACGCTCTCTCATGCCAAGAGCAGACAGCTGATTCCACTGAACTGATCTACTTTAATCGCTGACAGAAAGATAAAAATCTAGTTCTTCGCTATCGATAAGAGTGCGCACAACAAAATGACAAAGGAAAGCTGAACACTGAGGGATGGAAAATGATTTTTTGGCAAATGCTAACCAGATACAGCAAAATTAATAAGGAAAAAGCAGAACCCACCGCAAAACACATTAAAGAAGTAAAGATGAAAATTTTAACCATACCAGGAAGAGGTGCAATCCACCAAGAGAATTAACTGTTATGGACTGTGAAGTACCTAACATCTAGGAAATAGTCTGGGCAAACCCTGATGGAGATGCGGGAGAAACTGACCATGTACGACCAGAGCGGAAAACTCACACACCTCTCTCTGAGGCTGACAGAGAGACGAAACAGGCGAAAAACATAAAGATATGAAAGACTTGGCTGATACGGCTCATTCTGAAAGACGTTCGTGAAGCTCTGTACCCAACAGAGGAATTGCACGTTCTTTTCAGGGGCACGGCACAACAACGCATCGATCGCATATCCATTACCTGACTAGCCTCTAATGATAAAGCTTCCAGCTGTCCTTCAAGTCTCATTTTTTCTTTCAGAACCTGCAACATTTCATCCTGAGTCTCAGCAACGGAGCTTTCCATGGACACACTGGAGGACAAAGCGCAGGACGAGGGACATGTGAGTGATGGTGACTTCGTAACTTTCCTCCACACTCTCCCGTTTCACACGCCCTTGCTACTCCCTCCCAGGGCTTTAAAAATTAAGTCAACAGATTTATCTAGAAAGCTCAAGTTTGTATGTACACTACCAATGAACACTCTTGCAAACAGTCGGGCATTCTCACATGGCTGGACCCTTTGGAAACGTGAGCCCACCTACGTACCTGTGCAGTTTCAGAGACCAGTCTACACAAATATTGGAGGGGAGGATATGTTAGTATCACAGACGATTGCTGATTCAATCTAATTTTATTTCTTAAAAAGCAACAGAGTTGTGTATGAATGAAATATTAATGTCAAGACTAAAGATGAAATTAGGAATGAGAAACAAACAGCGTATCAGCTTGCTGCAGTGACCGGGGCCATGGTCCAGAGAAGCTGTGTCTGAGACCGTGCCTTCCGCCCTCTCCGCCCACCCCTGCGCCCGCCCTACCTGCTGCAGATGCTGTTTCTCCGGCTCTGCACCTCCCCGTTCACTTCCTGCCCTTGGTCTTGGTGCTCGGCTGCTGCGGCCAGGAGCACGTCCTTAATCGAGGGGAACTGGCCCAGAGCGTCCGCAGCCATCTCCTGGCCGTCGACCACACGGGCAGTTTCCTGTGTGCCCGCTGTGTTCACCAGAATGCCACAGGTCCCGCGGGTGGAGAGACTGCTGTGTGAAGAACTGTCACTCTCATTTCCGTCAGCCTCAGACACGCTGTCTCCAGTTAGCGAGGCGCTCTCCAGACGGTCCTCGGTCTCAGGAGACAGGCTGATCTCGGACACAACTGACGCGCTGCTTCTACTCTGCTTCAGGGCGCCCCTGGTGGAGTCGGCAGCCGGAGCGTTTGCACCAGAACTCCCAGCATCTGAACCTTCAGTTCTGTAATCAGCCAGAGACCGAATTTTGCTTGACTTTGAACTTTTTTTCTCCTTAGGATGTGCCAACAGCCCTAAGCTGCCCACCTTAGGCCCACGAGGGACACTGGTGCGCAGGAAGGAATATTCTTTTGTCATAGCCACAGTACTGGCCCTTGGTAAGTGTTCTGGGTTTAACATGAGCTCAGGATCAAGTGTGCTAAAAAGTCTTGTTTTTGTTGCAGGTTGACTGGACTGAGAAGGAAACAAAAGCACAAAAATTATGTTTAAAATTGACAAGCAGCATTCTAAAACTGCCATTCAGAAAGGCTACACCAATGAACGCTGCCTGTACTGGTAACCAGAGAGCATCACCCACCCCCCACCCTCACCACGCAGGGTGCGGCCTCACTGCTGCCGGTCACGCTCTGCTGACTAGGCTGACCACTCCCAGGCCGAAAGCACCCTCTTCAACGAATGTAACTTTGAAACATTTTAAAACACACGTAAGAGCATCACGTTGTCATCATACTGCCTCGACAAAACGTCCCTGGCTGTTCTCCTGTTTACTCTTTCAGATAAACATTAAAAAAATTTTTCTTCAAGTTAAAAAATGTCCTTTTGAATTAGAACTACCTTAAATTTATAATTACTCAGGGAATAACAGGCTGCTTCCCTTCGATTATTATCTGCTTGCACGTCTCTCAACAAAGCAGTTACTTCAGCTCTTTCTCTACACTCTAAGCCCTTTTCATTGCCATTTTAATTTACCTCTCAGGTATTTTACCATTTTTGTTGTTATTATAACTGTTATCTTTTCCCATTAATTTTATAACTGATCATGTTAGGATAGCTACTAATTTTTCATACTTGTATTTTTTTTTAACTGACAATTTTCTGCACCCTAACTAGATCTAATAATTTTTTTTTGTTGATTCTTTAGAGTTTTCCGCGGTGCTACCAACACCTGCAAATAACGCATCTCTCTCCTCCTTTCCAACGTTCACCTCACTCACTGCTTTTCCTGATGTTAATTATAGAGTCAGCCCGAGCACGGGACTAAGGAAAGCCCCAGCCTATGTCCTCTCTGCCAAAACCAGGCGGTCCTGGTCATGCTACAAAATCAATCCCATCGGGCAGGGCACAGGCAGGAGGGTGAGGAACATCACGGAATGACACTGGAGGCGCTTGGAACAAATGGGCGGGAACAGCTAGAAAAGCGCAGTAAGGGGCGGGGCCGTGGGCACGGCAAACGTCCACGCTCGCTGTGGATGATGTAAATCTACGATAATTACATCCACTCAGGCCTAGAAAAGCAGCAGGCACAGGTGGGGTAGGTAGTTAGTTAGGAAGTGCCAGGATCAGGCACTATTGCAACCCGGGGGAAAGTCAGACCCCAGAATAAGCAATTTGAGATGACTGACCAGCTGTCCAGAGAGATCCAAGCCCTACCTCTCTCTGCAATCCAAAACATTTCAGATGATTATATGAAATATTTTTTTAAATCTTAAAAATATAAGAAGAAAATGCTGGGGAATTTATTTATATTCTTCTGATTTTGAAATTGAAAGAAATAACAAAGATTAAAATTTTTGACGGTAAATATTTAAAACTGATATTCAGCAAAAATCATGCCTCAAAAGAAGTCAGAAGACGTGGCTGTCAGGGAGGCGACACTTTCAATCTGTGCTGACAAGGGCCACTCTCCTGGTTTACGCGGCTCCTACAAGCAGAAAGACAACCGATGGAAAATGGGCAAAGACGATGACAAGAAACACAACTGCTGCTACAGGAAAGATGCTCAGTGTCAGGAGATACCATCTGTTTCACCTATTAAAGGACAAAAATTCTAGTTTTGTTATTTCTAAAGCTGCCACGGATAAGGAAGCTGGCAGTCTCATCACTGCCAGCCTGAGCATAAGCTGTCTAGCCTAATTAGAGGGAAATAACTTCTAAAATAACAAATACGTAACAGTTTTTACTCAATAATTTGATAATTAAGGATTTACTCACAAAAGTATATCAAGATATAAAATGTTCATTGCAGTATTGTTTGCAGTTTCAAAAATTAGAAAACCACCAAAGTGCTGATCCCCACGGACTGGCTACTCAAGTGCTGGTACACACACGTGCCAGTCCGAGGAAGGACGTGGCCCAGCTGTCTGCACTGATGGCGGAAGAGCTCGGCGCAGGTGGCGAAATCGGTGGTGTGGAGACAAAGGACAGTTTCTCACCAGGTGCTCTCAGCGGAGGCAGAAGCATAAAGATGTTTTCGTACCGTAAGTCAGACCAGAAGCAGGAGGGGACTTTTACTCACCATTTCGTACCATTTAAATACAATGCCTGAACGACAACCCCTGTGGTGAGGAAATACCTTCTATTCCTAACGTAGTCGTTTCGTTTTGTGTTTTTCCATCAGGAATTTTGTATTTTATACCAAACACCTTTTTAGCCCTTACTGAGATATGATCATAAAGCTTTTCACAAGGACCCATTGCTGCGAGTTCTTTTGGAAATTCCCACAACATACCAAACTTTTCATTACGTATCTGCTATGGCGATCTCTGATCAGTGATCTTGGATGTTGCCATTGTAATGATCCTGGGGCAGGAACTGCACCCATGTAAGACATCGAACTAAACTGATAAATGATGAATGTTCTGACTGCTCCACCAACTGGCTGCTCCCTCATCTCTCTCCCTCGCCTGAGGCCTCCCTACTCCCTGAAACACAACAATATTGAAGTTAGGCCAATTAACAAGCCTACAATAGCGTCTAAGTGTCCAAGTGAGAGGAAGAGTCACACATCTTTCACTTTAAATTAAAAGCTATAAGTAATTAAGCTTAGTGAGGAAGGCATATTGAAAGTCAAGACAGGCTGAAAGCTAAGCCTCTTGCACCAAAAGTTTAGCCAAGTTGTGAATGCACAGGGAAAGTTCTTGAAGGAAGCTGAAACTGCTGCTCTAGTGAACACACGAATGGTAAGAAAGCAAAACAGCCTTATTGCTGACATGGAGACAGTTTCAGTGGTCTGGACAGAAGATCAAACCAGCCACAACATTCCCTTAACATTAGCCAAAGCCTAATCCAGAGCAAGGCCCTGACTCTGCAACTCTGTGAAGGCTGAGACAGGTGAGGAAGCTACAGAAGGAAAGTTTGAAGTCAGCACAAGTAGTTTCACGAGGTGGAAGGAAAGAAGCCGTCTTCATAACACGAAAGTGCAAGGTGGAGCAGCAGGTGCTGATGGAGAAGCTGCAGTGAGCTGTCCAGAAGGTCTAGCTGAGATCACTGATGAAGGTGGCCACACTCAACAACAGATTTTTAGTGTAGACAAAAACAGCTTTCTATTGGAAGAAGATGTCATCTAGGACTTTCACAGTGAGAAGTCAATGCCTGGCTTCAAAGGACAGGCTGACTCTCTTGTTAGGGGCTAAGGCAGCTGGTGATTTTAAGGTGAAGCCAGTGTTCATTTACCATTCAAAAAATCCTGGAACCCTTAATTATGATGCCAAATCTACTCTGCCTGTGCTTTGTGAATGGAACAACAAAGCCTGGGTGACAGCACATCTGTTTACAGCATGGCTTACTGTCTATTCTGAACCCACTGTTGAGACCCACTGCTCAGAAAAAAGGATTCTTTCAAGTCTTATTATTTAAGAAATACATTTTGTAAGGCTATAGCTGCCACAGATAGTGATTCCTCTGATGGATCTGGGCAAAGTAAATTTAAAACCTTCTGGAAAAGAGTCACCATTCTAGATGCCGTTAAGATCACTCGTGATTCATGGGAGGAGGTCAAAATATGAACATTCATGGGAGTTTGGAGGAAGTTGATTCCAACCCTCATGGATGACTTTGAGGGTTCAAGACTTAATTGGAAGAAGTGGCTGCAGATGTGGTGGAAACAGCACGAGAATGAGAATTAGACGAGGAGCCTGAAGATGGAACTGAATTGCTGCAATCTCGTGATCAAACTTGAACAGATAAGAAGTTGCTTCTTACTGATGAACAAAGAAAGTGGTATCTTGAGATGGAATCTGCTCCTGGTGAAGCTGCTGTGGACATTGTTGAGATGACTACAAAGCATCTAGAACACGACAGAAGCTTAGCTGACAAAGCAGCAGGATTTCAGAGGACTGACTCCAGTCCCGAAGGAAGTTCTACCTGGGTAAAATGCTATCAGACGGCACTGCGCGCTACAGAGGAAGCTTTTGTGAAAGGAGGGAAAGGAAGAGTCACCTCCTTGCACCTCCATGCGGCAAACCTCACCGTTGTCTTATCTTAGGAAGTCACCGCAGTCACTCCAACTTCCAGCAACGCCACCGCAGTCGGCAGCATCAACGTCGAGGCAAGACCCTCCCCCAGCAAAAAGATCACCACCCGATGAAGGCTCAGATGACTGTTAACATTTTTCAGCAACGAGGCATTTTTAAATTAAGGTATGCACGCTGTTGGTTTTACACGTAATGCTACCACACACTTAACAGACTACAGCACAGTGTAAACGTAACTTTTACATGTACTGGGGAAACAAAAAGTCTGTATGACTCACTTTACTGTGATATTTGCTTTTTTGTGGTCGTGTGGAACAGAATCTGCATTCTCTCTGAGGTGTGCCTGAGTTTACTTCCTATGCTTTTCAAATGGCAGATTTGGGAATAAAATATGCTTCTTCCAAAGGCAGCGGCACCAGATGAGGGGCATGAACCCTTCGCCTGATGGTCTCCTCAGAGGCGGAACCACACGAGAGAAGCCCAATCAGCAGCTGCGCAGACCCCCAGAGCCTATCCCAGCACAGAGGAACACACGGCAGGTTCAGAGTTACACGTGACCAATTTCTGCCTCTGGTACCTGGAGCTTTGCGGGAGCTTTTTCAGGAGAGGGATACTCACCCTCTCCTGGTGGCGCTTCACTCTGTACTGTTTGAGCTGCTCTTCCAGCTGCTTCTGAGCCTGAAGTCGGACCTGCTCCTCCTTCTCCAGGGGCAGTGGAGACTCCGTGGAGCCTGTGGTGAGAAATGGCCATTCAGAAACTCATGAAAAAAATCAGAACAACAGCTTGGTTGTTTGCATTTAATTACCAATATGTTTCAGTGCCTAAGCAATATACAGCCATGTAGTTCTGAAGAACAATTCTAGATTCAGAGAAAACTGTGAGCCTTAGACGCTGACCACAGACGGGACCTACCTGGTAGGAGACACACTGGACAAGCACTGGGTCTGTGTTCGTGCCATGAGCACACTACCTTGTGTGTGTTCAATGGTAAGACAGGAGATGGTAACAAGTGCCTTTTTTTTTTTGAGACATAGTCTCGCTCTGTAGCCCTGGCTAGAGTGCAGTGGCATCATCATAGCTCACTGCAGCCTCAAACTCCTGGGCTCAAGTGATCCTCCTGCCTCAGCCTCCTGACTAGCGGGGACTACAGGCACATGAGCCACCAGGCCCGGCTAGTTTTTTCTAATTTTGGTAGAGACGGGGTCTCGCTCTTGCTCAGGCTGGTCACAAACTCCTGCCTCA
>NW_012151230.1:284395-325704 GCF_000956105.1 Propithecus coquereli | reverse complement strand
TCGGGGGGCTGAGGCAGGAGGAATGCTTGAGCCCAGGAGTTTGAGGTTGCTGTGAGCTAGGCTAACGCCACGGCACTCACTCTAGCCAGGGCAACAGAGTAAGACTCTGTCTCAAAAAAAAAATAAATAAAAAAAATAATGCCCATGAAGACAAAGGCAAACAATCCATAATAAAAGCGGACAAACATATGAAAAGACAATTCACAGAAAAGAATGTCCAAATGGCCACCAAATAGATACACAGATATTCGAATCCTCAAGTAATCCTCTAGTACTTAAAGTAACAATGAAGTATCGTCTCAGACCCATCAGACTGGTAAAAATTAGAAAGAAATAGAGTGTCTATCTGCTGGTGGGACATGGGAGAAAGTGTCCTCAGGGGTCACCGGTGGCCATGTCACCACATGGGATGGCACCAAGGGTGCTCGTGACCCACACCAAGCAAGTCTACTCTGGGGTGTGGCCCAAGGACACGTGGACCAGGGTTCTCGCTGAAGCACTACGCCTCATGGCCCAGGACCAGAAACAACAGGCAGGAGACGGCCGCAGAGCATTGACTCAGCCACACTGAAAGAACAGCCCAGAGCCACGTCAGGCAACGCAACAGTCTCCTTGTGATCGAGCCAAGTGGGGAAAACATGCCGTCACGTGAGCAAGACAATCCCATTTTAAAAAACAATGACCAAAAACATGGGTCCTGTGGGCAGGAACGAGGCCTGAAGGGGACGAGGGGTGAGAAATGGCATGTCTGATACAGCCTCATTATGTAAAGTTACACACATGTTCATACGAAAAGTAATGGTGAGAAAAAGGTCTCAAGGTTTCTAGGGCCCACAGGCTGCCAGAGTGTGGTTAGTTCATCTCTGAGTTTCTGGAGATTAGCACAAAGTAAATGCTGATTAAAATAATTCATCCCAGGAGGCTGAGGCAGGAGGATCACTTGAGGCCAGGAGTTCAAGACCAGCCTGGGCAACATAGCAAGACCTGTCCCTTAAAAAAAAAGTTAAAATAATTCATCAGTGACACCTCCAAGCATAACCGTAAACTGTCTCAGGACTGGTCCTCCACAGTCTGCGTACGAACCACGTGGTGACAAGGGACACGAGGCTGGCCTTTGGATCAAGGGCGTCAGTGCCACTGCCAACATCAGGCTGCAGGGGAGCCTCAACTGCCGCGTGCATTTTCAGTCTTTAAAAACGAAGCTGCCTTGTTAAGCACACAGCCCACCACGGTACCAAGACGGCACATGGCAAGGGGAGGCGCCTGAGCAGGTGCTCAGGGCAAGGCTCTCGGGGGGCTGGTGACGCTGACACGGGGAGGGGAGGAGCCCGGCGAGAACAGATGCTTACACAGTTGCGTTTCTTGCATAGGAAGACTGAGGCTGAGAGACTGCAAAGCTTCTTTTCTAACACTGCCCTCAGCACTAGTTCCCTGAGACTTCCTTAGGTTGTCATGGAAACCAGCCACACCTGGAGAGGCATCTGGAACCACCGGGCTTGTGGTGGGATTGAGAGACAGTGGTGGGTCTGGGAGCTGCGGTGTTGGCCCGTTCTGGCAGAGGCCTCCCTGGCCAGGTCCATGCGGGCTTTCTCCTTCCTTGGAAGTTCTGTGTACCTCGACACCGGCACCTGGAAAGAGAGAGCACACTGGGCCACCGTGGTCCTAACAACACGATCAAGTCATTTTTCAGACATGCAGCTAACGCAGGGCAGAGGATACTCTGGATACCTGAGCATGAGCATTTCCAGATCTCATAAACATGCTCACTCTGAGAGAAGAGCAGGCCCCACTCCTCCTCCTGCAGGCAGGGGGACTCGGGACAGGTGCCACCGCTGCTCTGGGCCCCAGCGTCCTCACCTGTAAAATGGCCTCACCCTCCACACTACGGTTGTAAAACTTAAGTAGTAATGTTTCCCTTTCATTTCCATAAGACCAGTACGAAATCTCGTCAAAGTCTGCTTTTATAAAATAGCAAAAGAGGGCTGGGCAAAGTCTCCCTCTTGTAATCCTAGCACTGGGCCTGTAAGGCCGAGGTGGGAGGATGGCTTGAGGCCAGAAGTTTGAGACCAGCCTGGGCAATACAGCGAGACCCCATTTCAACAAAAAACAGAAAAATTAGCCAGGTGTGGTGGCACGCGCCTGTAGTTCCAGGTCCTTGGGAGGCTGAGGCAGGAGGATCACTTGAGCCCAGGAGTTTGAGGCTGCAGTGAGCTATGATGACAACACTGCACTGTAGCCGGGGAGACAGAGTGAGACTCTGTCTCAAAAAAAAAAAAAAAAAAAGGCAAAAGAAAATGACAACTTAAAACATAGCTGACAATTTTTTCAACAAGAATTGGTAACAGCAGTGCTTACCACAGTCACATTCACGAAGGCCTGATTCTAAAGTCATTCCAAAGCACAAGTTCATCCTCCAACACGAGAAATCTGAGGCAAACAGGCAGATCATCTGATCTGAGCAATTCTGGCAACGCTGAGCACAGAGCCCAGGACTGTGCTTCTGCTTGAAGGCCACCAGTTAGGTAGAAACTCAAGTTTAACCAATGACAACCCTGTACTCATGTATTAAACTTAGGCTAACCCATTAATATTATCATACATAGGATTATTCGCTATGCAAACTTCTTCATCAAATGGAAAAAAAGGAAGAAGGACTCATTGCAAGTAAATGAGTCTTAGTCTTCTCCCTCACCCTGACGGGTAAGCCAGTCGGCAAAGGCCAGAATGGTCTGAGCAGGGTCCTGTGGGGGTCCGAGCCCCAGCTCCAGTGGGTCCCAAGGCCCGGCAAGGCCCTGAGCTCTCACAGGGGTTGGCGTCACTGGATCCCATGACGTACCCAACACACATCCAGGAAATTCCCTTTGTGTGCAAGCAAATTAAAAATGGTTTCTGGCTGGGCGCGGTGGCTCACGCCTGTAACCCCAGCACTCTGGGAGGCCGAGGCGGGCGGATTGAGCTCAGGAGTTCGAGACCAGCCTGATCAAGAGCGAGACCCTGTCTCTACTAAAAATAGAAAGAAATTAATGGGACAGCTAAAATTAGCCGGGCATGGTGGCGCATGCCTGTAGTCCCAGCTACTCGAGAGGCTGAAGCAGGAGGATCGCTTGAGCCCAGGAGTTTGAGGTTGCCGTGAGCTACGCTGATGCCACGGCACTCTAGCCCAGGCAACAGAGTGAGACTCTGTCTCAAAAAAAAAAGATGGCAAAACTGTGTCAGTAGTTTAGGTGCGCATGGTGGCGCATGCCTGTAGTCCCAGCTACTCGGGAGGCTGAGGCAGGAGGATCGCTTGAGCCCAGGAGTTTGAAGTTGCCGTGAGCTACGCTGATGCCACGGCACTCTAGCCCGGGCAACAGAGCGAGACTCTATCTCAAAAAAAAAAAAAAAGGTTTCTGTCACTTGCAGATGTGAATCCCAACTAAAACAGCTATTCACTATCATGCCTCCCCGAAACATAAACCAGATACAAACAGGCGCCACAGACAGGAAGCAGAGCAAGGGGACCCAGTCACTGCCCTGAGACAGCTGCTGCTCTCCACGCAAACGACTGCTTCAGTCCTGCTGCATGTCAGACACAGCGTGATGGGGTAACGCCACTTTCTGATGGGTTCCTTCCTGTTTACTCAACAAAGTGTTTTTCTGAGAATCATACTGCAGGTTTTAAAAAATCTAAAAGTAAAAAGGCCCAATAAACAGTAAGACTCTATTGTTTCCAAACATGAGCCTAACTATGGAAAAACAAACAACAACGATGGTAAGATGACAAAAACGGCCACCACCACAGCCTGGACACACGCCACGCTCTTGGCACTTTACGTGCATCATTTCTTTTAACCCTCATGACAGCCCGTTGATTTAGGGTGCCATTAATCTCCTGTTTTACATAAGACGGAGGTGGAGAGGAATTAAGTCTCTTGCTTGAGGGCACGTCATTCCCAAGTGGCAGATTTGAAAGCCGGTTCCATGTCTGTCTGTTTCGGACTCCACGGTCTGAGGCCCATATGCTGCTACCTGCCTCCCCTGGCACTTACGTGGCAATAACCAGCAAAGCCGTCTTCCGTGCCTGAGCATCATCTCACAGGAGTCGGAGCGCAACTTCTGCTAGTAAATTATTACATCTGTAACCTACAGCTTTAAAGCTGATGTTGCACTGACACCTCCTGACCAGGAAGGGCCATGACATGACCCAGCCACAGACATAAAAATGTGACTCAGTAACCCTTAGATCTCTACTGGATCATTTCTGAATTCCAGTTATTAAAGCCTGGCAAGTGACCAACCAAACAGGTAGAAATTTAGGCAGGGAGCAACACCATGTCAGTGAAGACCCACAGACGCCTTCAGGAAAATACGACTAGGTTGTTCGTATTCTGTTTAGCACCAATGGTGCTTGCTCTAAAGTTAGCACCGACTGAGGAAAAACATGCATCCGGTCACCAAAACACACTCCGAATGTCCCGACACCACAGCCCTCCTCCAAAACACAACCCGACCGTGTCCTCCTGTCTAGCAGCACACAGAGTGACCCGATGACTTACGCTGGGCCTTGTCCCACACGTCAGGCAGTGCCGGCGAGCCCCGGGGCTTCAGGGGGACCTGAGGGGGAGGTGAAGTGCCGCTGCCGGGTGTGTCCTCCAAGGCGCCATCCTGCTCGGCTGCCGCACCATCCATGGTCAGCGTGACGCGGGCTGAGTCGACACCAAAGGGCTGCGAGTGAGCTGCAGACAAGCCTGGTTTCTGCCATCAGCAACAAGCAAGAGCTCCTGGGAAGGACCCCACCATGTTTTTCATTTTCAGGGTAAGATTTAAAGATTCACAGACAGCTTGAAGTCCAGCCAGCTAATATCACGATACCTGACAGAAGGGAAAGACAAAAACTGTATTACGAAACTTCATTAATCGATTTCAAGTAACAATTACAAAATTAACATTTGGTTCCCAATTTGCATATAACATGTATAAGAAATAAATACAGATTATTTATTCAACAAATAATCCTTGAGGACCTACAAGATTCTAGGTTTTGAGGATAAAACGCTGAACTGGCCACCCCAGCCCTCCCGAAGGTACTTGTCTGCACCGCTGCCGGCTAAAGAGCCTTCTGCCAGGATGGAGACGCTCTGCCTCTGGGCCGCAGTCACCACACAGGGCAGCTGAGGATCTAAGTCTTAAACTTCATTTAAATGCAATTAATTTGAAACAGCGACATGTGGCCAGTTCTACATTAGAGCTACAGGCCTAGGTGCTCACAGGGCAAGCTCCCCTCCCGGGCCACCTGAGTGGCTGCACCCAAGGCCACAGCTCCCGCTGGGCAGCCCCAGCCTGCAAGGTGGACAGCTCAGATCTAGAGGGACAACGTTAAAGAAGCAGCTGCCATGGATGTGGTGACTGGGTACGAGGTGGGGGTGCAAGGACACAGGGAAAGGCAGCCGACCCGGGCTCGGGGCCAGAGAAGGTGGCCACCCTGTTTCCATCCCTAGCCGGACCAGCTTTCTTGCAACCCACCTGCTAGACTAGATTTAAGGGACTAAAATCTTGCCCAAAGTTTGGCAATTGGTTTACCAACGTTGAAAGGTACTGATGTTATGAACTCATTTCCTTAGCAGATACGACACTAGCATGACCTTCTATTCATGCTACAGAAATGACGGCATTTACTTCCTTTACAGTAAGTTTCATCGTATCCTACATTATGTTCTGTATTTGACATGTTTCTTGATAAACATTACACAGCCTTCGTCTCTAGCTTACAAATCCCCTACAGAAATTACAGACAAGCGGCCCTCGACATGGAGGTGTGCTGCTGACTGGCAGCGGCAGGTCGTGCAGGGTGCCGGTCGTTCCAGGAGCTTTCATTGTCACTCTACCTGCCACCTGTTCCTGTTCACCTGTGGAGGAAGGGCGCCCGTTGGTGGTGGGTGTGACCCAGTCGCCTGACGCTGTCAGTGACTGATGCAGGGATGTGCAGATCTGTGGGCGTTTGCTTGTAACTGTAATAACCCACATTTTCCTCTCTGCCACCTGGCACCCTACAGGCCAGAGCCGGTGTAAGTTATTAACAGTGTTGTTAACACAAAAAGGTTGTGTGTGTTATCAGTGTAAAACTAGCATTAAGGGCTTGTAACTAGAAAGTACTGTTAATAGAAATGTGTGATAACAATAGTAACTATAAATCCAATATAGCTAATCAAAGAACTACTGCAAAGGACTCTGGGAGTCAGCCTGACTAGCACATATAAATATTTGAACAGTAAAACAATGTCTGAATCACAGAAATTAAGGAAGTTATTGAGGCTAGCCCAAAAATAATCCTGTGTGCAATGAATCCTCAATCTCATTTTTGTCTTTACAATCATCAGTAACATCTTTCGTCCCTGGAGGTTTTCTGGATGGGTGGGTAGGTAAATGCCTAGAGCCTGGGCAGAGACTTGAGCTACACGGCTGTCCTCACACACTCCACAGAACCCTCTGAAAACCACCATTTCACAGGAAAACCACTGTGATGCTCGCCATGCCGGCCCCCCAGCTACACACCTAGACCCTCCCCAGGACAGCTGGTGGAAAGCCAGCCAGGCCAAGGCATGACGCTGTGGGGAAGACACACGGAGCAGGGTAAGGCACACCAGCAAAACGATGGCCAACATGGCCCCTTCACCACAGACTTGCCACTTCCAGGACAGAAGAGTTACAGAGGGACACGCAGGAACGACCGTGATGAAATGTGGACTCTGTCACTGGTTACTGGCGTACTGTGTGGATGGTCATCCTGAAAGGGTCCTCAGCAAAAGGAAACTTCTGGATTTTGCTTTGACGTATGTCTCTGCTTCTGCCTGGCGGGGGTGGGAGTGCAGGGGACGGCACCTACATCACCGTCTGTCCCCGCAGTGCCCACATGCCCTGTGTGTCAGGTGAAAGCGTTCCATGTCTCTGCGACCGCGGATCTGGCCTCTCTGCTGGGAACGCCCTTCCCCTCGACCACCAGCTGAGTCCCCACCGTCCTCCCGCGCCTGCATCAGGCGCTGCCTCTGAATCTCTCCTGGCCTCGTGGGCACAGTGCCTGGCACACTCCCTTGTGCCATCGCTGTACCTCACACACGTGCCCTCTACCACAGCACGTCATGCTTGCAACCGTGTGCGTGTCCGTCACCCGGTGAGACCCCTGAAAACACGAACTACCGTTCCCAGTCTGTGTCCCCACCACCTCCCACACTCCCCACTCAGAAGACTCAACACAGGCTGCTGAATCGAACCCTTGGCTCTGCCAAGTGCATCCCTTCGCAACTGAGCTAACGGTTCCAAAACAAAATGATAAAGTACTTGAATCCCTGAGCATCAACACTGCCTTTTAAAATACAGAGAATCTCTCAACTACTCCTGCCGAGAACACCTGAGAGCTCCAGTTTCGATGGGGGACAAAGAGTGGCCCTGGGAGTTACCGACGAGAAGGGCAGACTGCAAAGGCTGCACCCGAAACAAGCATCCCCTGAACGGGAAGAACCGGACGGTCAGCAGGACCAGATTTAGCCATTAAAGACAGACTATGCAGAAGGGAACTGCCACAGAGGCAAAGGGTGACGATGCCCATCCCTGACACTGCCCAGGAAAGACACACGTTAGCCAAGATGTTCAAGCCACGGGGAAGGCACGCCAAACACGGCGACAAACATATCGGGCTGCCTGGGCCTGAAGCCATCACGGATTCCACTCACTTAATTCCCTTATTCTGATTTCTTGCTAAGTAAGAAATGACTTGTGACTCCTAAGCAGTCCTACCCCCACCCAGAACGGAGACCCCGTGACTGTGACTTATTCTGGTAGCTCATAAAGACAGCTCCTGTTTATCTGCAGCTCCTCTTGAGGCTGGACTACAGAGACAGTATTTACTGTCTGTGCCCAAAGTGGAGTCTGGTGACAGTGATACTTCTCCCTGTAGGGCAATAAACTGGCATTCTCGCTCCTCAGTCTCACTCGAATTTTAGTTAGCATGACTCAGTCGTTCAGGGGCTCATTACCTCAGACCGCTGACAAAAGCAACTCTCTGGGCAACTGGAGGAGGATCAGACAGCTGGGGGTGTGTCGCAAGGAAGCTGTTATTGGTAACAGGCACTCCATTTTGTGATTTAAAAAAAAATAAAGAGGTCAGTCTTATTTTTGACCACTTGCATTCCTATGTGTCCTAGAGGGAAGAAACAGGACAAAGCTGTCACTTGGAACTTGAAAAGGCACTCACAAATCGAGGTTCACCCGTCTAACATCAAGGGACTTCATATTGAGAAACCACCACCCCAGGCGCCTGTAGGACTTCTGGCTTCCCCCGTTCAGCAGATGAGATAAATTCCACATATATACATTAACAGCTCCGTGGACCCCACCTGATCTAAGTTGTTCCTCTCAGCAGTTAGAAATAGAGCACAAAGATAAAACAAGATTTCCTTAAGATAACATCTGGTTGAGGGAGGCTACACTAGTGTCCAAAGATACACGGAGTCCTATATACAAAGTGAAAGCCAAAAGCAAGCCCCATGTACAGCAGAGACACAGAGGAGAGGTGGACAGGCTGGGGAATCAGACCTCTCTACTTCATAGCCTGACTCCTCCACCACTTGGCTATGAGACTTTCCGAAGATTTCTTACCCACTCTTAGCCTGTTTCCTCATCAGTAAACCAATGAGAAAAACAGTATAAAATTTCTACCAGAATTAAATGCAAGAAGACACCGGGTCTGTCCCACATCTTCAATAAAATGGGAACAATTATTATTGTTACTTTCCCTTCAATTGTTCCCTGTCAAAATGGGTAAGTAAAAGCCAACTGAGAAAATATATTATTTCTTAAGACAATTGGCAAAAAAAAAAAAAAAAGAAAAAGAAAAGGAAAGGAAAAAAAGCTACTTTTGAATCTGAGCAATGCCGGGTGACTTATTTCCTTTTCTTTTTCTTTTTCTCTACTATTCCCACTTTACAGATGACTTATTTCCTTTCCTTGGCATTCAAAGAATACTGTAACCAAAAGCTGTTAAAGGGTTATAAAGGGCTAGTTCATGATATTAAAGAGACAAATAAAAAAAATCCATGAGTCACCTGTAAATGGCTTGCAATGTCCCAATGATAATAAAATCCAGCCTCTTACCAGGAACTATGAAGCAGAAAGTGATCTGGCCCCTGCCTACATCTACACCCTAACTCCTACCACTTTCCTCCTTTTTCATTATACACTAGCCATAAACACCGAACTACTCCTTCCTCAAGGTCTTCACACTTCCAGTTCATTCTGTTTCAAATGCTCTTTTCCCACAACTGTGCATGGCTAGCTTCTCACAGAGGCTTTGGCACAAAAGTCACCTCCCTTACGGATCTCCCCATGCAACTCAAAGCAGCTTACCCCTCCCCCCCATCACCATCAGTACTCTCAGTAACGACCTCCTGTGTCCCTCCGCTAGGCGAGCTCAGTGAGGGCAGGGGACCTGACAAGACTTCACCACGGAGCCCTGGGGCCTCCGTGAACAGGACCTGTCACACAACGGGCACTCAGTAAATATTTGGCGGATGAAGGTCGAGCTGTTCACCTGGTTCCTACTAGTGACAATGCCTGGCTGCCCGGACCCACTCCCTCTGGACAGTAGCACTGAACCAGAGAAACACCTCTGAGCACCTAGAATAGAAATAATAAGTCTGCCGGGAACAGAGGCAAACAGGGAACTACATGGATTCTTCAAAATACGGTCGCACACAAATTGCCCGACACCATGTCACGTTTGTCATCAACTGCAAATGACATCTGTCTACTCGGGAGGCTCAGGTGGAAGGATGGCTTGAGCCCAGGAGGTGGAGGCTGCAGTGAGCTGTAATGACGCCACTGCACTCCAGTCTGGGCGACAGAGCGAGACCTCTTCTCAAAAAAAAAAAAAAAAATTAAACTGCAAAGGACGAGACTTAAAACATAAGTACTGCCCGAGCGGTAGCAGCAGACACCTTTGAGACAAATCACATCCTATTAGGCGCAGACAAGCGTTCCGGAAGGGCTCAAGTGAATCAGTGTCCACGGAGGCGGCTCCGCTAACAGCTGAAAGCTGGCTTCCAGGCCCCGAGGCTACCAGCAGTGAGGAGGGTGACTGGAACGGCGGTCACCGCACCGCTCCCGGAGGCAGCCGCGCCCAGGCCCCGCCGCCCCTCGCTGGCTGCCCCTCGCCCGCCGCCCGGCCTCCGCCGCCGAATCCTGGGCCCTCTCCCGGCAAGAGCCCGGCCCCGGGGCACCGTGGCGCCCGCGACCCTCACCCCAGCGCTGTGGAAGCCGCGGCGGCCGCCCCGCGCAGCTGCTCCGGCGGAGACGTGGCCGCGCGAGAGGCGGGGCGCGGCGGTGCACCGACTACGGGCCCCCCGGAAACAGCCTGTACGCGCTGCCTCCGTTCCGGAAGAGAGACTGTAGTCTTCTGCTCGCCACCAGCCGTCCTAGGGCCAGGGACGCTCTGGCCGCAGGGTCCATGTCGAGCTCACCCCTAACCGGCCCTAGGCAGATTTCAGAAAGTGACTTTAAGAGTTTGCAGCACTTTCCCTCGTACCAACGTAACTTCCGGACTTTCAGGACCCATCCCGACGGGAAGCTGAACAATTGAGCTTCCGGCGGAAGTGGCGTGGCCGGGCTCAGTCCCGGTCCTGCCCCGCCCCATCTGTCAGGATGTGGGCGTGGCTGAGCTAGCCCCGTCGGATGGTGGGCGTGGTCTGAAGACCCCGCCCCGCGCGGTCCTGCCTCCCCCCCGGCCTGGCCCTTGCTCCCCCCGGCGCTGGTCGTGCGCCCGCCGCGCTGTTTCGCTTTTCCGCAGCATGAACGCGATGGCCTAGGGCGTGAGGCGAAGGCCAGAGCTGTGGCGATGGTTCTTGCCTAGGGGTATCGAGTTGTTCCCGCTCCGATTACTGAAAAGACATTAAATTCCTCCCAAAAATCGCTTCTGCACATTTGTGCAGAAGCAGCTGAGCGTGCTCGGTGCGCGTCCCCCCACCGACAGGGCAGTCTTGGCCGCGGCCGCTTTTCCGAAAGCCGTGACGTCTCCCTCCACATTTTAGAATAAGCTTGTCTGTCTACAAAAAACTCTTCCCGGATTTTGATAGAAATTGCATTAAAGTACAGATCAAACTGGGGAGAACCGACATCTTTCCTGTGTTGACTGAGCCCTTCGATCTGTGTACATGGTAGGTCTCTTCATTTATTTAGGTCTTCACCGATTTCTTTCATCCACGTTTTGCAATTTCAGCATACGCATTCTGTACGTCTTGTTAAGTTTATACCCAAGTGTTTCATCTTCTTCTAAGCTATTGTAAATGGCACTGTGGTTTTTACTTTGGTGCCTACATGTTCACTGTTAGTCTCCAGAAATGTGGTGAATTCTGTGTTGACTTTGTATCCAGAGACTTCACTGAACTGACTTATTAGTAATAGGGTTTGTTTAGGGTTTTTTTTTTTTTTCCTACATAGACCATCAAGTCACCTGCAAATGCAAATTTTAACTCAAGGTGGTGATTCATGCTTGAAATCCCAGCAGCTCAGAGGCTGAGGCAGAAGGATCGCTTGAGATTGCAGTGAGCTATGATTGTGCCACTGCACTCCAGCCTGGGCTACGGAGACCCTGGCTCCAAAAATAAAATCGTAATTTTAATTCAAAACGATCACAGACTTAAGTTGAAAATGTATGAAACTCTACTACTTTTAGAAGAAAATATGAGAACATTTTCAGGACCTACAGCTTGGGGAGAGTTCTTAGACGTAAGAAAAGCATAATGCACAAATCCATGTTTCTCCTGTGCTTTCTCCCGAGGAAAGCTGTTGCCCAGTGCCAGGCTCCTGGTGACCTGGTGGCCCTGGCAGCAGCATCTGGGTCTCTCTGCTGAGGCCAGCTGTGGCTCTCTCCTGGGCTACCAGCCCAGAGCAGGGGAACCTCCAGCTGGCGGAAGCCCCTCCAGCCTCTCAGCTGCCTCTGTCGTTTGGCCACAGTGCAGGCAGCAGCGCTGGACTCCCACCTCTCGGATCTGGGCCTGACCAAGCATTGCTGCCCGGCTAGCGTGAAGGTAATTAAGATCATTTAGAACCTGTTTCAAAGGCTTTTATTTGGCCTTAGCGGGAGGGTTGGCCCTCATCCCCAAGTCCTTCTTGTTTTACCCAATTTGCTTGGCATTTGTGGGGCCAAGTGGCTCATGCAGAACCTCTAGGCCTCTTCCCCTGGCTTGGAGCTCAGAACCCTCTGGGCCAGGAAGGGTTCGCTCTGACGGCACTGAAGGGTGTGCAGCTGATGGGACAGGCAGGTGGGCAGGACTGGCCGCAGCTTCTGAGCAGGGCACTGGGAGGATGAGGTGCCCTGTGCTGCACCAGAGCACACAGGAGACAGGGCTTGCAGAGAGTCGGCAAGTATGCGCTGGGCGTGTGGGGCGATAGCCCGTGGTCAGCTGCAGGCCAGCTCTGGGTCTGTTCCGAGGCTCAAGGAGCTGGGCAGAAGCAGTAGGAGTCTGTGGCTGCTGCCAGGCCATCCTCCGGGACAAGCCTGAGTGAGCCTGTGCGGCCACCCATAGGGACAGGGGCTCTCAGACAACTGTGGCTTGTTGGTCTCTTTGGGTGGGAGGATTGTGAGGAACAGGAAGTACAGAAGACGACAAAAGCGCTGCACGAGTCCAGGCCCACCTGCCTCTGTGGGCAGGTGGCTCATTACCACGCCAGGGTTCTGAAGTCTCATCAGCCCCTTCGCTGGGAACCAGGTATCAGGTTTCTAAGGAAGAATGAAGGAGGAAGCAAAAGCGACTCCCAAGGCTGTGCAGTGCCCGGAGCTCTGCGAGTGTCCTGCCCTTCCTGGACAGATCCAGCGAGACCCAGAAGTTGCTGGTTCTGTTCAAACCAAGGCATGAAAAAGCTGCTGTATCCTCTACAGGGTCGGCATTTTTATTTTTACTTTTTGGAGAGGGGAAAGGAGCCTGTGTGATCAGCCACTCCCTCTACGACACAGGGCAGCCCCAGTTCGTTCCCGGGACCTGCAAGGCCTCCCGTCTCGGCCTCACTCCTGCACGCCCCTCACTCCTGCACCATCTCGGGGTCTCCCCTCTCGGCCTCATTCCTGCACAAACACGAGATCTCTGCCCTGGGGCTTTCTCTGGTGCTCGGCTGAAGACAAAGCTTCAACACTGGATGGACAGGTTGTGGCAGAATGAAGAGATACTGTGCCGTTCTCACCAGACGCTCAGACTTTGGGCCCCGAGCCCAGCTCACCCTACGTGGCCAATGTGCCGATGGAGTCACCAGATCTACTAGGAGGCAATAAAGTAAACGTTTCCGGCAGTAAAGAACGAGTAAATCTGCACACAGTCTGTCTCCATCATGTGGGGCGGCCCACACACAAGCAAGTCCAACACGGGGAGCGAAACAAACGTGGCCTGTTTATTAGATTGCAAAAGAGAGGACTTTCTTCCACAAATCAGAGTGCCGCTTCTCAGTGTGTATCAAGAGCAAGACAACAGTTGAAAATCGTATTCCTGAGAAGAAGCAAAAAAGTTACCAGATTGCAAACAAAAATAACAGGTGATTTCAACAAAAGATAAATTTTTTTTTTTTTTTTTACAAAAACCAAAATTTCAAGTATTATTCCAGATGACATGGCAACCGTAATGCGGGAAAGGGATCCCAGAAACAGAGGCCCAGCGTGCTCCCCCTTCACACGCTGCGGGGTCTCTGTGGGGAGGGCCTGCCGCGGGGGCTCAGGGAGCTCAGGGGGTGGTGCGTCCTGCGCCTTGTCCTGCGTCCTGCCGCCTCACCCAGGACCCACGGTCAGCCCTGTGCTGGCGATGGTGGTGACTCACGCTCCTTAGCAAGGAGCCCATAACGTGACATCCACTTCTAGGGTGAGCAGTTTGGGACATGGACAGATTTCATTTTTTTTAATAAACAGAAACATATGCTTATTCTTTCAAATACCATACTATACCCAATTTTAGTCGATTTGTAAATTATAAATTATATTATTTGTGCTACAGTTTGTGATATTTAAATCTTATTAGAAGATAAGCACCAAACCTATTAAAATAAAAAATATATAAAACGCTGTGGTTTTCCCAACAGTAGAATATTCTGTACATCCTGTAGGCTGTAAACTTACGTTCCATTTTCCTTAAACAGAGTGTTTTTGATAAACTTTCCCCTTTCTCCCTTGAAACTTTTCCTGAAAAGAGATTTGTTTTAACTCTAGTTATGGAAAGGGCACAGAAAGAGCAAAGCTGCGCTGTCCCCATCTCAGTGGGAAGGGACGACTCTGTCCATGGGAAGCGCTTCAGTCTCTGCTGTTCCAGCCATCGTGAGTCCCTCCTAGCGCTTGCCAGGACAGGCTGAGGCTCCCAAGATCCCCCAGGCACCGTGGGAGGTCTCATTTGGAGGGCAGAACTCCACCACAGAGAAAGTCACACCAGGGGCCCTGACCAGAGACCCCAGCATCTCAGGGGACCCTAGAGATGCCCTAACGTGTCTGTGTTCGGTATTTCTACAACGTGCTGCCACTGCCTCCAACACGCCACAGCGACGAGGGCTTCCCGACTCCTAGTTCTTGAACCTTGTCTGTTCACAGATATGATTGAATTTCCTGCAGGGAGAAAATGGTCAAATTACACAAGAGGACGAGACAGGTATTCAAATAAATTCTGAAACCATACCCTGGAAGAACTACCTGAGAAATACATTGTGTGTGTGTGTGTGTGGACTTACAGCGGTATATTTCTAATCATATCAAAGAAACTAACGCCTAAAGGTAGGCTTCCTTTTCTCTTTTAAATTTTTAAAAGAGAAGTGAAAACATCTTAGGTAATTTTCTTAGAGAAGAGAACAAAAGCTGAGCTTCTTCAGAGCGTCCCCGCGGTGCTGTCGGTCCCAGGCATGGCCACCTGCCCTCCCACAAGCCCCACACGTCAGGTGCGCCTTTGCCGCCCTGATCCGTGCTCCTACGGAGGAAGGTGAGCCAGTCACCAGTGAAATCTCTTTTCTCACAACACGGTCTCTTCCACGTGCTGTTTGTGCTCAAGCACAAAGCAAAGTTTTTAGTCCACGAAATCACTCCTTCGTGGGATCACCTTTATCAGAAGACGTCTCTCGTGCTGACGGCACTGTCTCAAGGACTGTGCCCTGAACCAGGAGCCCACAAGCGACTGCTGGGCCTGCACACTGGCGGGGGCTGACTGTGGCGATCACCTCACCGCTCAGTCAGAGAGACCCCCAGCTGCCCTGGTTCTGTGAGTGGGCCTGCGGTGACCCCGGCTCAGAAGCTGCTGAGCCTCAGACGCTGGGCACCCCCGGAAGCTGCCAGTGACTCCAGCCGCGAAGACGCAGAGTGGAAGATGGAAGCGAACCTTTGCAATAAACATTTCACCAAATAAGGTAACAGAAGAGAAGGATTCCTAAATGGAGAGGTTGCTTTGCATACTGCGTGGCTTTGTAGAGGCGTAATGACTGAATTAGCATATTTATGAGCAGATAGTGGGCTGTCTCCCCTGCCTTCCCAAGCCTCCAGCCACACAGGCATCCCCGGCCTCACTCACATCGCGTGGTGAGCCTTCACCTGAGTGCGGCAGTTACGGCCCCAGTAGCAGTCAGGACGGGATGTCACAGCCACTAGAAAAAGAAAAAAATTACATATATCTATTAGATATAGCAATTGAATTTTTTTTTGTTTTTTTGAGACAGGGTCTCAACTCTGTTGCCCAGGCTGGAGTGCAGTGGTGTGATCATAGCTCACTGCAGCCTTGAATTCCTGGCTTCAGGTGATCCTCCACCCTCAGCCTCCCCAAGTGCTGGGATCACAAGTGTGAGCCACTGTGCCCGGCCAACTGAATTGCATTTAAGTAGAGGTCCAACGAGAGAAACTGCAGCTGAAACGCCAGCATCTTGTAACTCTTTAAAACTAACTCCCTTGGACTGTTTCAAGATTTCAGGAAAGGAAAACACATTTAATTGAAAATCCAACTTAGGAAATGAAATAACTCCAGTTGTCTACCAGATGTCTCTATGTATCTTGTTTTACAAACCAGCACTGCCTGGATGCCTTGATTGGTGACAGCAAACAGACTAAGGGCCTCAGACAGCCTGTTTCTCTGCCCGCTTCCCACCTTGCTGGGAACGAGCAAAGGCCAGGCCCAGTGTCTGTGAAGGAGGCCGATCCGAACAGTGTTAACGTGGGCAGGGGTGAGGGTGGGGAGCCTCACCTGGCAACTCGGAGGCAGGAATGTTCTGCCGGTACTGGTAGGTCAGCTCCCGGAAGCTGCGCAGGCCGCAGCAGTAGCACAGCACAGTGTTCCCCGTGACCCTGTGATCTGGAAGGAAATGGCCTCATGCAGACACAGCCAGCTATCAGGCGCGTCCCCTTCCAGAGCAGAACAGACGCAGCACTTCACACCCGGGGGAGCTAACACGCTGACCCATGAGTGGGGCTGAGGCCATGGGCCGAACGAGCAAAACCAAGATACGCCAATTTATTTTCTTACAGCAAAATAACCCACATGGATAAAAAATTTAAATATTAAAAAATCCAAAAATGTACTAAGAAAAAAAATGAATATTATTTTCTCTTGACCTATTTCTAAGCATGTCATGAAAACCAGAGGGCACACCAGAAAGGATTCACAACTTCAACACCACAATGGAAACATACACATCAAACAGACGCAAAACCCTGATGACAGAGTGGAAACATCTGCAACACAAATGACCATGCACTGTGCCCTTAATTAACAAGGTTAACGTACAAATCCATAGCAAAAAAAAAATCAAAATAGGCTAATATAAATATGGGCCAAGATCACAGACAAGCAAATGACCCATAAATGCGAAAAGATCTTCAATTTAGTTAACAATCAAAAATGGGCGAATAGAACAATGACATGTCACTGTTGGCCTCTCACACTGACGCGAGGAAGGCAAGTGCGGAGCTGACGGCTGGGCTTCTGCCTGCAGCCCCCAGGACCACCGGGGCAGCACAGAGACAGCGCTCAGTGACCTTCTCGGCTGTGTGCACCACTGTCCTAAGGATCCTATTTATTTATCCTAAGGTGATGATTTTTCAAGTCTACAACATTGCATGCTCAACAACTACAATGTTGTTTAAAATGGTGAAAAACCGGAAATAATTTAAATATCCTGTATTAATAAATTGGCCAAATAAACCATGACGTCAGAATAGTATGCAATTAAAAAAATCAAGATATAGAACTTTATAGACAGAAGGGGTCCGTGATACCTTGCTGAGTGAAAACCAGGGTACACACAGCGCACACACAGGACTTTGTGAGAGTGAGGTACACAAACAGGGGTCTGTGTTTAAAGGTGCCTGGACAGGCCATCACGAAAAGATCAACTCTGCGTGTCTCTAAGGTAGTAGATTTCCAGCGACTTTTACTTTACCCTTTGTTCTTCCCTATATCACTTATATTTTCTTTGTGAGCCAAAAATAAGAAGCCATTAAGAGCCCGAGGAAGCTCAGACTCAGCTGACAGATTTGGGCAGCCACACAGCAGCTGTTACAGCGCAGGACACCCGACACCCACACAAAAGACGCTCACTAGAATGCGTCCATGAAACAGACACAGCTTAAAAGGATTTTAGGAAAACCCCTCAATTCTTTTTTAATAATTTATGTCTTAGAAAAAAGAGCCCCCTGTTGATATTTCTGCAGCCTCCCTTAGTGACGAAAATCCCACTCCACAGGCACCTTGTCCTCCCCTGGGTGAAGGGCGACCCTCGCTGATGCTCTGCACACCAAGACCAGAGCCTCCGAGAACTACAGGCACCAGGACCCCCGTGGATAAGGGTGGGGTCCCTCCAAGTTGCGATCCCACCCTCCTCTGTGGGGAGAGGTGCTGGCATATGTCATGCAGGTTCAAACCAAATTTTTAAAAAACCATCCAGAAGTATCAGGACCTTTCTATCTGCCAGGGTGGGTGGAGGTCGAAGCCGTAATGTGGGAGAGCAGATAGGTGATGCTGCCTGGGACGGCCTGCCAGGTTCTACTGCTTTACGGGAGGCAAAGGAAGCCTTGGAAACTCGGGTCCGTTCCAGAGCATGGTGGCAAGAGAACGAAGCTTACCAGACAGTAAAAACGCCCCCCGCTGAAGCGCCACGAGACTCTCTGTCAACATGTTTTTCCAGGTCAAACCCCTGGTTGCCAGGTAGTTCTGCGAGGGGGAAAAGGGCAATAAGAACAAATACCAGTTCAGGGGAAGAAATGCTAAAATGGGAAGAAAGGAAACGTCCCAGAAAAGGCCCCAAAGGTGGGTAGGGCCAGAGCACAGCACCTGCGCAGGGCCAGCCCAGACGACCCTGCGTGAGGAGTCTCGTCCCAGAGCCTCCCAAAGAAGGCGGCTAGCTTTTGAAGCTCGAGTGTAAGAGTCACCACGTTTTCACAAAATGTCTGCAATGACACCCACAGCACAGGTGCAAACGAGACACCAAACCTCGGCCGGGGTGTCCTGAGTCCCATGACAGGCCTCGGTCTGGGAACAGCAGAAGCTGAGGACCTGGCGTCTGCTTCTCTGCCCTTCAGAAACACGGAGCCGTTTAGCTCCTTTTGTGCAAACCTACAGGAAAGTGCCCCTGCGTGTGGACGTCGAGGCACAGGGCGGTGCCGCTGAGCGCAGCGTGCGCCGTCGTGTCCCGGGGAACGCGGAGGCCCCACTGTGCGTGTGCTGTCAGCAAGGTTCGGGGTGAGAGGGCAGACGTGCGCATTAAACACATTAAAACTCTGAGCGCCAAGCCGGCTTCCTCAAATGTGGGAAGGAAAGTGGCCAGAAAAGGAAGGCGCAGGGAGCAGAACCCCCATCAGGGCCAGCACTTGCGAGAAACCCTCTCCGTGAGCTTCGGGAACTGACTCCTACGGATTTATGGCGTGACGGGCAAAAAGGAAACGCCGATTTTTGGACCATGGGGAAAACAGGCACACGACAATGGAATGCACAGGACAACTGGCTGTCTGAGTCCGAAAGAGCAGAAGGAGTCCTAAAAGTAACTGGGAAAGTTATGGGGCGGTTTCTTCTCGGTTTCAGCTAAACCCGAGGGCACGTTTGAGAGGGGGATACCTTCAGGATGTCTGACTCATAGTTGTTGTTGTTCAACACCCCATCCAGACACTTGTCCCCCAGGTTGAGTTCTGCCGAGATGAAGGGAAGCAATGTTATCTGTTTTATAAAGACATCGTATGAAAGTATTATTTGCCTGACAGAATAAACAAATTTCATTATAGATCTACAAAGAATAAATTAAGTTCAATGATATAACGTTAAACAGACAACAGGTAAAAATGATTTCTATTTCACTCCCTTCTTAAAACGGTAAGTTGAGTCTCGTCCACACCTGTTCCTGTATTGTAAAAGTTGACCCTGCAGTAAGGATTCAGTTCTTAAAAGTTAGTATGTCCCCTAATTGTTCTGTGTCATTGCTTTATTTTAAGCTGACACAAATTTGACACTTTGAAAATGGCAAACGTCTCAGTTGAGCAGGAAAAGGCAGTTGGTCACTTGGTGACCTGCAGTGGCCGCCCCGCCCCCCAGCAGGCCATGGACACCACCATCACCTGCCCTCAAGTTCACCAAGAGACAGCGCAAGGTCAAAGCAACTCATGGCTGAAGAGCCGGTATTACCGCAGAATGGGGCCAGGCAGCCAAAGCAGCCGGTCCTGGTGCAGCCCCAGTACAGATGGCAGAAAGGCTGCAGGCAAACTGCACCTGTGGACAGAGGACGCTGGTCAGGCGGGCACCCGGCACACGGCCTGCCTCTGACGCGATGCCAGGTCATGCCAGACTCAGGAGCTCAACTGTCTTTGAAAACACGATTTACGAGGAGTTTCCCTGGAACCTGGGAGCAGGGGCCACACCCCAGCTAGCATAGGGGGACTGAGCTGCGGCAGCTGGGGCTGCAGACCCGCACTGTTTCTCACACCGTGCACACACTCGCCCCAGGAAAACCACGAGATCCGCACAAGCTAGAATCACATCTGTCTCCTCAGCCGACACAGCTTCAGTGGGTTCCTCCCAGCTCTGCCAAGTGTGACATCCTTGCAGTCAACTGTGTACTCACAGCTCGCAGATGCCTTTTTTCTACCTGAGTATTTTTTCATGTTGTTACCTTCTTTTTGTAGACATTATTTTTTAATGTTTAATATTCTATAGAGCAGAATTCTCTGAAATATAATATCAGGTAAACTCTAGCTAAAATTCTCATAGTATGAAACATTAAAGTCTTCTAAAATCTGGCAGGGCGTGGTGGCTCACACCTGTAGTCCTCGCTACTTGGGAGGCTGAGGCAGGAGGATAGCTTGAGCCCAGGAGGTGGAGGCTGCAATGAGCTATGATCTCACCACTGCACTCCAGCCTGGGTAACAGAACAAGACCCGTCTCAGAAAAAAAAAAAAAGTCTTTCAAAATCTGTAATCACTTCATAAATGCCTCTATGTATAAAAGCATTCTACATGACATTACAGTCAAAAGTAAAGATCGCTGAGGAAAAGCTGGCCTCTTGCCCAGTTTGTAAAGCCCTTCCCTGAGCGGCCCTTTGCTGCCCACCGCGTACGTGGAGCAGGAGGTGGGTGTCCCCTGGGACCTCTCATCTGCTCTCCCTACAGGTGACACCAAGCAGTGGGAAGTGGCCACCATGCAGATGAGGGCAGTGGCCGCCCAGAGGCAGCCAAGCTGTGTCCCACTGGACTAGCTGCACCTGCCTGACCTGGAGCCCACGCCCTACTCGACAGGCCCAGCCTGCACCTGTGCCCAAGCCGGGCTCCGGAGGACAGTGGCGAGAGTGCCCGGAACACTCTTAAATCATTCCAGAGAGAGCGTGTGCCGAGGCCGTGTCTGTCCTGCTGGCTGCTCCAGTGTGCAGGACAGGACAGCACCTGTGCCCCATCGGAACAGACTGACGCTGCCGCACAGGTTCACGTTCTCTCCGTTAGCAGTGGTGCTCTTAGAAACCAAGAAGCATCGTAAAAGGAGGCAAAGGAAAGGGCAGACGTTTCAGTCAGGGGTAATTCAAACAGAGGCTAAGTCAACGACAGGCTCCATTTTAACAGGAAGGCCTGTGTATTAAAACAAAGCATCACCTTCATCTCCTACATTTGTTTATTTACTTATTTTTTTGAGACAGTCTCTCTCTGTTGCCCTGGATAGAGTGCAGTGGCGTCAGCCTAGCTCACAGCAACCTCAAACTTCTGGGCTCAAGGGATCCTCCCGCCTCAGCCTCCTGAGTAGCTGGCACTACAGGCGCGAACCACGCCAGGCTTATTTTTCTATTTTTGGTAGAGATGGGGTCTCGCTCTTGCTCAGGCTGGTCTCGAACTCCTGAGCTCAAGCGATCCTCCCGCCTCACCCTCCCAGAGTGCTGGGACTGCAGATGTGAGCCACCGCGCCTGGCCTCATCTGTTAGATTTAGAAGTGAGACATTATAAAACAATTGTGGTACCAATGTGGGGACAGAAACAGACACAGACCCCAGAAGGAGAACTGCCGTGTACGGAAACTTGGCCTATATCGGGGCTGCATCATCCGAGGCGGGAAGAGATGGATTATTCAACATGGTCATGTGGGGACAACTGGTTACGTAGATGAAAAAAAGAGAAACTGCATCCGTCCTTCGCGCCCCACACAAAGTCAACACCACTTCGAAACCTGGGCCTCCAGGGCAGAGCACGGAGGCTCACAGCTCACTCACACTGCTGGGGGGCGACGCGTGGGTCCTGCTCACGCTCAGCTCTCCGGTCGGGCATGGGCTGGAAGCAGCAGGTGCACATGGCGTGGCTCCCCTGCAGTGGGCACACGTACTCCTGGCCTGCCGCGTGCCCACGGGCAGCGCGTGTCAGAACAACGGGCAGAAAGAGCAGATTAGACTCACATCAGAGAGACGGTGGAAAGCTCAGGAGAGACAGACCCGAGAGCGCCAAGGAGGCTGGACCTGTTCTGAATAGCCAAATGACATTCTACCACCCAAACTAAGGGACTTCGAGTAGATTTAAGGGTCATCAAAAACTGTCTTTTGGCTCAGGGGTTATAGAAAGATTTCAAAGATCACTTGAAGATTTTCTCATATTTCCTATAAAGGAAGGACGGGCCCTCAGAGCACATATAATATTGTAAAGCAATAAAACAAGTTATGTATTTAACTTCTGCCAAGGCAGAAGTTAATAGCTACCTCCTGCAGAAACACAAGTGACAGGCACAGTGGGTACGACTGCCTGACCTGGCACTCTGTGCCAACGTGGCCAAGCTCCCTGGACACGCACGGTCCACAGAGGAAAGACCACGGGGGACACGCCAACCACCCCCACGGCAACTCCACTGCAACCTTCTGGAGCACCCACCAAGGGTCTCAGGCTCTGCTGGGTACAACACGCCTCTACACGCATGACCCCCACGAGCACTCTGACAAGCCCAAAGGAGGTGCTGGGTCCCTACTACGCACAGGGAGGAACCTGACCGGCACCCCAGGCAGAGCTGAGGAGCGGCAGAGCCAAACCCAGGCCCGTGGCCTCGCGGCCATACCCGTGTCCCAGCACCGCGTTGCCTGTCCCGCCCACAGGTTCTACAAGAAGCCACTGGGAGAACTGCGGCCTAGGAAGGTGGCTCTGAGTCACAACTGCAGGTGGATGGCTTCGGGCCAGGGCCCTGGAGGGCCATCTTCCCACTCTGCACGAATCACAGAGCGGACAGGGCCGAGAATTGCACATCCCACACGCCCTGGCCAGCTCCCCTGCGCCTCTCTTCATGGCATTGGGGGATCCGCCTGCTGGAACCAGGCACCTGACAGGAGAACATTTGGGGTGACTCGAGGCACAGGACAGCTTCTGGTGACGTCACCACCCACTGCTGGAGAGAAGCCCGTCTCTCACGTGAGGGCCAGACGTGTGATCATCGCTTTGGGTTTGCAAACCCAGCAGGGACGCCAGCTGCCTGGGCAGTGGGCTGGGCAGAGACCGAGTGTTAAAACCAGGACTAATCCCAGGGGTATGCAGGAGGGAGATCATGGGTGAACACTTAGTTATCTGATTTTTTTCGACCAAAATCAGTTACAAAAAGCAACAAGCTATTAGAGGCGGGGGCCACCGAGGCAGGTGGCAGGCCAGCAGCGAGAGGCGCAGAGCGAAGGTGGCAGAGCGTCGGCCACACTGCTCGTCAGCACGGTCACCATGGGCCAAGACGTGACGAGGGACACGGTCTGACGGAGCGGTGTCTCACCTGTGGCGAGGCTGGTGGATGTGGACGGTGCATCTCCAAGGGCCTGCGGGGCAGCCGGCTCGCCGTCGGGTGCCGGGCAGGGAACGGGCCGTGCCGCCTGCCGCCTGTACTGCGGACACTGACGGCACACGATGTACGGCTGGCTGCGAGGAGAGCACAGGGCAGGGCTGAAGGGGCGGGGCGGAGCTGCACCGCAAGCCCCAGACACGGCCTTGACTCTCCGTCTCCCAGAAACAGCGCCACCCAAAATCCACCGCCTCCGGTGTGGGGGAAGGGCAGCCTCCCGCCCCGCCCAGCACCCACCCCTGGAGGAGAAGAGTCTGTAGCAAGCAGGGCAGAGCCCCCAGGAGACAGGGCGGGCGCCTCTCAGGCCGTGCTGCACACCCTCCCTCCCCATGGGAGCCCCACAGCACGCGGCCCCACAGCCAACGGCACCCCCTGCCCTCCGGGGTGGCCCGTGCTGCCCTGGACCATGTGTCTTTGTTGCACTTCACCAGAAACTAGGAGGAAAAAAGGAGACTGTGAAAAAACGATCCATGGGAAAAATGCCCGAGACTCCCCTCGGTTCGAGAACACCTTTCTAAGCCTGACGTCAAGCAAGGAGCCAGTGAGGGTGAGTGGGGAAGACCTGACCAGACAAAAACAAGGCAGTGAGAAGATGCTCAACCTTCAAAGAAGAAATGAAATGAAAATGAGATGACTTTTTTCTTCCTACTCAACTGGCAAAGGGAATCCCTCGTGTGGCCCTCCCAGAGTGGCACTGCACGGCCTCCCTGACGGGTGTCGGGACGACAAACCCACCGAAAGTCAAGCAAGGTCTAACTCCCAGTCACACTCTCTGGCTCGACCACCTCGCTTCTACGTGTCTGTCTGCATGACCCGGCCGGCCACGAGCACAGGCGCAGACACGGGGTGCGCACCGCAGCACGGTGGCCGGTTCACGGTGCCGGTTCACGGTGCCGGGCGTCCCAGGTGCATGCGTGCAGTACAATCCCATCCTCACAGAATATTCATTGGTATATTACATCTATTTTGTTAAAAAATATATGTATGGATACACATCTGAATGACCAGATGGGTACAATAAAACGTTAACACCAAACTGACTTTTCATTTTCTTTTTTTTCTTAACTGTCATCACTTGCTAAATTTACAGAAAGGAAACAATAATAAAAGTTTTGGGGTCTTTTGTTTATTGTGTTTTTAAATATCACGGCCTCGATCCAAAATTCAGATCCTGGACTAGGAAATATCAACACGTCAGCAGATACAACGAGGGCTTCTAGGACAGCATCCTCTCAGCCGGACGGCTGTGCCATTTCCTGACTAATGACACGTATTGCAATTTACGATACAGGACTTTATGGTCACTAGACAAGGTACGAATAGTACGTGTGCTCATGTGGGAAGAAAATAACACAGCCAACGATGACCCCGTGTCACAGGCAGACCCTCGATGCAGAGACTCCGGAAACAAAAGGATGTCGGCACAGGGAGGGCCCTGTCAGGTACCAAGGCTGACACTGCCAGCTGCCACCCTGAGTGTTCATCCCATCCTGATCACGCCTCTCGACGGAGATGCTGGTTCTCCCCAGCACCAGAAAACAAGCCCACGGCACTGAGGAACGGGGCTGCTAGGGGCAGAACCAGCCATGCTGCCCTGTCCACCCCAGGAGCAAGCTCTCAATCACGGTGCTCACTGCAGCTCCAGCTCCCACGCTCTGCTCTGCGCCAGGCCAGGACTTACCTAATGTCCGAGGACTCACTGTCAACATCGGACAGCTCCAACAGGTCCTCTGAACTCCCCTCTTCGTCAGAGAAAGACCTCCTGACTTTGGGCTGCAGCATGTCTTGAGTGATCTTATTCCTGGCGTCCATGCTCTGCACATCTTCTTCACTGCGACTCTTGTCTAGAATTCGAAGGGCACAGCACCACTCACCAGCAGCACAGCCTAGACCGCTCGGAGCTCACATCCCCAGCGCCTGAAGAAGGGAGGCCTGGGCAGGCTGCCCCACTTGCCTGGGTGCTGGATGAGGTACGCTTCCACGAGGTTGTTGAGGATGTGGTTTTTACAGATGCGCTCCACCGGACAGCGGCAGGTGGGGCAGAGGGAGGAGCGCTCCATCCAGCCAGAGTAGCAAGCCGCGCAGAATGTGTGCATGCAGGGCTGCAGGCTGTGGCACAGAGGGGCATGTCTGCAGATGGGACCGTGGCCCTCGGGCCGAAGTCCCCAGCAGGACCACCCAAGGAAAGGACATGCCAATCTGAGCCACCGGCCAACTGGGGGGACCCAAACCATCATTCGACCTAAAAATATTTTCACTCAGTCTTGGTCGACGAAAACAAATCAGAAGCCACGTGGACTCTGAGTTTTCAGGAGGGACAGGGGAGAGCAGATTGTGACAAGACAAGCAACAAGAACACAGAGTGTTTTTAGACTGAAAGTCCGACAGGCTCTAACTCTTAAGTTCCCAAAGTAAGCAAGCAGGCTCTTCCCCAGCTGCTCCTATACATTCATTCTGCGCTAAATGTTGCCTTTATTTAGCTAGGAAATTTTTAAAACTCAGTATAGTCCATTTGATCTGTCTGCGAGGTAGAGACTGGTTCACTAGGTCACATGTGACCCACGCCAGTCAAAACCAGCACTGCCGAAACCTTGTGGGTTCCACAGCCTGGGTGGGTCTCTGGGCCAGGTTTTCTCCTTCTTGGCCACAAAAGTGAAATGAAAATGGCAACCTCAGCAAATTCCATGCCAAACAGGACTCAAGGTTCGTTGCATCTGTGGCCTCCTCCCTGCCACTGGACGAGAAACCTGCGTGCCCAGTTAGCCCTGGCGGAAACTAGGGCACGTGGTGCGTACCTCACGCAGTCATGCAGCAGGTCCTGGCAGATGATGCACGTGAGTGTCTCCTCCATCTTGTCTGGCTTCACGGCTGCAGCCCTGGCATCCTCATGAACAGTCCGGGCCTTTCTACCCTGGTCTGTGGCCAACAGCTGCAGGTTCAGGTCAAGCTCACCATCTGTGAGAGAAAAAGGGACATGTCTCACTGTCAAATCCAAGAAAGAAAGAAATGCATCAGCTTTTTGGTTTACAAACGTCTTAATCTGTAGACACGGAAAAGCTTCGGGCCTCTACCGTCCACAGAAGCAGGAGATACACAATCCTTGCCATATGTTTGTATTTATAAAGGGTATTTTTAAGAAGGGCTCACATAAGTCTCATATTCCAGTATGTCTAAGTTTTGTTTTAAAGGCACAGTTAATACATAAAAAAAGACATTCAGGATGTATGGTTCAGAGATAAAGCTCAGCTGTCAAACTGTATTTGTGTGTAATGTTCACTTTCGTTTAAACAAAAAAACTGTGACTCGTGTACACCCTGGAGAGTGATAAAAAGCACGGATTACAAGCTGTCACCAGCTTGCTAGGTGATACTAATAATACTTTCAACTTTGGCTTCTAAAATGTAGACTTTTCTCTAAATAATCTCCATTTTTAAAACTTTTACTTATTTATTTTGCCCCGCAGAACAGTACAGAATCTAAATCATCTTCAATGTGAACATTCAAACTACATTTTTAGAAATTATTGTCATATCAGGACAGAGGACTTCTAGATCAATTCTGAAATTCAGAACACACCATTTCCAGACCAAGAGCATAGCCTGGCAGTAAACACGGTTCTACAGGATTATGCAAATAAAGAAAAAGCCTGGAATTTCACTCAGAAAACGCTGAGGGGTTACAGGTACCGAGCTGAGGCAGGGTCCTCGAGCTTCTGCAGGAAATGAGGCCCCCACAGCGCAGAGCACCAGCCCAGGGAGCTCACGAGAGGGCGCAGGACGCAGAGAACCACAGACTCTGACCTCCTTTCATTTTCTTTTTAGTGGGCTCCGAATCCTCCTGATCCTGGGGTTCCAGAGAAGAGGAGGGTGCTCCTATGTCTGGGGGAGCCGATGCAAAGCCAGCGATTTCATCACTGGCCACGAATGCTTTTGGGGAGATGGCTGCACCCCCGGACCCTGTGAGTGGGAACAAACAAGACAGGCTCTGATTTATCCACCTCAGGAGAGAACATGCTGGGTAAAGTGTCAATGATTTAAACCGAGTAGAGTTTGCAAGCCGAGATGTCATAGTTTAAGAATGATGCATGGCTTACGAGAAATACTTATCCAGTCTGCTCACAATCTTAAATGTATCTGTGCCCATCACCGTGCTAGGTGGGAAAGAAATGCAGAGATGTTTGTGACTGGGATCAACCCTTGAATACCAAATCTACCATGGGGCAAAGCCACATGCCAGTACATCATGCACGTTATGTTGTCAACTCTTAAGACAGAGGTTCGTGTAGAGACATTTCAACAGAGGGAGGCAGTAGCTTTAGACAGGAGTGGGGATGGTGGGGGAGTGTTAACTATTTTCCCAAGAAGTGTGATAAAGGGAAGGAGAACAGTAACTTGTAGGGAGAGCTCTGGTCTCCACGAGCAAGAAGCTCGAGTCATAAATAACTGGAATGACCGTGGCAGAAAGACAGGCAAACTTTCCCATCTTTTTGTTTTTTTGAGACAGGATCATGCTTTGTTGCCCCGACATGAGGGTAGTGGCATGATCATAGCTCACTGCAACCTCCAACTCCTGGGCTCAAGCAATCCTCCCGCCTTAGCCTCCCAAAGTGCTAAGATTACAGGCATGAGCCACCACACTTGGCCAATAACCTCTGTCTTAAGAAAGATCTTAAGCTCAGGAACCCAGGAGCATGAGGCTGCACTGAGCTGTGATGACACCACTGGGCAACACAGCGAGACTGTCTCAAACAAACAAACAAACAAAAAGATCTCGTTTATGAAATTATAGCATAATATGTATCTAGTTTATAATATTCAAATGGTAAGTATTAGTATTTGAGAAAAGAAAAAACTGGCCAACAGCAGCTGAAAGAAAACAAAATAGTTTGGGGAATAAATTAACTCATGTACTAACAGAAGAGAGACAGCTTCCCGGGCTGGCCGCCGGCCTCTAGCCCAGCACTCACTCAGGCCAGGGTCTCGAGAGCCCTCTGTGCTCACCCCGACTTCTCAACTCCAGAATAAAGATTATATTAATGGCACCTCTCTGACAGGCCCAGAAGTGACTTATAACTTATCAAAAGCACTCGGGGCCGGGCGCGGTGGCTCATGTCTGTAATCCTAGCTCTCTGGGAGGCCGAGGCGGGCGGATTGTTTGAGCTCAGGAGTTCGAGACTAGCCTGGGCAAGAGCGAGACCCCGTCTCTACTAAAAATAGAAAGAAATTAATTGGAGAGCTAAAAATATATAGAAAAAATTAGCTGGGCATGGTGGTGCATGCCTGTAGTCCCACCTACTTGGGAGGCTGAGGCAGTAGGATTGCTTGAGCCCAGGAGTCTGAGGTTGCTGTGAGCTAGGCTGATGCCACAGCACTCACTCTAGCCAGGGCAACAAAGTGAGACTCTGTCTCAAAAAAAAAAAAAAAAAAAAGCACTTGGCACACTCCCTCACATTTAGTAGGTGCTCGGTAAGTATTAACTATAATTATTTTGTTAGTATGTATATACTTAGGCATACAGATAGAAAAATTTTATTTTTGAAAATTACTTAAGTAATATATAAACGCATTGCCCTTTAGAAGTAGAATATAATAGGCTGGGCGCGGCGGCTCACACCTGTAATCCTAGCACTCTGGGAGGCTGAGGCGGGTGGATCGTTTTGCGCTCAGGAGTTCGAGACCAGCCTGAGCAAGAGCGAGACCCTGTCTCTACTAAAAATAGAAAGCAATTAATTGGAGAGCTAAAAATATATAGAAAAAATCAGCCGGGCATGGTGGCGCATGTCTGTAGTCCCAGCTATTCGGGAGGCTGAGGCAGAAGGATTGCTTGAGCCCAGGAGTTTGAGGTTGCTATGAGCTAGGCTGACGCCACAGCACTCTAGCCCACGCAACAGAATGAGACTCTGTCTCAAAAAAAAAAAAGAAAAAAAAGAAGTAGAACATAATAAAAAAATTAATAAAACCTATCGCTCAGTCTACACACTGCGCTATGCATATGGATGGGATGGAATGGAATGGAAAACAATTTTACTGGTTAAGTAGGTTTTCTTTATAGGCCAGAGCCGTCTGGTGCTACATTTTTGAAAAGGGTCTCATAATAGCCACAAAATGACCGCTTGGGACTCCAGACATGGTGTTGCTTGTCTATATAGCTGGTGGTCTGTGTTCGTTGTACATGAAAGGCTGTGGGGCCCCACCGAAGCAGAGTGAATACTACTTCTCCTTCTCTGGGGCTAAGATCATGGGGTGAGTAACCAGCTGCTGGAGCCGGCTATGGAGAGCCAGCGTGACCCCAGGTGTGTCGGCATCTGAGCTTTAAGGGACCCGGACAATACCGTGACAGGTACGTGGGCCTAGAGAGTGTGTAGAACCTCAGCCATCCTGCTATGCAGATCTGGCATGTTTTCACCTTGAAGTGTTACTGCATTTTCTTTCACTTGTGAATCTGAGGTAATGATGTTTAACAAGGCAGATCAAAGGGTCTTTGAGAAGCTGGAGCTATGGTTTAGACGTCTATAGGAGACAGGCTGGTAGGAATTCCTTTTGTCACTGGTTTGGCGTGAGCGGCTTGTCCTGTCTCCAGAAGCAACAGGCAAGACCGCACGGCACTCACTGAACACAGTCTCGCTGCAACTGAGCGTCTGAGCAGCCCTCCCAGGTGTGCCCTGAGAAGCCACAACATTGCCCTCCCGACGGCTGGGACATCATTGACCTGAGAAAAGAGTGAAATACGCTGCCCACCATGTCTTGCTGCTGAGGAGTTAGGCTCATCCAAGGGGCCCTGGAGAAGGAAGGGGGCAGATCCCACGAGGCCCTAAGGAGGATGCCACACAGGATGCGCAGGGCTGACAGTGAAGAAAGACCCACTGTGTGAGGGAGGAAAACCAAATTAACAAAAACAGGAACAGGTCCAGGGTGTGGGAGAAGGCTTCCAGTTCCAAGAGGCAGACTGAGTCCCTGTCCCCAAATCCCGCTAGGTGCTTGAAGAAATGTAAAAAGAAGGGACATCTTGCTGCAGAGCAGCCAGACTGGCGAGATGGACGGGGCAGCCCCCGGGGCAGATTTCTTGCTCTGCTGACCAGCGACAGACCTGTTCGAAACAAAGGTCCTTCTCCTACAGGCTCCTGGTGCCCGCCCTGGGCAGGGTGCTCTCAGACTTTGTTATGGGAACCAGCTTTTCTGTCACATCCAAACACATCCTCACTGCAATTTAGAGGATCTCTGTCCAAAACAAACTGGCAGACAGCTATACGACATGACAACAAGAGAGCCCAACATCCTAGGAAAAAATAAGAATTATCCCAAAACTAGGTGAAGAAAGCTATAAAACTCACTGAAGACCATCAAAGAGCTTAATAATAAACAGGGAGAAATACCATTTTCCCAGGTATTATAAAACTTTAATTCTCCCCAAATCAAAATCTCAAAAAGACTTTTTTTTAAAACTTGAAAAGCCAATTCTGAGGATAATTTAGAAGAAAAATACAGGAGAACAGCTAAGAAAGTAAACTAGAAAAATAAACATACATAGTCACAGCGTGATCCAATTCGGGGAATATGCATGTATGCATATTCTATGTAACAACACCTGCACAAGGAAATGAACACGCTACACTGCACCAAGATGGTCTGAATTTTTCCCAATGACCACAGAGGAAGGCAATCATGCTATTAAGGAACAGCGCATGTAAAGCTGGTTTTAAATAATATGCCCTTCTGCACGAACTTGGAAAACATTATGCTAAGGGAAAGAAGCCAGTCAAAAAAGACCACATGCTACTGTAGGATTCCACGTATATGAAACATCCAGAACAGTCACGTCTGTAGAGACAGAAGGCAGAGTCATGGCTGCCGAGGGGTAGGGAAGGGGGAGGGGAGTGTTTGCTCATGGGGATGGGTTTCCTTCCGGGGTGATGAAAACGTTCTGGAGTTAGTGATGACGGTTGTAAAACCTTAGGAATGTTATAAAAACCACTGAAACATACACTTTAACTGGGTGATTTGTATGTTATATGAATTACATCCCAATTAAAATGTAAAATATACCATGGTACTACAGTCCCTGACCTTCGGCATTCCTCTCAGGGATAGAACAAGTCAATACTTACTACTACAGAAACCACAGTACTGAGAACCTTATGCCATTCTCCACGGGCTTATCTGTGTCTGTGACAACACAGGTAAGGATTAGTGAACAAAAAGCTATGCTCCCACCACCGTGACCCCATGAGACATGAACAGGAAATCCCCGTCTCACCGGAGCTGGAGCAACGCTCTTGTCCTGCAGGAGGCTCCGTGGCAGAGGTAGAGGCCGTGGGGAGGAGGTCTGATGTCGATGTCGATGGCTGTGGCTCCTCAAAGCACACCTGAGTGACGGGCGACGACGGTGGGACCTGGGGATCGTCACCATGCCCTGCACCTGAGGTATCTTTGGTCATGTGGAACACGTTCTCTTTATTAGCTTCTGTAACCACCAAAAGAGAAGAAGCAACACGGAGGGCTCAGGTGGACACCACTACTTCAGCTGAGACACTGCAGAGCATCGAAGGGCGTTTCTCTTAAGAATTCAACAGCCCTTAATACGCATCCACTTCTTTGTGGTTACCTTACTTACCAAGGGATTCTTGTGTCATGCTTTGCTTCTCATGTAAAGATTCATAGAGGTACGCCACATCTGAAAGGACATGAATCAATTCAGAGAAGTGGTAGCCACATGCAGTGAGAGCTCGTTTTCCTCCTGTTCCCTCCAGCCCATTTGTCTTTGATTATTTTGACTCACTGGCTAGTAACAACATTCACTAGCTTAAGAGGTTTCAAAACAAGTGATCCAAAACATCTTTACCACTTCAAATAAATGAGCCCCAGGAAAAAACGGCATGGTATGTTGAGATGAGAAACCACGCCTTGCTTATAATTTCAAACTACCAAAAGGAAGAGATATAAGACTTGTCCTTGTGGCAGGGGGCTGACTTTGACTATGCTGAGGATGACCAAAGAAATATCTGCCCCCTTCTTCCTCTTCCTTACCACTGTGGTCTTTAAATATTTCAGGGTAACCTTCGAAAGACTCCCATAATCCTCCTTCTCTTGTAACATTCTTCCACAAACAAAAACATAGACTCCTAGAGCTGAAAAAGTCCCACTGGAATCCAGTCTAACTTTTGCTGTCTCTTGTAAAGTCTCCAAAAGCAGACCCATCCATGGCCTCCAGGCCTCTGGTCCTGGGTTTTATTCCCTAAGAACTAAGATTCCATTATGATGTGACCTAACCCGCCACCATTCCTTCTCTTTGGCTGCCCTTTGAGATTCACACTTATGACCACAGTGGTGTTCTTGAAAAGCGGTGGGGCTCGGACCACATTCCCATTCTCCAATAGATACTATGGCTGCCAACAACCCATGCAGACAGCAAAGGGAGTGCAGCCAGCAGTGACATTCCTGCAGGAAACATCTGTGTCACCAGACTCCCTCTGGAGGTGCTTCTGGCCTCAGCTGGGCTTCTCGAGATGGCACACCCCTGCATGTCTGACCCTAGTAAGTTTCCTCGCTCTTACTGTGTTCCGGCTCGTTCTTTCTGTACACCAAGTAGATGATGTCCCCCGTCTGTAAAGGGCAACTCTGCTTCTTAACAATTTTCAGCTTGTTAATTACTGTTCCATTGGTGCTGTAAAAAAAAAAAAAAAAATGCTATTTATCCTACTTAAAATAACTTGAGTTAAAATTTTTTCTACCATCGTTAGGGAAACAGCTCACATTACCATTCTGAAGATACTTGACAGGAATAATGCAAATATTTAACAATGCACATAAGCAAGCACCATCTTGCAATTGTCCTGAGAAAAAACCTGCCTGTTCCTCCCTCTGACAACCTAAGTAGCAACCGAACTGCCTGGCAAGTGCTTCAACACTGCTGTCCAATGCCGGGTTCTCTTCCATTTGCCTCCTGCTGGGTCCTCGGGCCTTGCCAGCAGCACTGCGCTTTGATTTCCAGCCTCACCTGAGCGTGCTCAGTGCTGTACCAGGTCCACTCCCTCCAGCAGGCATGACCCAGACCATTCCTCAAATGAGTACTGATCCCCCCTAAGAGACGGGCTCAGGGCAGAAGCAAAGTAAATGCTGGGCCATCACGTGGAAGACGATGTGGCCCTGTGCTCAGAACGTGTGATCTGGCTGCTAAGTCACCCGAGTGACTCTGCTGGGTGACTGGCAGTGACCACAGTGCTGCTGGGACCAGGCCGAGGCAGACGCCCAGGCCCAGGGTGTGGTGGGGACAGGCAGGAGGAGACTAAGAGGGGACAGGAAGTGCTTCCCTGGGAGGGACTTCTGAGTGGAGACCTGAGAGAACACTGGGGATGGCTGGGTGACGACAGACCAAGAGCACAGCACACCCAACAAACAAAACTCGGCACCTGAGCGACCAGCCTCACTCCAATCATCTCACCACTGCAGGCCTCGGCTCTATAGCGCCACTCCTGGCCCCGTGGGGAAGAGCTTTGGCATCTGAGCTGACCCATCACAGCTCCCTGGGTCAGGGGCCACAAATGTTCTCTGTGAAGGGCCAGGTAGTAAACAGTTCAGGTTTTGCAGTCACGTGTCTCTGCCGTAACCACTCCGCTCTGCCACTGTGGCGTGAAAGCAGCCAGAGATAGCACGTAAACCGGTGGCCGCGGCTGCATCCCAGCAAAACGTACAGAACCACATGGCAGCAGCCACGGTGTGACTTCAACTGTCACAATACACAGGTGACCCTCCAACAACACAGGCTTGAACCAAACGTGGGTGGAAAACACAGTATTTACAGAACGCGAGACCTGAGTTACGTGGAGGGCCGACTTTTCGTCTATGCGGGTTCTGCAGGGCCCACTGCGGGACTTCAGTGTGTGCGGGTTTGGGGGTCCTGGAGCCAATCCCCACACACACTGAGGGACAACTGCAGTCAGGACCTCTGCTGCCAGGCTTCTCCTCGTAATCCACTCTCACACTCTTTATTTCACTTCCCTGCTTAAACCCGTTCCATGACTTCTTACTGCTCTCAAGCTGAAGTCCAAACTCCCTTGTGTGGCTTTGCCACAAACCACTGGCTCTGACCACGCAAGACCTCCTCGTGCCTCTGGGCCTCCTCACATATGGCTCCTTCCGCCTGGAGCCTCCTCTTCCCTCCAGCCTGCCTCTGCCAAGGAATGTGGGTGGTCTCTGGAAGCTGGAAAAGGGAGAGAACAAATTCTCCCCTGGAGCCTCCAGAAGGAACTAGCCCTGCCCAGACCTCAATTTTAGCCCTGTGAGGCCCATGTTGCACTCTGGACATCCATAACTGCAAGATAACACATTTGTGTTATTTTAAGACACTAAACTTTGTGGTAACCATTACAACAGCCACAGGAAACTAACAGCATGATATAGCCAGTACAGGAAAGCCAGGTCCTGATGCAGGCAGGACGGCTCTAGAACCAGCACTCTGTTCTCCATTGTACTAAGAAATGAAGTACTTGATCTGCTACCTATTAGAACAGGAAAGGCAGCCTCACTTCCTCCCAGTAGAACCTAGTCTTCCTCGTCTTCTATACCTGAAACTGTTAGTTACCAGAGAATCTCACAGAGCCTAATCTTTACAACAATAAAAATAAAAAAATCCAGTGGAAACGGAATGCTCTCAACACACTGCTGAAAGGCCACCTGCCACTTGTACCGGATTTATAACAGGCACATTCTGACAAAGCATCCCTTCCTGAGAAATCGCCCCAAGAAAATAATCAGACATGAAGGCAGAGTTTGGAAGAGAATCACTGCAGTGTCATTTATAATACGAAAAAGCCAAAATAATAAATGTCCACCAGTTAGGGAAGTGACAAATAAATTATAAAATAATGAAAAAAACGAGATGGGTCTAGACACAATGTCGTGTTAAGCACCCCACAAAACACTGTAACTGAAAAAGCAGATACCACAACAGTATTTGTAGCATAATCTCATTTACGTAAAATAAACATAGTTGCACTTTAATATGTGCGTGGGATTTTGAAGAGCTTTCCACTTCCTACATACTACAAGTTGAGCATCCCTAATCCAAAATCTGAAATGCTCCAAAATCTGAAATTTTTGAGCACCCACATGACACTCAAAAAAATGTTCCTTGGAGGTTTTCAGATTTCGGTTTTTCAAATTAGGATTCTCAACTGGTAATTACGATGCAGATATTCCAAAATCTAAAAAAATACAAAATCAGAAACACTTCTGGTCCCAAGCATTTCAGATAAGGGATACTCAACTTGTAGTTAAGTTTTATGAGAGTTTATTAATTAATAAAAAAGATTTTTTGATTTGGGGGAAAGAAGTCAAACTTGAAAATGTTTGCGAGAACCAAAAATTTACCAGTGTCGTTCATTCATTCATTTTAGAGACAGGGTCCCGCTCTGTCGGTCAGGCTGGAGTGCTCTAGTGCGATCATAGCTCACTGTAGCCTCCAACTCCTGGGCTCAAATGATCCTCCTGCCTCAGCCTCCCAAGTAGCTGGGACTACAGGCACGTGTCACTGTGCCTGGCTAATTTTTAAAAAATTTTTTGTAGAGACAATATTTTTAAACTCTTATTTCTGAGACATATCTGCTTTAATTTGAATACATGCAAAGAAGGGTCACAGATACCAAAGCACCACTGAGTGTCCCATCCTGGAAGCCAGAAAATACAATTTCTAATACCTTGAGTACCTAATTAACTACAGTTACGTTCTGCATAACAACGTTTTGGTCAACAATGACTGCACATGTGATGCTGGGCCCATAAGACTGTAATACCATATTTTTACTGTACCTCTTACACGGTTAGCTACACGAATACTTACCACTGTGCTGCAACTGCCTACAGTATGCGGTACGGTAACATGCTGTGCAGGTTTGTAGCCTGGGAACACCAGGTTCTACCACACAGCCCAGGTGCTCTACCACCCGCGTCTGTGCACGCACCCTATGATGTTCACACAGAACTCACCCCTATCACTAACACGCATGACTGCGCTACGCTGCAGAAAACCAGCTGCTGTGATCTCACTGCAGACACAGCCTTTTTCCTTCTCCTCAGCCACGGCACACGGCACACTCACTGGCTTTAAGTCAGGCTTCTTACGCTATAAGAGGAAACAAAGAAGTTCAGAAAGAGCTCACCTGGTGTCTTCCAGCATCACCTGACCAGATTTTTCATCCACTACGATTTTACAGTGATCTCCAGAGACCAGTTTATTGCTGGGGAATGAAAGGTCACAACCTGAAACAGAGAGGGTGAGAGGACACCAGATATGGTCACGGGGGTGTGGACACAAGTGGCCTTTGCTTTACAAAAGTACGAGTCGAAATTAGGACCCCCATCATACACACTTAAGGAAAAATTTAATCAAGCAAGGTGTGAAGAATTTTAAAAGTATCTAAGTGTTAAGCCATCGTAAAGGGGCAAGGACTGTGTCCCAAATCTTTGTGAGTGCCCATCACCTCAAATGCGCCCCGTTAACACCTCCAGCTACATGTAAACTATCTCTTTCTGACAACTTTACAACATGCGCTCATGTACTGCTAGCCTGACAAATATTAGAACTTTAAAAAAACAAGGGGCTTAAGTAATCCTTCAGTACCTTAACTTAGCCCTTAATTTCTTCTCTGTGTAATCTTATATTTCATAAATCATCACAAAATTGAAGCAATGACCAACAGTCACAGGAAATGTGGTTGAAGCAATTATCATAGGCACATGTACATGTATAAGAAAATATAAAACAGTAGAGGAATGCATCTATAATTGAATAGAATCATTATATCTTCATTAAATGCAAGAGGGAAAATCCTCAAATATTTGCTCTCTCTTTAAATCAAAAGAACAAAAGCTTTAGGAGCTTTTTAATATCTAATCATTAATCACTATTGCTTATAATAGTCTATGATGATACATATACTATAAGACATTAAAGACAATTAAAAAGTGAAGGATTTGGCAAGGAGACAGTGACCACGCAAATTTACTTCTCCAAAAGGTTCCACATGAAATGACAACCTGACCCTGCTTCGATCCCATCATTGACCTATGGGTTTGTGAATGGAAGACTCAATATTGTCAACATGCCAGTTCTCCTCCAGACGGTTTCACAGATTCAATGCAATTCCAATCAAAATCCCGGAAGGCTCGTAGATTCTAAAGCCAAGGCTGATTCTAAAGTTCATAGAAAAAATTTTACAATAACCAAAGGAATTTTGAAAAAGAATGAAGTTGGAAGATTCGCATTACTTGGCTGACTTACCATCAAGCTACAATAATCAATACAATGTTGCACTGTGTAAAGATGGCCAGACAGAGACAAACGTAAAACCTAAAATTCTGAAACTTCCACTGGAAAACACAAGAGGAAAACTTAGTGACATTGTCATGGATTTCTTGGACTGGACCCAAAAGCACAAACCAGACAGAGAAACATTGATAAACTGAGGTTCATCAAAAGTAAAAATCTGTTCTTCAGAAGTCACTGTCTAAGAAGACGAAAAGACAAGCCACAGACAGGTGGGGATATCTGTAAAACACTTCTCTGATAAAGGTCTTGTATGCAGAATTTATAAAGAACTCTGATAGCTCAATAAATAAGAAAACCAAAGTACAATTTAAAGGCTGCACTTTATCAAAGGAGAGACATGCATGGCAAATAGCACATGAAAAGATGCCCCACGTCATTAGCCATCAGAGAAGTGCAAATTAAAACCGTGCAATACCACCACTAATCACCAAATGATAATTGGCTGAAATTAAAGACTGACCACACCGAGTCTTGCCAAGGAGGAAGTGGAAAAACCAGAGCTCTCGTACATTGCCAGTGGAATTGCGAAATGACACAATCACTTTGGAAAACAGCTTGGCGATGTCTTATCAAGTTAAACAAACCTACCACATGACCCAGCAATTCCACTACTAGGTATTTAGCTAAGAAAAATAAAATTATATGTCCACAGAAAGACTATACGCTAATGTTACAGTAGCTTTATTTCTCATAACCCAAAACAGGAACCGACACAAATGTCCATCACCTAACAATGGAACATCCTAACAATGGAATACTGCCTGGCAGCAAAAAGGAACAAACTATGGACACACACGACAGCAAAGGGTGACTCTCAAGCCCACAGGCCGAGGGAGAGAAACCTAATGCGATGACTGCAGTGGAATGCTACGTGATTCCACTCAGACAGCATTCCGGAAAAGGTAGAAGTACAGGCACAGAAATCAGATCAGTGGCTGCCAGGAGCTGGGGCTAAGCTTGGGGACCAACTCCAAAGGGGAGTTTCTGGGGTGATGGAAATGTTCTACATCTTGACTGTCGCAGTCATTACATTTTTTAAAACTCATGGAACTGAACATTGAAAGAGGTGAATTTTACTGTACATAAATTACACCTCCATAAAACCGTAACATTAAAAATCTTATCTGCACAAACGTTCTATATTATGGAAGTACTCTGTTACACTTATCCCAGGTGAACTTCACCTGTGGTCAAGATCTTCCCATTCCACTGAAAATAAGCACCAGGATGGTCTCCCTGCAGCCTCAAACCCAGCACTAGTCACTGTGTCACCACTGTGGGTTTTTATCAGTGGTTTCTCCATGCCAGAACATCAGCATTGTAATCTGGAACGGAGACGCTTTGCACTAAGGTTCTGTTCTTGGCGACCTGCCATGCTTACCATTTGGTGGGTTAAATCTTTCACATGGTGGCTGTACGCTTCCGGCACTCCCTGAGAATGAAAAGCTCTTTGGGAAGGTGAAGTTCTTCTAACCCTTCCTACACATGTCAGCTCTGCACTCCCTTTTCCCCAAAATAATGTCTTGTATGTGGCAGGCACACGATTGTTTTAAAAGAAACATAATCAAGTTGTACTGGTTATGGGCTGAATGTATGTTCAAGCCCTAACCCCCGATGTGACTGTATTTGGAGACGGGGCCTGTGAAGAGGTGATAAAGACTAAATGAGGTCACAGGGTGGGCTCTGATCTCATGGGGCTGGTGCCCTTTCACAAAGGGGAAGAGAGACCAGCGTTCTCACTCTCCCCCATGTGCCAACCCAACGAGAAGGTGACCATCTGCAAGCCAGGAAGAGAGCCCCCACCAGGAACTGCCAGCATCTTGATCTTGGACTTCCCGGTCTCTAGGACTAGGAGAAATAAATTTCTGTTGCTTAGACCAGCAGCCCCCAACCTTTTTAACACCAGGGACGGGTTTCATGAAGACAGTTTTTCCACAGGATGGGGGTGAGGGGGGTGGGGGTGGGAGTCTCTGCCTCTACTCCACCTCAGATCATCAGGCATCGGATTCTCACGGGGAGCATGCAAACCGGATACCTTGCATGTGCAGTATGCACTGAGGTCTGTGCTCCTGAGGGTCTGATGCTGCTACTGATCTGATAGGGGCGGGGCTTGGGGGATGGTGCATGCAATGGGGAGCAGCTGTGGGTGCAGGTGGGCTTCGCTCGCTCACTCACCCTCCGCTTGCCCCTGTTGTGCAGCCCAGTTCCTGGTGGGCCCTGCACTACAGGCTTAAACCACCCAGAACGTGGTATTTTGTTATGGCAGTACAAACAGACTAATGCAACAAACTACATTTTTGCTAGCAACATTATTAATACATTTACTGAAAGCATTTCTATTAAGAAGCAGATTAACTCAGTGACATGTTTTTCTCTTTAACATGTAACATGCCTTAACATGTAACAACATGCATAACGTTATTTATATAATTTACCATATGTAAATTATACCTCTATAAAACTAGATTATTAAAAATCTCATTTGCACAAACATCTTACATTAGGACTTCGTTCTTCAACGGCTAACATTAAGGGCTAAGTCTAAGCCAGGCTCCTTCTAAGCAGTTCTTGTATGATCTTATTAAATCCTCACAGCAACGCCATGAAGAAAGTACAAAGGCATGGAAAGATACGTTGTGAGCCCAAAGTTAAGTGTTGGTGACAGGTTGAGAATCCAGGCAATTTGTCTCCAGGGCCTCTGCTCTTCATCAGTGCTTACAGCATTATCAAGTGAAGACAATTAGAGCATTTTTCAAAAGTTTCTAATAACACATACTTTTGAACTTGTAGAAATTTTTTTTTAACTTAATATTGGGATTTAAGACTGCCAAAAAAACCAAAACCAAAACCAAAACAAAAACAAAAAACAGGTGCAAGTTCATTATAAGGGGTAAAATTAACAAAATGCAAACAGCAATCTTTCTTATTCTCTCTTTTAAAGTATAAAATCAGAATGCTAATTTATAATTTTCCAACACGCTAAATATTTTTATTGACCTCTCCCTATAGGAAAGCTACAAGGGAACTCAAATTACCAGACGGTTGCTCAGAAGTCTAGAGGCAGTAAGTGGGGAGGGTGCAGGTACTTTCTCTCACTAGTTCTACAATTTAGTTCAAGTTCTTACCTTCCCAGGTTCATTAAACAAACAAATATTCTAGGAGCGGGAACTTGAGATCTTTTTTTAACGTAGGCACTACGGCTACAAATTTCCCTTGGAGCACTGCTTTAGCGGCATCCTCTTAAGTTTTGGTATATTCTATTTTTCTTTTCATTTGTCTCAAGGTATTTTTTAACGTTTCCTGTGATTGATTTCTTCTTTGACCCATCAGTTGCTTAAGAGGTGGTGTTTAATTTCCACATATCTGTGAATTTTCCAGTTTTCCTTCTGTTCCTGATTTCTAATTTCATTCCACTGTAGTCAGAAAAGATACTTTGTATAGTAACAAATACGACAAGATTGCATTCTGGAGGATATATGAATGCAACGACTTGTACAGCTGTAATGTGGATTAAATGATCTGCATGAATCATGCAGAGTGCGTGGGCATATAAGTAAGTAAGTAAATGGCAGCTTTTACGTGAAAGTCCATTTCACAGAAAAAACTGGAGAGCACCGTGCATTCCCGCCCCTGGGGCCTGCCTACAACCTGGTGGGCTCTGTCCCTGGGCCCAGCCCCTCCGTCCCCGGGTCCGGCCCT
>NW_012151230.1:277130-283880 GCF_000956105.1 Propithecus coquereli | reverse complement strand
GACATCGCGGATCCCTCAGCTGATCCGCGAGGCGGGGCAAGCCAGCGTCCTCGCCCTGCGATTGGCTGGCGGCGGCCCCCACCGAGAGCGGCGGCTAGAGCGGAGCCGGGAGCGACCAGCGAGAGCGGACGTGCAGGGTCTAGCGGACGTGCGTGGACTAGAGGCTGGAGGCCCGGACGCCATCTTTGATGCTGGCCGGGAGGACTCGTCTCGTGGGGATTACGGAAGTAGCTGCGGTCGGGGCCATGTTACGTTGGGGCAAAAGGGAGAAGTAACTTCTGCTTTGGGGTCCGAATAGATTCTTAAAGCCTCGTTACTTTTATTATTTTTATTTATTTTGTTTTCTGAGACAAGAGTCTCGTTCTTGTCGCCTGGGCTACAGTACAGTGGCGTCATCACAGCTCACTGCAACCTCAGACTCCTGGGTTCAAGGGATCCTCCTGCCTCAGCCTCCGGAGTAGCTGGGACTACAGGCGTGCACCACCATGCCACCATGCCCGGCTAAGGTTTCTGACTTTTAGAATCAAACTGGGGTTAAATTGCCAAACTTTTTTGTGTAATTCCAGAACAGGATCAATGTTATAATCCTGATCTTATGAGAAAAAAAGCACAGCTGATAAAAGTTGGGAGGGGAATTGGGAGAAGAGCTGGAAGGAAGGGTGAGGGCTGACCCATCTTAGAAAATTGGAAATGTAGTTAGAATATGAAGAAATTGGCACAAGGATGATGTCTGAAGAGACAGTGGTAACCAGAGGTGAGATTGCCCGGAGACAGTCTACTGTGGGTACATTGGAGAAACAGACTAGAGAAGAAAACTGAGTTTTATTTTATTTTTTTTTTAATTTTAATTACGTTTTATTTTATGGTCTCGCTATGTTGCCTAGGCTGCTCTTGAACTCCTGGCCTCAAGGAATCCTCCGCTTTGGCCTCCCCAAGTGCTGGGATTACAGGTGTGAGCCACTGTGCCCAGCCTATGTTTTATTATTAACAGAAAGACAAAGATCATGTCCAAAGTTCTAGAATGAAAAGGTTTAACCACATTATTTATAGATTTGAAATTCACCACTGAAGATATAAAAACAGAAATGGCTAAAATTTCTTGCTTGGAAGCTGCAAAAGTATTGAAGTCAGTGAAAACAGAGAAATCAAATCACATACATTTTCAGCTTTGATTTGCTTCTTGGTTTTGCAAATGGCTATTTGGATAATGATAATGAATGAGGTGGCCCTTATTATAACCTGATTCTATACAGATGTACACTGTGCCCCACGGTTGTCTGCTCTGGAATGCCACTTCCATTATAACTACTGAACACGATGTTATCCACAGCCAATTCAATTAACATAAATTTTTCAAAAGTCAATTTCCTAAATACACCAAACTTAAACATTCACTAACATCACTGACTTACCAAAAAGTTATATTTGTCAATAATAAATAGATGTTAAGGCAATTCATCTTTGAATGGAATGATTTTTTAACCAGGCAAATGGAAGAAAAATATAAATGCATTTCTTAATTTCTTTTGACTTACATTGCTGTTCACGGAGAAGTGTGTCAATTGAGAATCCCTAGTATATGAAGAAAAATAATTTATATTTTAAATTCTCATTCAAGGAATGTCATCCTCAGCTCCTCATGCTGTGCTCAGTCACACACTACAGGGTGGTATCTCCTCCTTTCAATTTCTTCATAGAGTGTACAATACTTTTAGTTTGTGGAAATAAAACGATATTAAAACAACTTGACAGCATCTATTTTTTCAAATGCTACTTCATTTAATCAGAAAAAATAAATGGTAGAGACTAACATGGCTATGAAAATTGCCTGTGATCTTAACATGTGCTCGAAGTGTTCGACAGACAGTAATCCCAATCAGAATGGCTGATTTCAAGAAGTTGTGAATGTCTTGCTGCTCCAGTTTTGTTCTAAATTCTCTATACTTACATATAATTTGAATGTTAGCTGTTTATTATATATAAATCGTTATTTCAGTTGCTATATATATATGCAGTTCAGTGAATATAAAATGACCAAAATAAATGTGTGAAATTCAGTGGATACCTCCGAAATATTTTCATGCACTTAATTATAAAACAACTGTATGCGGGTTATTAAAAGACAATCCTGGCCGGGCGCAGTGGCTCACGCCTGTAATCCTAGCTCTCTGGGAGGCCGAGGCGGGCGGATTGTTTGAGCTCAGGAGTTCGAAACCAGCCTGAGCAAGAGCGAGACTCTGTCTCTACTAAAAATAGAAATTAATCGGACAACTAATCATACATAGAAAAAATTAGCCAGGCATGGTGGCGTATGCCTGTAGTCCCAGCTACTCGGGAGGCTGAGGCAGGAGGATCGCTTGAGCCCAGGAGTTTCCAGTTGCTGTGAGCTAGGCTAACGCCACAGCACTCAACTCTAGCCCAGGCAACAGAGTGAGACTCTGTCTCAAAAAAAAAAAAAAAAAAAAGACAATCCTGATTCTGTGTAGGCCTAGGCTAATGTAGGTGTTTGTGTCTTAGTTTTTAACAAAAAAGTTTAACATTTTTAATTGTGTACTTATAATTTACATACAATTTCTTTATTTACATATTTTAAAGAAAATGTGCATATATCTCTATCACACATTGAATGAAATATTTAGATGAATTAAAACAAAGGAAAAACTATGAAACAAAAAAATAGTCTCCCAGAAGAATGAAACCAATAGTCATTACTCACATTTTAGATTAGCATTTTTTTTTTGAAACACCCAGTAGAGTGCAGTGGCATCACTGTAGCGCACAGTCGTGAATGTCAGTACCCCCATCTCTACATTTCTTTTTTGGGAGCCAGTCAGCACCTTGTTGTACCTGGAGGGAAGATGCTGACCTGCCTGTTCCCCACAAGACTCCAGCCTCTGTGCAACTCACTCGTTGGCCCCAGCTGCTCCTTTTAGGGTAGGTATAAGTGAACTCAGTTGTTGCACTTGTGCCTTTTTATTGAGCATTTCTGGTTTTTCTTGATTAAGTAACAGCAAGGATAATTGTTTTATTGTTAACAAAATGATTATTTTTCAAATTATAAAAACAAGACATGATCATAGAACATCATGTAGAAAACAGAAATATATAAAAAAGAAAACAATTGCCTTTATAACAGTCTTCTAAGACAAGCAGTTTAAATCATGATATATCCATTATACTAGCATAGTTGGCTAATCACCCCCCAAATTATATGAAAACCACTAGTTCTTTTTAAAGTCAGGTTTATTGAGATATGCCTTACACAAAGTAAAATTCACCCTCTTAATATCAACTTGTGTATATTTTGACAAATGCATAATTATGTACCCACAACCACAATAAAATCACTAGCTTTTAATATTATTTGGACCATCTAATTACATTTACCAGGGCTTTAGAAAACGAGCCCACATAATTGCCTATGGGGATGGACCAAATGACAGCTAATTGTCCATTGTCCCAAAGTGGGAGAGAAACAAGTAACAGAAGTTCATGGCCCCGCAAGTTAGAGAGGGATGGATAGGATCAGGCTGCAGAGATGAAAAGAGGCTCCTGCTCCCATGGAGAATAAAAGGAACAGACAAGAAACTAACACGACACAACAGCTTTTTCAGGTGTGAGGGTCTCACTGTGGAACCTTAATGGGCTGAAGTGGGAAGGGAAGGATTCGCAGAGAATATGTCTAAACCTGGGACTTGAAAGGGAGGAAAAGTTCAAATTAGAAGAGACTAGATTTCCATAAAGGGGCCCTGGGGACTGACTGAGCAAGATAATAATACTAACTGCAACCGGCTATAGAAACTGCCCACTGTGGCCAACTCCGGAGAGCGAAGCAGCAGTCTGGGACCAAGCTGGAGTAAGCTATTAGAAGCTGGGAGTGGAGATGAGACAGGATTGTAGAGGTTTCAAATTCTAGAAAGATTTATGTGGTGGATGTGAACTAGATAGGAGAGAAGGCAGAGTACAGTCTTGCACTGGGACTCAGAGGTTCACTTCCTGGCTCCCCAAGGACATCTGTGTACCACCTTGGTTTCCCATCTAAACAACAAGGGTTTCAACTAGATGATCCTAAACGGACCTTCCAACTCTCACATTCTGAAGGAGGGAACAATTGGCAGCAGCAGAAAGAGCCATTAATAACAGTATTTATTTGCCCTTACTATGTGCAAGATATTCTAAGTACTTTATACTTATTGCATTCGATCCTCAGATCATGTGCATTATGCACTATTATCATCTATATTCATATACTAGGAAACTGAGTAGTACTGAAGTTATCCATTTAGTAAGTGTCACATTCAGGACTCGAACCCAGGCAAAGCCCACCACCCAAGCCACTGCATTCTACTGGCCCTGTGCTGTGGGCTAGAATTGTATAGGAGTGAATCAGTAGAGGGAGTGGGGTGGGAATGGGCATGAGATTAGGCATGATGTGTTGAAGCAAGAACAGAATTTGGTTCCAGACTTTATATCAGAACACAGAGGTAAGGAAGAGGACTGAGCTTTCTACCATGGGAGGCTCAAGGAATGTTGGTCCCAGTGACAAAACTAAGACGGAAGGCAAGGAGACCAGATTTGCAGCTTGGGAAGGGAGAAGTTATGGCAAGTGGATACCATTTATTTCAGAATTATAAGAGGCCTATGTACTATTTTAGAGGCCTAAAAACTATTGATTTTTTCCCCTTTGTTTCTTTGAGGAACCTTGGAAATAGCTACGGCAGGTGTTATACCTGCTTTAATCAATACCTTTTTGATTGCAAGAGACTGAATGCCAACTAAAGCAGAATGAAAAATCAATTAGGAAACAAACACAAAATCAAAGGTACAGAGAAACCCAGGGATAAATGGATCCACACCTCAAATTATAACATGAGGAATTTTTTTTCCTACCCATTCACTTCTCATCTCTGCTTCATTTTAAGTCTTGGTACCCTTTATCCTGGCCGAATACAGGATTTTCCTTATGAGTGAGGAGGATGAACAAGAGCCAGCTCCATCTTCTAGTTTTCAAACCCAGAGAGGCCACTTCTCCCCAGCATTTATTTATACAATCTTGGTGTGATGGTTAACTTTTTGTGTCAACTTGAGTGGCTGTGGGGTGCCCAGATTATGTCTCTAGATGTGCCTTTGAAGGTGTTTCCAGAAGAGGTAGTCCAGTTGGTGGATTCAATAGATTGCCTGCCGAACGTACTTGGGCATGATCTGGTCTGTTGAGGGGCTGAACAGAACAAATGGTGGAAGAAGGAGGAATTCACCCTTTTTCCTGTCTCCCTGTTTAAGCTGGACTAGCTCATCTTCTGTCCTTGAACTGAGCTTTACATCACTGGCTCCCCTGGTTCTCAGGCCTCTGGACGTGGACTAAATTACACTACTGCCGTCTTGGGTTTTCAGCTTGCAGATGGCAGATCATGGGACTTCTCAGCCTCCAAGATCACTTGAGCCAATTCCTCATAATAACTCTCCTTCTCTCTTCCAACCTTTCTAAATATATATAATCTCCTATTGGTTCTACTTTTCTCAAGAATTCCTAATACACTTCTACACACACTTCTGGCATCATATGTCCAAACCCTGGGCAATCACTGTGGCCAAGAGGATAGACTATGGCTTTGGCCAACTGGGTCAGTCACACTTGCAGTCAGGACAGAGGGGCCACATTTCCCAGCCCCCAGGAACAGAACAGAGTTGGAATAGCTTCCCAAGTGAAATAAACTGGACAGACACCATAAGGTCACTACAACTCCATATAAATTTTACAGAATGGGAAATTAAAACCCCCCAAAGCTTAAGTAATTTTTCAAAAATTGCATAGTAGTAAAATCACTAATAATGCAAATGAAGTATGCATTTTGTGCTTCTGAATTTTGCAGAACCTTGATCATTCTGGACTTAGTCTATGAAACATGTCAGTAAAGATTCTGAGCTACTTGAAAAAATTAGCTGTTTGGAACAGGAGTGAATACAGTGTAATTAACAGTAATATAAAGAGTGCTTAGCTTCTAAGGAGACAGACTTGGGTTCAAACCCAACCTCCAGCACCCGGCAGCTGTGATCTTGGTGCAGACTGAAGTAGCCCAGAATATGACGTCCAAAATAAATAAATAAATAAAAATTAAAATAAAAAAATTTTAAAAAAATGAAGTAGCCCAGAGTGAAGTGATGAGTTAAACGTTATGAGTAATTATTAAATGAGTAAAATATGTGCAGCCCCAAGAGCAGAGCTTACCTAATGTAAGCATAGCCCTCCCCCACCCCCACAAAAGGCATGGTATTAACAAATGCGAGAGTTAGTGGTTTCTCATTCCTTCCATTATAAAAACCTCTCACAAGGAAAATGCATGCGATTTAACACCCATGCTCAGGCACTGATTGAGAAAGGGGCTTGACTGTACTTATGCAAGTGGAATGGGAGGCAACAGGGCAGGAAAGGAAGCCAAGCCTCCTCATAGGCACAGTGCGGGATACGGAGATATGGAGCCCAGTCTGGCATTGCCACAGACTTTATGTGTGGTTATTGGCAAGACAGCGTCCATCTGCTCAAGCGGGCTTTCAGTTAGGTGGTATCTGATGGAGTTTCCAACTTGTAAAGTCTGTAATCCTAGCCAGATGCTCCCTGCCCAAAAGGCACAGGGTAGATGTGGATAAACTTTGTTATATACTGTGCTTCTCATATACTTTGGCTGTCCTTGGAAGTTATGCTACTGGTACCTCTGTACCTCTAGTTTACTACTCATTTACGCCTCAAAGGAT
>NW_012151230.1:275287-276720 GCF_000956105.1 Propithecus coquereli | reverse complement strand
CACCACCACCACCACCACCAACACCACTACCATCACAACCACCACCATTACCACCACCACCACCATCACCACCACATCACCACTATCATCACCATCATCAACACCATGGCCATCACTACCACCACCCCCCCCACCAGCAACAACAACTGAATTGTGAGGTGCTTTTCTCTTTATGTTTCAGGTGTATCTGGATTACATGTTGAAAACTGATGATGATTCAGATTTAGTTTGGGATACTTAGTTGGAATGGAAGCCAAGTTTATTTGCAGATTGTTCCCAAGGATTACTCATACACAGGAATTCATTAAATAGTTTACTCAGTAAACATATGGGTACAGAGATTCTCTTTTTTTTTTCTTTTTTTAGAGACAGGGCCTCACTCTGTCACCCAGGCTGAATGCGGTGGTGCGATCACACCTCATTGCAGCCTGAATTCCTGGGCTCAAGCGATCCTCCCACCTCAGCCTCCCCAGTAGCTGGGATTATGGGAATGTGCCACAATGCCTAGGTAATTTTTTTTTTACTTTTTGTAGAGATCAGGTCTTGCTATGTTGCCCAGGCTGGTCACAAACTCCTGGCCTCAAGCAATTCTCCCACCTTGGCTTCCCAAAGTCCTGGGATTACAGGCATGAACCACCGTGCCCAGCCAGAGATTTTTTCAAACATGGCACAGAAGGAAGCATCAAAAAGAGGTTTGAGCTAGCACAGCTCCTCTAGTACTGGTCCACAGAAACAAGTGTCCACAGGTTACACAAGGTGCTCCTCACAGAGTAAAGCACAGCCAGTTGTTTTCAGTTAGCTGTTTACCCTATCCTTGTATGTGACACACAGCTGGCCACAGATCTCAGGTATCATCTTTCCTGACACATTCTGCTTCACACAAACACATTACACAATAGGATACGATGCACATAACTCGTTCATGCCCTCAGAGCTGCCTTGCAATCATCACGGTTTGGGGATAAACCTACACTAGCATCTGGAAGGCTGCAGTGGTAACACCCCATGTTTTAATGCTCCCTTCACATGACCACTCTCTAATGAACATTAAAAAGTTAATTCGCATCCCCCCATTCCTTATTGTGAGTCTGAACTTGATCTGGTTTTTGTAAGTATTTTTAATGATAGGATAGTCTTTAAATGAGAACTTCAAGTTACAAATGTCCCTTCACTTGTACTTCTCTCTTCCTTTCATCTTACCAGTGAATGTAGCTTCTATAGCTACATTCTTTTTCCTGGGCACCTTTAGTGTTTTAGGTATCATTAAATAAATTTGATGTTTCCTGGTTTATTTAATCTTAGCACTCTGACAAAATGTTAAGACTACCTAGGCCGGGCGCGGTGGCTCATGCCTGTAATCCCAGCACTCTGGGAGGCCGAGGCAGGCAGATTGAGCTCAGGAGTTCGAAACCAGCCTGAGCAAGAGCGAGACC
>NW_012151230.1:267865-273100 GCF_000956105.1 Propithecus coquereli | reverse complement strand
TTAACTGAAAGCTGGAGAGATCCGCAGCTGCAGACGGGGCTGCCCAGAGGGAGGACACAGAAACTGGCAGAATCATGGTCCAGGAGGGAGGGAGAGGTGATAAATATTATAACCTCTCTCTCCTCCCACCCCCATCTCTTCCTGGTACCTCCCATTGTTCAAACCTGCCTCTTGAAGACAGCCTCAGGCATGTGGGGCAGACAAGGGAGGAATACGGATCTGGAGAAGCAGAGAACAGTCAGCACACGCGGAGCGACACAGACAACGCAGCCGCTGCAAACACAAATCTCCTGAGCTCTGCAGGAATCAGCTCTGACTCAGATGATGCAGTCTGTTCAATTGTTTTTAAAGATTTACACTTAAGTGCTATTGCTGTCATACACTACTTTTAAACATATCATAAGCCCAAAATGTTATCACGGTTTTGACTTTAAGCACTCAATTCCCTTTAGAAGATTTTAAAATGAGAAAAACATCTTTTATATTTACCCACATATTCACCACTTCCAGAACTTTATTCCTTTGTATGGATCCAAATTTCCACTTTGTATTATTTTCCTGCTGCCCCCAAACTTCCTTCAATGTTTCCTACAGGCAGGTCCACAGGTGGTAAATTCTCTGACTTTTTTGATCTGAAATAGTCTTTATTTTGCCTTCATTTTGGAAAGATGTTTTTGATGGAAATAGAATTCTAGTTTGTAGGGTTCGTTGTTGTTTTTCTTCCTTTTGGTAATGTAAAGATGACATTCCATTGTGTTCTATCTCGCATAGTTCTGACCAGAAGTACACTGCCATTCTTCATTCCCATGGACATATTTTTTTTTCCAGGTGCTTTAAAATTATTCTCTTTATCATTGGTTTTCGTCAATGTAACTATGATGTGTATTGCTGTGACTTTCCTTATGTTTATTCTGCTTGGTGTTCTTTGAACTTCTTGAATATGTGGGGTTATTGTTTTCATCATATTTGGAAAATTTTCAGCCATTATTTATTCAAATACATTTTTATGGCTCTTCTCTTTCTCTTCGGAACTCCAATTATACATGTATTACACCACTGTAACTGTTTTTCTATTCTCTCTCTTTTTAAAAAGTCTTTTTCCAACAAAATGTGGTATATGTGTACCATGGAATACTACTCAGCCATACAAAAGGATAAATTAATTTGTTTTGCAAAAATTTGGATGGAACTGGAGACCATTATCCTAAGTGAAAAATCTAAAGAATGGAAAAACAAACACCACATGTACTCACTATTAAATTGGAACTAATTAATGAGCACACATGCGTATAGCAAAACTCAGTGGAAATCAAGCAGGGGGAGGGGGGAGGAGGGGATGGTTGAAAACTTTCCTAATGGGTACAATGAACACTATTTGGGTGATGGGCACACTTATAGACCTAACTCCGGCACTACAAAACTGATCCATATAATCAAAAACATTTGTACCCCTATAATATTTTGAAATTTAAAAAGTCTTTTTCCTCTCTATATATCATTTGGATAGTTTTTTCTTATTCTTCAAGTTCATTTTTTTCCTTCTTCTGTGTCTAATCTGTCCACCCAGCATTTTTAAAAAATTGATATTGTTGTTTTTATCCCTAGAAGTTCCATTTGGACCTTTAAAAATATACCTTATGCCTCAGTTTTCATCAAATTTGTGTTTTCCCTCTACTTTATCATAGCTATGTTAACTTTCTTGTCTACTAATTCTGTCACCTGTATTTTCTGGGTCTGTTTCTCCTGAATTATTTTTATCCTGGTTTTGAGTCATATTTTCTTGCTTCTTTGCATGCCACATATGTTTTTGGAATGCCAGACATTCTGGGTCCAGAACACCTTTTAATCTAGAGCAAATTAGCCTCATTCCTATGACAATGTCCTTCTGAGTATTCTACCTGATGTACAATTTATCTCCACTCTGGCTGGTGGGAACATTAACTATTCCCAGCCCTGTTTGACCCCAGCGACTGTTCAGCCTACTGCTTTCCAGTGTTTCTCTGCCTGGCCTCAGGAAGTTTCCTTTCACACATGTGCAAATCAGTACTAAGCCAAAGTACTCAGGGGACTCCTTGAAGATTTCTGGAGCCCTGACTCTGGGAAGCTCCCTCCTCTCCAGTACCTGCCTTTGCAAATTCTACTTACTGTGGCTTCCCCAAATGCCAATCCTGTCTCTTCACTTCAGCAAGGCTGTCTGTTCTCTTCTCTGAACTGTAACTTGGTAACTGTCATTAGGTAGAAGGCTGGGCGACCACAGGACACACCTCACTTTGTCTGTCTATGTTCTGCCAGGGATCACAAACCTGTGCTTGTCGTACATCTGAAAACCATCATATTTCATATATATTGTAATTTCTAGCGGTTTAGGGCAGGAGAGTTAATCTGATCCTTGCTATGCCACCGCAGCAGAAAGCAGAAGTCTTCGCATTTAAGTAAACATATCTACCATTTACAATTCACTACTGTTTGTAATAATTTATATACAGTGAACATAACTTCCTTACAGAATTATTTCAAGAGTCATGCTTATCAAATTCTTCAAATTATTAGGACTACTCTTCTGTTTGAAATCTCTAATACATAATATTCAATATTTACTTTCTGTATTTTCTAGTGTACAGTGTCGTCCCTTTTTGATGAAATCTTTTTTTTTTCCTATATAGGTCTTCTAAATGTTTAACAAACTGTGACTTTAGACAGAAAGCTTCTATATTATCTACTTCTATACTATCACGATACTATCAGTATTCACCTTGATGAGTCGCCCAGAGTGTAATGAGTTATATTCTGGGAGAAGGCTTTTGTACACTGTCTACCTTTTAAAAAATTCTCTCCTTTCTGAATTTTGTTTAGTGAATTGATTCCCCCATTAACACTTTTTCAACAGTTCACTGCCCCAATAGGATTTCTCTCCTATATGTATCCTCAGAAGTGTTAGAAATTATGACATCTGACTTTCCACATTCACTGCACTCACAGGGTTTCTATATTATGTGATTTCTCTGATGTATCATGAGTTGTGACTTCCTGTTGAAGGTGGTCCCACATTCACTGCACCCATAGTATTTATCTCCTGTGTGAATTCTCTGATGCCTCATAAGGTGTGACTTTCTAGTGAAAGACTTCCCACACTCACCACATTGATAGGGCCTCTCTCCTGTATGAATTCTCTGATGGATAATGAGCTGTGCCTTCTCAAAGAAAGCTTTTCCACAATCACTGCATCCATAGGTTTTCTCACCTGTGTGGTTTCTCTGATGCTTAATGAGCTGTACTTTCTGAACAAATGCTTTCCCACATTCACTGCATTCATAGGGTTTCTCCCCTGTATGGATTCTCTGATGCCGAAGGAGCTGTGGCTTCCAAGCAAAAGCTTTCCTACACTCACTACATTCAAAGGGCTTTTCTCCAGTGTGGGTTCTCTGATGATGAATGAGACTCGACTTCTCACTGAAGGTTTTCCTGCATTCACTGCACTCATAGGGTTTCTCCCCGGTATGTGTTCTCTGATGTGATATCAGGCTTGACTTCTGGGTGAAGGCTTTGCCACACTCACTGCATTCATAAGGCTTCTCCCCAGTGTGAGTTCTCTGATGTGTCAGGAGCTGAGACTTCCCAAAGAAGGTTTTTCCACATTCAACACATCCGTAGGGTTTCTCTCCTAAATGAATTTTCTGATGTCTTATTAACTCTGACTTCTTAAAGAAGGCTTCTTCACAATCACTGCATCGATAATTTTTCTCTCCTGTATGAGTTATCTGATGCTTAATAAGCTGTGGTTTTCTGATGAAGGCTTCACCACATTCATTGCACTCATAAGGTTTCTCTCCTGTATGAATCCTCTGATGCCTAATGAGGAGTGAGTTCCTGCTGAAGGCTTTTTTACATTCGCTACATGCATAAGGTTTCTTCCCTGTGTGAGTCCTCTGATGAGTGATAAGCTGTGACTTCCAAAAGAAAGCCTTTCCACAATCACTGCATTTATAGGGTTTCTCTCCTGTATGCATTCTCTGATGTGTAATAAGCTTTAACTTCTGGGAGAAAGCTTTGCCGCACTCACTGCAACCGTAAGGTTTCTCTATTGTATGGGTTACCTGATGTCTTTTAAGCTGTGACTTCCTGCTGAAGGCTTTTCCACATTCGCTGCACCCATAGGGCTTCTCTCCAGTATGAGTTCTCTGGTGTAAAATGAGCAGTGACTTCCTACTGAAAGCTTTTTGACATTCGCCACACCCATATGGTTTTTCTCCTGAATGAGTCCTTTGATGAATCGTGAGCAGTGACTTCTGTGAGAAAGCTTTTCCACATTCACTGCAGTGATAGGGCTTCTCTCCTGTGTGAGTTCTTTGGTGTATAACAAGCTGTGACTTCTTGTTAAAGACTTTGCCACACTCCATGCACAAATAGACTCCTGTATGTGTTATATGATTCGTAATAAGCCATGACTCTTTACTGCTGGCTTTTCTACATTTATTGCAATTACAGTATTTTATTCCACCATGGGTTCTGTCAGGTTTAATATAAAATGATATTTTCTTATTGAGCTCATCAAGTTTCTTTCTTCCACAGTTACTTTTTGAAATAAGAAAATCAAAAGGATGTTTTAAACTTTTTTCACTTGTGCCACATTTATGGGATCTCATTCCTAAATGAACAAAGTTCATGCTGGAATTAAATATTCTCCCAAAAACATCATATTCGTGGCTACTCTCCATACTTTTAAGCTTGTCTTGATTATCTTGGTGCAGCATTTTGGATTTATTATCTAGCCAGACTTCTAAAAAGGAAAAAAATAAACCATACTGTGTAATTCCCTCAGTGATTATGCTTATTGAATAAAGCTTTTGAAATGGAGCCAGGATTCCAGTGCAAAAAAAAAAAAAATCCCTCAAATAATGTCTACTTATTGGGCATTGAAAATTTTAACAGAAATGAAAATGGATTTAAAACTTATAGTTGCTTAAACATACAAACTTTTAAATAAGAAAAAAATGAAATATACTCAAGAAAGAGTAATCAGGAGATGAAAGAATCTAGAGCAATTTCTAATTAAATACAGAAGTGATTAATTTATCTATTCAACAATAATCTGTAAGTATCTACTATGTGTCCATAACTTTATTAACAGCAGAAGATCAGTCAAGAAGACAAGTATCCAACCATCAGAGAGCTTCACAATAGAGTTAAGAATGCAAATAAAAAGAATACAAAAGAACAACATTAGTGTACATTGTT
>NW_012151230.1:265757-266650 GCF_000956105.1 Propithecus coquereli | reverse complement strand
AATGTTCATCCACATTCATGAATTAAGTGATATCAAACAATAAAGTAGTTCATCTACAGACTTAAAGGTTCAGATATTAAATTGTGTCAAAAAAGTCTTTAAGAAAATTTTAAAATCTTGTTATTTTGGAAAACAGGTGGGCCACCTTTCATTGGTATCATATAGAGGTACTATTTCTCCACTCTCTGTTTCTGTGTCGCTGTGGGCCACACAACTTTCATCTCATCCTATTTCTCCAAACTGATATTCCTACTTCCAGTGTACGTTTCAACTCTAGTCTTGAGTGATCTTCATAAAATGTAATCAATCAGGCCTTTTCATACCCCTGCTCTCTGTGATAAACTCAAACTTTTGCCATGGCACACACGCCCTTGCACGGCCTGGTTTCTTCTAACCTCTGCAGCTTCATCTTGTAACGCTCTCACTCACCACTCCTCCGCCACGCTGGATTCCATCCCCCTCCTGTGATCACAAAGACATTTCCTGCCAGAGGACCTTTGCATTTGCTGTTCCTTTTATTTGGCATTTCTTCCCCGTTTTTAGCATGCCTGGCTCATTCAGGCCTAAAGATCATTTTGATGGTACACTCACAAATATGCGGCCTATTTCCTTCATAGTATTTACCAAATAGGAAACCCTCTTCCTTCTGCCTCTCCCACTGGAATGTAAACCTCATGAAGGCAGAAAACAGGTTTGTATTCTTCACTGAGTTCATCCCCATCACATATCCCGTAACAAGCCCTCAGTTCCTGTGGGATAAAAACTGTTCACTTACCACAGTACTTCTAAAGCAGTTCCTTTCTGTATCATTAATCTGGATAATTGACTTTGCACTTTAACACAAATGCTTCATGTTCAAATACTAAATTATTGAATATTTTGTAGTTTTTTAT
>NW_012151230.1:262974-264642 GCF_000956105.1 Propithecus coquereli | reverse complement strand
TCCTTACTACGTTTAAGGTATTAGATTTTTATTCTATATCCGTGGATTCACATTCTACTTTCTCTGTGGGTTTAAAACAGAAATCTGTGAAATTATTGGAAGAAAAGAAAAGTAATAAGTTAAAAGACTTTTAAATTAAAATAAACTTAAAGGCAATCAGTGTCATCTAAAACAAGAAAAAAATTACGAATCCTTAAAGAGGAGGAAAGAAGCCTACCTCCCGAGGAATGGAGACTAAAGAAGCTAACAAGCAGCCCCTTATGCAAGAAAGCAGGGTCCTAAATGATTGGCCATCAACCTGTGCCACCGTACAGGTGAGCGGGGATACATTTTATCATGAACACCATGCAAAGAAGACATCCCGATGTGGAGACCAGGACACAGAGCATATTAATTAAAATTCATGAAAAACTCACATCACCAGTCTTGAGTCAACTCTAAAGATTCTGGAACTTGAAGTACGGTTTTATGAACAATTTCAAAAGTGTCACCAAAAACCTGAGATTTAATTTTCACTGTATCCTGTAAAACTGATTATTTCTCACCTGAAAGATTCTGACTCAGGATTTCCTCATCTATCATCCACGCCTCTTCTTGCTCCGGTTTGCAAATTCCATCAGGTCTGACAATTTGACAACCTGTTGATTGGAAACACAGAGGACTTAGACCCTGCTGCTTGGGCTGAGAGACCTGTAAATATGAAGAATGTTTTATTATAAAGGTTGGTAAATAAAGCAAGTGAATAAAAATCTTTCAATCTGGCATGGAAGTCAAAGAATCGTTGACACCTGAAACATATATCTAAAATCAGTAAATCCCTCAGAGGCCCCAGTTATCGGGCATACACTAAATTACACAAGAAGAACCTTCTTACCCAAGAAAACTAGATGGCTATAGTTCTCCAGCATCACATCTCTGTACAAGTTCTTCTGAGTAGGATTCAGAAGCTGCCATTCCTCCCACGTGAAATCCACAGCCACATCCTCAAATGACACCTGGAAAAGCACAATCTCCGTTAAATCCGAAGTGATTCTCATTAGGTCCCACGGAATGCAGGCTTTCTTCTCCATCTGTGGCGCGCAGCCTCTGAGATGCCCAGTGACACCTGACTCCTGGTATCTATCCACCCGTTCTGAGTGTGAGCTGGACTTACTGACTCACTTCCGCTGAATAGAACAGGGCAAAGAGATGGGACGCCACTTCCAAGACCGGGTTATAAAAGAATGTGACTTCCACCTTGGGAGCTCTCTCTTGCTCTCTTTGCGGGGTCTGGCCACCATACTGGGAGGCAGCTGGGTGGAGAGGCCCACTGTGGCAAGGAGCAGAGGCTGCTGACAGCCATGTGAATGAGCTTGAAGGGGATCATCTCCCTATCACACCTTGAGATGTGTGTGATAGGGAGCTCTCTCAATATCTTTATTACTGCATCATGTGAGGCCCTGAACCAGAACCAACTGGGTAAGCAACTGGAAGATTCCTAAACCACAGAAACTGTGAGATAAATGTTTATTGTTTTTAGACACTGAGGTTTCAGGTAATTTGTTACACAACAGTGGATAACTATTAATAATACAATATCCTAATCTTGCATTATGCTTTGACAAAGAAACAAAAATGTTATTAAAATATTTATCATTGTGAATTCATTCACCCATCTACCTATCCTTT
>NW_012151230.1:258642-261544 GCF_000956105.1 Propithecus coquereli | reverse complement strand
GAGATCCAAATAATTCCCACAAATAAAGTTTCAAGAAAAATGAATGCAGAGTAAAAAAAATTATCAGAATGTACACAAAAATAAATCATCATTAGAGAAATACAATAAAAAATAGTAGAGATACATAAAGACTTGAGATATTTGAACTTTCAGCACAGACTATAAAAGAAATACCTTTAATATATTCAAAGAAACAAAAGAGGCTAATGAAAGTATGAAAAAGGATCAAAAGACTATACAAATGAATAAGCAGATTTGAAAAGAACCAAATAGAACTCTTAGAGATTTATCATATGCTTTAGCATATGATAAGTGAAATTAAGAAGTCAATGGGTCAGGCCGGTAATCCGAGCACTCTAGGAGGCGGAGGTGGGAGGGTCACTTGAGCTGAGAAGTTCAAGACCAGCCTGAGCAAGAGTGGGACCCGTCTCTACTAAAAATAGAAAAATTCGCCGGGCGTCATGGTGCAGCCTGTAGTCCCAGCTACTCGGGAGGCTGAGGCAAGGGGATCACTTAAGCCCAGGAGTTTGAGGTTGCTGTGAGCTACGATGACACCACTGCACTCTACCCAGGGTGACAGAGTGAGACTCTGTTTGAAAAAAAAAAAAAAGAAAGAAATTCAACCCCCCTCTTCATTAACCCTCCCTTAAATCAATGGATGGCTTAAGAGTAGATTAGAAAAGGATGAAGAGGGAATAAATGAATTAGAAAACAGAACAGAAGAAATTCACAATGAAGCAAAGACACAGAAATGGAAAATATAAAGCAACCCCAACTACATGCTGCCTACGAGAGATGCACATCAAAGACAAATTCCTGTAAGCCTCATCACATCCATGGAAAAACAGATAACTCACCTGTGACTCGATCATTTTCTGCTGCTCTTGGAAAATCTCTGTTTCGTGACTTCTCTCTGTTCTGACACTCTGGGGGAGGCTTCCGGTCAAAGGTCTGTAAACTGAGACTGCATCCTTGGTCTTACGGCCTCTTCGTTCTTATCTCACATGAACTGTATTGTTCCTCAGAGGTATGGCCTGTGGATGCAGTAGAAATTTTATTTTAGATGATATAATTAATTTGGGAACCTAAATCTTGGTTTTCTGTTGCTGGGAACTCAGATCATGTAAAGCCTCAGACAAGATGTTTGGTGGACTCAAACCAGGGCCCATGGGTAAGAACGGATGGAATGAGCTGCTGGTATGTCTCGGCTTCTGCACCAGGTCTACATGCTGCACTTAATGGCCCTAGTTCCTACACATAAATGCCAGACTGAAGCCACTACCCCCTGGTTCAAGCAAACACCCCCAGGAGAGCACCACCAAACCAAACTGCTCAGCAGAGACCTCAAGAAATGCTGAAAATGCAACGATAGCTCACTCATTCTGCTGCAATATTTTCTGGAGGCACCCACATTATTTGCATAGGTGCTACACAGTAAAATGCAAACAAAAAAGGACTTTTAGATCAAGACAGTGAATTAGCCTAGGGTTTTGGCTCCCTACCCTCAAATCAGCCCTGGAACAAAAGAAAAACATAGATCAGAGGAACCGACAGTAATAGTAAGAAAAAGAGAAGGAGACACTGTGGCAGACTGCAGGCTGTGGTGAAGTTTACGTGTAGGTCTGGGGCTGAGCAGGGCCGGCCGCAAGGTCTACAGCAGACGGCAGCCAGACAGATGTCCAGGGAAATCTTTTATGTTACCTCTTTCTCAGTTCACACTGGGACAAACACTGCTTGCACTTCTCTCAGAAATCAGTAGCCATAGGTTTCCAAGGGGTAACTGAGGCAGATCAGAATGAAACCATCCACATTAAAATAATGTAGAGCCTCAAGGTGTAAATAGTAATCAAAGGTTGAGTCTTATAAAAGCATAGCTAGAAGTTAACCAGCACGGTTCCCTAACTTCCTTGCCGCTATAACCGGTCACTGCTTAATGTCACTGTCCTCCCCGACAGGCACATGATCTGTGACCCCAGCCCTGCTACTCCTACAGGTAACATTGCTGTTGCAAACCCAAGACTTGTGACTCCACAGATAACACTGCCATGGTAACTCTTAAGACTGGTCCTTGAGGTGTTTTTCAGACTCCGCATCTGGAAGACCTACTGACACCAACCAGACCCATGGTAGGCGTGGGAACGGATCCGACAGCCCTGAAACGCTCTGCCCACTAAACCTCCCAACTGAGAAGATAATTTCTGCATCCCAACCTATGAGCTCATCCCCCACCAATCAGCAGACCCAATTCCCTAGTCCTTTGCCTGCCAGATTCCCTTTAAAAATCCTTTCTCCCGCATTCTCGGGGAGATGGATTTGAAAAATTACTCCCATCTCCTCACACGGCGCCTGCGACAATAAAACTCTTTCTCTGCTGTAACCCCTGATGTCTTGGTGTGTTGGCTTCCTCTTGAGCAGCAGGCAACAAGCCTGGCTGGGCTGTAACAAGAGCCCTGCTGAATGAAGGAATCTGGAGATGGCAAAAACTGCCCAGCTGTAACAGGGTCAGTCACTCCACCTACAAGCTAACTACTGACTCTTTCTTTTACAATGCCTAGTTGTGTGCTTGCTTAATTACAGGAATTGGCTTTGGGCAGATAACTATAAAACCCCCTAGAGGAAAATGCTGAGCAGTTAACTTTCAATTCCTTCCATTCACCCTTGCTGATGTCAGCCAGAGGGCCAGGCCAGATGGCCCATGAATCCAGGTAACTGTCAGAAAAAAGAAATGCAGCCCTGCGGGTGGCCAGCCCCTCCTAGGCCTCCTTCCCCTTTGAAAGCCCTTCCTCAGACTGAGGAGCCTGATTCGGCCTCTGAGACACTGGAGTCTGCCGGCTCTTCAGGACGCCTGCTCTTGAAATAAACCCGCTTTTCCTTTCACCATCGCTGGACTCTCGAGCTTGGC
>NW_012151230.1:257533-258592 GCF_000956105.1 Propithecus coquereli | reverse complement strand
AATATCCTAATCTTGCATTATGCTTTGACAAAGAAACAAAAATGTTATTAAAATATTTATCATTGTGAATTCATTCACCCATCTACCTATCCTTTGAATAAGAAATTAGAATAGGTTGCCTTTAAATAAGTACAGTGCTTCTCAAAGTAGGTGTCATGGGTATTTGAGAATAGTTCTTAGCTTAGCCCCATGCAGTGTAAGACCTTCAGCATGCCTGGCCTCCACCTTCTAAATGACAGTAATATCTTAGCCACTGTCAAAACCCAAACCACATGTACATATTTAAAACACTCTCCTCCTTCTGGGGGTGGTTCTGCTCAAGTAAAAATAACTAGCCAGCTCTTTTAGATATCCTCTAACACACATATATCGAGCAATTAAGGTTCCAGGAACTGTATCATTATGGTACTAGAAATAAAAATATGAGTAGAAGAAAAACCATGTTCTCAAATACTTTTCAGTCTTTTCAGGCCAGAGGTAACAAGGTGTTACAGGGGCAATGAAACAAGAATTCACAGAATATGGGGACAAAACAGGGGTAAAAATATTGGATTTGAGAACATTGGGTTAGGTGCTATGAGGATGGTAAGGCTTAGGAAGGGACCTAAGGAAGCCCTGGTTACAGCAGGGTATGGGGAAAGGACAGGCCTGAGGCAGCAGTGTGAGCAAAGGCGTGAAAACAGTGTTTCCTTGGTGTTCAGGAATATAAAAGAGGTATGGGAGAGTCGTGGTCTCTTTTAAAGTGACCTGAAACTGAGAGAGGTAAGCAGAGGCCAGCTTTTACCTGAACTCAGGTAAATTCGAACATTCTACCCCAACAGCTACAAAGGACACAGAAGAAAGGAGAAGAGCTTAGAGCAAGTCCAAGAATAGAGGCATAATAGGATATCTTCCCTCACAAAGCTGGAACCCCAAAGGAGTACTCAGTGTTTGGATCAATGAAAAATAAACATCAGAGAAAATTAATTGCTTGCCTCAAACCTTGGTGTTACAAGGAGTGGTAAAAAATTGTCCCCTGGGCCGGGCGCGGTGGCTCACGCCTGTAATCCTAGCACTCTG
>NW_012151230.1:242846-244998 GCF_000956105.1 Propithecus coquereli | reverse complement strand
GGCAGAGCAAGGACATCCAGGGCAGGAAGAATCCCTAGGAGAAGTGGGAAGGGAGCAAATGAATCACTAAGCTCCCCAGGCTCCCCAATTTCTCACCCTCACCCACCCCCGCACCAATCACAGACACTGCAGGCATGCTGGTCAGTCATCCCCAGACGTGCAAACATCGAACCCACAATGGCTCCAGTCATTCCTCCTCACTGATCCCCACCACTCACCCCACTGCGTACCCTTCATCTCTAGCACCCTGGTCACTAACAGAAACAATCTCCTTATCATTCACCTCCAAGCCCCTCAGATAACAAAACCAACCCACAGGGCATGCATCGATAAAATTCAGTTTCTCCAGCCCTCCCCCCAAATCAGTAATGCACACACCATTCCTGTCACACCAGTCTCTCACTCCCTCCGTCCCATGGACCAGCCACAGTCATTCCTACAGGCCCCATGATAGATTCTTCACGCTCCGAACCCCTAATTGCTGACTTCTACAAGGCTTCTAAACACAGATGTCTAGATATCCAAACTATTGGTGCTCCCAGACCCCCATTAAATAATCGCCACAATTGTCTATTTACTGACTATAAACTGAGTCAGTGAAACCCCCAAACGCTGAGTCTGAAACGATCCCCAGACAACGCCAGTCACCCTCTCCCACGGGTACCATTCACCCACTTTAACAGGTGCCCATCACAGCTCTCACGGAGCCCCTCCCCCAGCCACTGACCCCCTCAGGCTTGCTATCTCTTATCACCAGACCACCTACAGTAGCCCATCACTAAACCCCAACGGATGCCCAATCCTTCATCCCACAGGGCCCCCAGGCATTCACCCCCATGACATCCCATTCTCTAATCCACTCCATGCTCACCCCATTCACTGACGCCCCACAGGCTCTGCTGATCATGCCCTGGAAAGGCTCTGATCAGCACTGCACAAACACGAGGCTCCTCCAGGGACTCCAGTTACTATCCCACTGTCCGCTCACAACCCAAACAGGCCAACCACTAGCCGACATCCAGGCCCTCTTGTCAGACACACAGTTCCCCCATCTCTGATGCCTTGATTGTAACATCCCCAAACACAGCCCTGGAAAAGAATCCCCACCACTGTCCAGCATAGGCGACCCCAGCCATTCACCTCCACTGAGACAGCAGCCACTGTTACTCAACTCAAATAAAACACAATTCCAGATGGAGTAAGGAAAGACTTTATTCCAAAGGACGATTGGTGGGGAAGGGGAAGGACAGGGACCCCTGCTTTAGGGAGACCACTGAGGCCGGGAGAGGTGAGTCTTCCAAAGCAAAAGGTTTTTCTTGTATAGAGAGGAGTAAACAAGGCTAGAAAAGACCAGCTGTGGTGAAGTCGGATGGAAGGGTGGGGTGACCAGAGAAAACAGACAGAGTTTCACCCTGAGCCAACCTGTTCTCAGGAGAGGCTGTGTGGAGGCTCAGGCTGGCGGTGGGCCAGAGTTCAGGGAACTGGGGAAGGAAAGAAGCTTAACCAAAGTTTGGTTAACAGGCATTTTGTTGCGCCTGATCAGTGGGGATGAGTAGTTCCGCTAATCATCGACGAGGCAAGGAATGAAAATTTGGAGGATGTGTGTCTGGCCTTGTCACAGGCAAACGAGGGGGCATGTTTGGAACTTATCTAGGTCACATGGGGAAGGGGGTTCTTCGCAGTGGCGGTTTCCTGGAACACAAAAGGGTGGGAGATCTCTTAGCCTTCTGCTTTCCAGGCGCACAGGGCTCAGGTAAAACCCAACAATGTCAAGATCAACAGGCTTCCAGTTAAGGAAATCCACAATCCAACATTCCGAGTCCTCTAAATCCCTCCAAAACAGGCCCCCCACGAAAACTTTCCCATCCACCCCGCTGACCTCCAAATGCTACCCCAAAAGCATCCCAATCACTGATCACCAGAGTCCTAATTATTCCTGCAAACAAACCCTCAACTCGCATCCCCAGGGGCCGCCTCGGCGCTGACCCCTCCACAAACGGACTCCCCCGAAACCCCTCCGAATGAGTCGCCCATTTAATTCCCTCCACTGGCCTCGGAGCCACTCATCCCCCCTCGAGACTCAGGTTACCGCTTTTCACACATTCCAATATCCGACACCAAGCGTCCCCAAATTAATCAACTCCAGTCACCC
>NW_012151230.1:240233-241482 GCF_000956105.1 Propithecus coquereli | reverse complement strand
GACAACTAAAAATATATAGAAAAAATTAGCCGGGCATGGTGGCGCATGCCTGTAGTCCCAGCTACTCGGGAGGCTGAGGCTGGAGGATCGCTTGAGCCCAGGAGTCTGAGGTTGCTGTGAGCTAGGCTGACGCCACGGCACTCACTCTAGCCCGGGAAACACAGTGAGACTCTGTCTCAAAAAAAGAAAAAAACAAACAATAAAGTGATCTCAGTTATATTTATGTGAAAATCTTGGAAAATAGGAAATGAAATCAAGCAATACATTAAAAAATACATATAACCAAGTAGAAACCACAAGACTGTATAAATTACTGACATAATTCACTATATCAGTAGATTGAAGGGGGAACATGTATCATCATCTCAATGAATAATGAAAATCATTTAGCCAGACACTCTTATCAGGCAGGGCATTCCAAGAGTTTTTAGATTACCTCCAGGAGCCAGGGGCAAAGCCACACATAAAGACATCAACATCAGGTTTGGACTGCAAAAAGGACCCAGAATTTTCCTCCTTCCTTTGGGAACTACAAAGTTAAGATAAACATAGAATGTCATGTCCAGAAACTCCTTATCTGAAACTCTGCACCTAAGTTATAAATTGAGGCTGCTTCTCTGGGTCAGACTTAGACCCTCCAGAAAAGAGTGAAATGTTTCATTATTATTGATATACTTCAAATATCAAAGTTTCTAATAGTCTATGATTTGGACAAGGTTAATCCTTTATTACACAATGATTATTCTTAGCATTTGTCTACATTACAGTGTTAAAAGTGTGTGATCTCCAGAGTTCTAAATACTACTGTGCAACAATTTCCCTGTAAGATGACCAAATAACTTATCCTACAATAGAAAGAATGCAATGGACCCCAAACAGTAGATTCTGGATTTAACAGTAAAGATCTGGATTTAACAAAATAATGTCCTATGAACTGAATTTATCAGCCAAAAGGGAGGACTTGGAAATTAAAATTCTTTCAGATTTAAAAAGTAAAACTGCCCTGCCATTTAACAGGCTGGAATAACAGACATGTAAAATCAGCTGCAAAATTAACAGAAAACAGTATTTATCCCAAGATAACACTGCCGCTGTAAAGTGTAATAATAACTCCATTGAGTGACCACTGCTTTTTTACTCACTGAGAAACTTCGTTCTCTAAAATCATAGACTATTAGAAACTTTGATATTTGAAGTATATCAGTAATAATGAAACATTCCACTCTTTTCTGGAGGGTCTAAGTCTGAC
>NW_012151230.1:238584-239703 GCF_000956105.1 Propithecus coquereli | reverse complement strand
AAAAAAAAAAAAAAAATTTTGTTTGATGGCACACCCCATGATTCCTGTGGTGTGTAGTCTCCCTCCGTGCTGTGGGTCAGTATCTTGAGTCTGTCAGACTACAGGTTTGTTTCTGATGGTCATAGGCCAATTGGGGTTAGACATTGCACTGTAAATTGTTTTAACTCTGCATTTTGATTTTGAGCTTCTATCATTGTTGATTAGTAAAGATCTATTACAATTTATTCATTTTAACTGCTCTGTAGTGTATTATCTTATGAATATATATGAATTATTTGTCCATTCTCTTGTCTATTAAATTACTTCATTTTATGTTCATTGCATTTTAAAATAATGTTGCAAGGAACATTCTTGCACATATCTTCTTGATTTTATGTGCAAGAGTCTTCTCTAGTAGACAGATAGGTAGATAGATACAGGCATATCCAAAAGTAGATTGTAGGTTATAAGCAGCTTTAACTTTACTAGATTTTTGTCAAATAGTTCAACAAAGTGGTTCTATCAATTTACCTCCGGCAGAGTTCAGGAGTTTCCATTACTCTACATTATCTCTCTAATGTTGGTGTTGTCAGGCTTTATTTTACCAATATTATAGTGAGTGTGACTGGTTTCTCATTATTTAGTTTGCATTTACCTGATTACTGAAGACTGAGTATATTTTCACTTTTTTTTAATACAGTGACTGGGCTTTCTGCTCTGATGAATTGCCTACTCATAACATTTCTCTTTTTTAATTTATCTTTTATATATTCATAAGTAGGACTTATTTATTTATTTTTAGTAGAGATAGGGTCTCACTCTTGCTCAGGCTGGTCTAGAACTCCTGGCCTCAAGCAATCCTCCTGCCTTGGCCTCCCTAAGTGCTGGGATTACAGGCATGGGCCACCAGGCCTGGCTCATGCCTATAATTTAAAAAGATTCTGTTTTTGTGTATTCCCAAGTTAAGTGAGGCTTATGTGTTTTTGTTCAGTATCTTCAATATTTCTATTATTTCAAATTCTTAATTTAATACTTTGTTTTTCCTGCAGGCTCATGCTCATTTTGGATTATTTTCTCATGTGAGTTATGGCCAATCTCATATTTTCTATATCCCTAACTTCCCCTATCCCCAGAGTGTTT
>NW_012151230.1:225454-227382 GCF_000956105.1 Propithecus coquereli | reverse complement strand
AAACTAAAATAAATTTAAAAAAACAAACAACAGTTATGCAGAAAGTAAATAATTCTTTTTACAATAGCAATTAAAAGAGTGAATTTCACTGTAGAGTACCTAAATAAAAGACACTTTAAAACTATTGAATAATGTTAATAGCTACCACTGTTGGCTAAGCACTGTTTTGAAGCATTTTATATATGTGAAGTCACTCAAGTCTCATGACTCTATGAGGCAGGTAAAATGGGGACCTGTACATGGTCCCAAACTTGTAAGGGATACCAGAGGACTCAGATGACAGAGCTAGGATTCAAACCCAGGCATTTTATCTTTAGAGTTTGTGCTTTTATTGCCTCTTAGGACCTAAAATACATCTTAACAAATGTAAACAGTATTTCCTTGTTTTTGAGTGTGTGTATTAATTTAACAAACATTTAGTGACTGTTATGCCAGATAAATTTCTAGGGCATGCAGGGGTGAACAAGATTGGTCCATGGAGAGGGGGAAACAGTCAAATATCAGAGGACCATCATAGACAAAAATCGTTGTGAATGTTTTATGCATGTGAAAGAGAGTGGCTGGGTGACTACTTTAGATTGCTTCCTCAGGACATCCTTTCTGGAGGCCAAGTCTGAATGATGACATGATCATGGAGAGATGGGGGTGGGTGGGAGAGAAATCGAAGGGTTTACACTGGAACTTCCACGGTTCCTTTGTCAAGTGCAAAGAAAGCCTGTGGGAGGATGGGAGGGAGAGCATAGACAGCCAGGGCCAGAGTATGTAGGGCTCTTTAAATGAGGGGAAGAATCATGCTGGAAAGTCTTTGGAGTTACTATTTTATTTTGAAACAGTTTCAAAACTACAGAGAAGTTTCAAGAATAGTATAAGAAAAACTCCAGTGTTACAGTAAAAAAAACCTCCCCCACACCCTTCATCCAGATTCCTCCATTAGTATTTTGCAACAGGTTTATCATTCTCTGTATATATATATTTATGTATGTGTACACACACACACACACACACACACACACACACACACACTCACTCTCATTTACTTCCCTCTCCCCCACTTTCGACACTCCAGTCCCTAGTATCATTCCACCTTGCAAAGCCCATTCTTCCCTGCACACCTCATCTTTTTTCCCCAGACTTTCCCCCTTCCATTTTTCCTTCCTTCCGCTTCCTCCTTTCTTTCCCTACCCTTTTCTCTTACTTTTATTGAGACAAATACTACAGGAATATATTCGCAGTATAAAAGATTTCTTTATCCCTCCCATTCTACTTCCCAGAAAAAACTGCCATTTGCTTATTGTTGCGTAACCTTCCTGTCCTTTTTCTCTGCATTTTGCGTATATGATCGTGTACACAGGTGTCTATTTTGTGTTTTGATATGAAAATAGCTTTAGTACTTTTTAATATAAAATAATTTTTAATTGCATTCTCCATTTTAGAAAATTTGATTGGAAGAAACACAGCCTGAGCCCTATTGGTTATTGTTTCCCTCCTCTTCTGCTTAGAGGTAACTAAGTAGTCAGTATCCATCCAGACCTTTTCGGCAGGAAACGTAAGATAGTGTGTTTTTTTCCTCATCTATAAATTATGCATTTTGCTATTTCCCTTAAGTTTATTTTAGATTTCCTCATGATGATACAGGTGGCTCAGGCACATTCCTTTTAATAACTCTGTTTTATATAATATAGTACAAACAAGCCACATTTTGTTGGGGATTTCAGTCTCTGTGAACTGACCTCCCTGTGTCCTGGCTGGGAGAAGCCCCGTACCAGGGCTCTCTACCTTTCCTGCTCTCAGATATGACTCTCAGCTTTTGACCTGCTGAAATTTTCAGTTCTTTTGAGATACAATTATGTTTAAATTTTAAAAACTGATTAAAATTATTTATAAGTGATGGGGTGAAATTTCAGATGTGCTTGATCCAACATATAAAA
>NW_012151230.1:223264-225404 GCF_000956105.1 Propithecus coquereli | reverse complement strand
TGATACGCACAATTGTTAAATAACCCTGTGCACTGCAGCTTTTATCCTTACAAAGTGTCCTTTTTTGCTGTGCCTTTTCGTCTAAACCCTGTCTTGTGTCGTATTAAGAGCTCAGCACGCTCGAGTCCGCTGCTGAGGTCGGACTCTTCCCAGGTCTGAGTCTGCTCCAGCGGCCCTGGGGTGCTGGGTGCCTGGGATCTAACTAGGGGTGCACCGAGCGTGGCTGCAGTAGAAGAAACCAGCGGCCGCCCGCAGAGCTCTCGGCCCGCCTTTCCCGTCAGGCTCCGCCCCCTCCAGGTCCGCCGGCCGCCGGGCCCCTGCGGGAACCAGGCGCCTTTCGCAGAGGCTGTGGAAGATGTTGTTCTTCCGGCGCCCTCCCGGCTCATCAGCGCGTGACGCACTTCCGCATGCGCCGCACTCCCTGCAGTAGTCAGCTATGCGCGTGCGGGGCTGTTTCCGGCTCGGGCTCAGGGGGCGGGCGCTGGGCCGGGGGTGTCCTGTCTGAGTGTCTGTGGCCGCGGAGGCGCGAACTTAATCTGGCCCAGAGCGTCCTGAGCAGACCGGAAACTTGACCGGCTGAACCCGGCACTGTCGGTCCGGGTCGTGGACGGAGCCAGGCCAGCCTCGGTCCCTCCTGCGTCGGAGCCACGGAACGGTACAAATCCATCGCTCCGACTCCCTGTGCCCAGGTCGGGTAGCCGCGCAGCCACGCGCGGTCGGTGTTAGGGAAGAGCTGAGGAGGCCTTGTCCCTGCGACCAACTCGGCCCCGGGACTGTGAGGCGCTTGGTGCCCTCGCCCGCCTCTGGGGCGGGCGCAGCAGGGACACCCACTCCCGCACAGTTCTCTCCTCCGCAACGCCCGGGTCCTCCACCCCCAGGCGGCAAGCACGAAACCCGGCACGGGATGGCCAGTGGGTTCGGGACAGTTTCGTGTTGGGTAAGTAGGGACTTTCTCTCACTTTTTAAAAGCTAACACGACAGTGAGAGTGGCCGTGTTCATCTCTTCAGGGTCACATCCAGGACCTGAACTCTACGTGTTCCTCGGCGCCTCCTCTGCCGCCCCCACGGTCTCTGGTACTTTGTGTGCAGTGTCCTCTCCTTCGGCGGTGACACTGTACTTCATTGCCAGCCGAGAGCCCTGAAGTCTCGAGAGTCCTTGTTAAGGAAGTGACCTTCCATCATTTCATGTTTTGTTCACACAGTTGTTTTCTCACGCAGACTATTAGGACTTCATTAAGGAAATTACCCTCTTCCTTTTTTGTTTGTTTGTCCAAATGCTGTTTACTGAGCATCTTTTTGTGTGCTGGACCCTGGGGCTGGTGCTGGCAAAGATAAATTGTGTGTGTCCCTTGTTTTAGAGGATCTTTAGTCTGGCACGGAAGGAGAGTGATCAAGTGAACCATGTAGGGAGAGGCAGCTAGGAGAGGAGCGCGAGGGTCCAAGGAGGAAGGCGCGATCTTGGGGGAGAATTTGAAATGATTTATTTGATTGCCCAACCCGTTGCACTTGGTGGGTGGTGGTGACTTTTCTTGAGACTAGGAACGCTGTTAGAAGAGGTATTCTGGGAAAGACTTTCTCAGGTGTGGACATGCAGTGCCTATATTTGAGTCAGTCACTCGAAGTGGGGTGTCTAAACTGGAAATGTACAGATTAAAGGCACCTATATTCGCGGAAGCTCAGTGTGTGACCAACTAGAGCCCGGAAGAGGACGGAGGAGAGGGCTCTGGGTGATGACAAGGAAAGCACAGCCGGTGAAGAAGGGCTGGAGTGCTAGGGAAGTGAGAGAAAGGAGGAGTGGGTCTCCACACCCCCGCAAGTTTGAGAAAACAGAACTTCCTAAAGGCCGTGATATGAAATGCCTCGGAGAAGTATTTCATGAGACGGAAAGTTACCTGTTGGATTTGGGAATTTATAGGTCTCGGGCATTTTTTCCAGAGCAGAGAGAGTTTTGGGGATGGTGCTGCTGATAGCTTCCTGAAAGGTAAAGGAGTGCTGCAGAGTGGATTGCATGAGGCTGTGGAATTGGTTAGCAACAGTATAGAGTTTTTAGGTGGTCAAATGTGAAAGGAAGAATTAAGGTGCCAGGGAGAAGGGATTTCAGTGAGGTGGCCTGAACAATGCAATTAAATACAAAATAAAT
>NW_012151230.1:218883-220879 GCF_000956105.1 Propithecus coquereli | reverse complement strand
CTTTTGAGATACAATTATGTTTAAATTTTAAAAACTGATTAAAATTATTTATAAGTGATGGGGTGAAATTTCAGATGTGCTTAATCCAACATATAAAAACAGTTTTGTTTTTGTATAAATGGCTTCATACTGTGTATAATTGTTCCACAGCTTGCAAACATGTCTCTGTAGAATGAACGTATCATATTCTTATTTGGCTTTTCGCTTATTGGTGGAAATTTATGTTCATTTTGTCACTATTATAAACTTTAAAACAGTGAACAACTCTGCACATGTATCAATATTTACTATTTTATTAATTTCTTAAAGACTTTTTTTAAAGAGCAGTTTTAGGTACACAATAAAATTGAGAAGAAAGTACAGAGATATCCCACATGTCCTCACACATGCATAGCCCCCCCTATTATCAGCATGAACCTACACTGACACGTCTTTGCCCAAAGTCCGTAGTCGACATTAGGGTTCACCCTTGGTGTTGTATATTCTATGGGTTTGCACAAGTGTATAATGACATATATCTACCATTGTAGTGTCATACAGAATAGTTTTACTGCCCTAAAAATCATCTGTGCTCTGCCTATTCATCACTCTCTAAATCCTGGCAACCACTGATCTTTTTACTATCTCCATAGTTTTGCTTTTTCCAGAATGTCAGAGTTAGAATTACACAAGTATGTAGGCTTTCAGAGTGGCTTCTTTCACTTAGTAAAATGTACTTTACTTTCCTCCATATCTTTTCATAGTTTGATAGCTCGTTTCTTTTTAGCACTGAATAATATTCCATTATATGGATGTACCACATTTTATTCATTCACTTACCAAGTGACATCTTGGTTGCTTCCGAGTTTTGGCAGTTATGAGTAAAGGTGCTGTAGACATCCATGTGCAGGTTTTTGTGTGGACCTAAGTTTTCAGCTCCTTAGGGTAAATACCAAAGTGTGCAATTGCTAGATCTTATAAGAGTATGTTTAGTTTTGTAAAAAAAACTGCCACACTATCTTCCACCGTAAATCTACCATTTTGCATTCCTACCAGCAATAAATGAGAGTTCCTGTTGCTCCACATCCTCACCAGCATTTGGTGGTGCACTGTTGTGGATTTTGGCCATTTTTATTTATTTATCTAAAGAGACAGGATCTCACTCTGTGACCGAGGCTGGAGTGCAGGGGTGTGACCATAGCTTACTGTAACATTGAGCTCCTGGGCTCAAGTGATCCTCCCACTTCAGCCTCCTGAGTAGCTAGGACTACCGGCGTACACCACCAGCCTGGCTAATTTTTAAATTTTTTGTAGAGATGGTGTCTCGCTACGTTGCCCAGACTGGTCTCAAACTGCTGGCCTCAAGCGATCCTCCTGCCTAGGCCTCCGAGCATGCTGGGATTATAGGTGTGAACCACCATGCCTGGCCCATTTTTAATGATATCCAGCTTATCAATTTTTTCTTTCATGGATTGTACTTTTGCTATCATATCTAAAAAGTCATTGCCAAACCCGAGATTATGTAGATTTTCTCCTATGTTATCTTTCAGAAGTTTTATAGTTTCAAGGTTTACATTTAGGTCTGTTATTGATTGTGAATTAATTTTTGTAAAGGGTGTAAATTCTCTGTTTAGATTCATGTTTTTGCATGTGAATGTCCAGTTCTAGTACCATTTGCTGAAAAGACTCTTCTCCACTGTACTGCCTTTGCTCCTTTGTCAAATATCAGTTGACTGTATTTATATGGGTCTCTTTCTGGGCTCGTATTCTGTTCCATTGATCAATTAGTCTAATCTTTCACCAGTACCACACTTTCTTGATTACTATAGCTTTATAGTAAGTCTTGAAGTCAGGTAGTGTCATTCCTCCAACTTTATCCTTCTTAAATACTGTGTTGGCTAGTCTGAATCGTTTGCCTCTCCGTATAAACTTTAGGATCAGTTTGCCAATGTCTACAAAATAATTTGCTGGGATTTTCATTGGGATTGCATTGAAACTGTAGATTAAGTTAGGGAGA
>NW_012151230.1:208641-217322 GCF_000956105.1 Propithecus coquereli | reverse complement strand
TGAGCCACCGCACCCGGCCTGTTTCTTTTATTTATATAAATCTACATCGGCTATTCTTCTCTGCAGGAAAAAGATTCCAGGTTTGCTTTGCTGTCTGGCTCTTAACCTATTCACATATCATAGCCATAGCTATGGTTTGAATGTGTCCCCCAAATTTCATGTGTTGGAAGCTTAATCCCCAAATTCATGTGTTGATGGTATTTGGAGGTAGAGCCTTTGGGGGGGTAATTAGGATTAGATAAGGTCATCAGGGCGGGACCACCATGATAGGATCAATGGCTTTATCGGGAGAGGAGGAGAGACCTGAGCTAGCATGCTCCCTATCTCTCACCGTGCAGTCCGTCTGCCATGTTATGACACAGCAAGAAGGCCCTCATCAGATGCTGGTGCCATGCTCGTGGACTTCCTAGCCTCCAGAATCTTGAGCTAAGGAAACTTTTTCTCGTTACGAATTACGCAGTCTCTGATATTCTGTTATAGCAACAGACAATGGACTCAAACAGCCATTTTGTCTATTTCTAAAGTATTTGCAGTTCCTCAAATTGACGAGGTTCTACCATGTGTTCTGTGTGATGCTTGCTTCTGGTACAGTGACTGCAGGTTATCTCCCAATATATTTTTCTTTGTTCCATAATAGGTTCACCAGTTTTTCAACTGGAGTTGGGCACATTACAGGAACAGGCTGCATTTCTGAATTTCCTGCTCTTCCCTCCTAGTTGCCCTCTTTACTGCTGTTTAGATGCAGATGTGATACCAGAGTCATCTTAGCTCCGGATTACCCAGGGAATGGAAGCTACACGGGTGGAGCAAAAGATTGAAGGTGATGGAGCCCCAAACCAAGGTGATGGAGCCTTCAGACCCCTGCTAGTAGAAGAAGGATAAACTCTCTTGTTTAATCCATTGTTACTTTTCTCTCCTGTTGTTCACAGCTGAACCCCCTTCCAAACACCTTCCCAATTGCCCTTTCACCTCATCCTGGGGAACACATCATGAATCTTCTGTACCATGGCTCAAGTGAATCTCTGTAGATCCAAATCTGGCACCCTTATTTATAATTATTCTCTTTGTTTCTGTGCAAAATATAGCCTGGATATGTTTTTATCAAAGACTCAGAACACCTTATTTCCTTTGCATATCTAAGTGTTTGTTTCCCTCTACAAGATGGAAAGCTTCTCAAAGACAGGATTGGATTTTATTCATCCTGAAATCTTAAGGACCCAAAAGAGTATCTGGCACATAGAGGCTTAATGTTTGGTTGATTGATTAATTTTTAATTGTCTCACAAAGTAAATGTCGAACTAGGCACGGAAGAGAGCCTGTGGAGGAACATTCTCCTTTCCCAGTTCCTCTACATCTTTTCCATGTCACCTAACGTAATCGTATCCGATTGAATGGGGTATGTATTATTACAGGGATTATTGTCATTCACGGATGTATCTGTGGAGTTCACCTCGGAGGAATGGCAGCTACTGGATTCTACACAGAAGTACTTATACAGGGACGTGACGTTGGAAAACTATAGCAACCTAGTATCGGTGGGTAAGTGCAGCTTCTCTATTTGACTTAAGTTGCAGGTCATAAATTGTCATCCCTTTTTCTTTTGTTGATCTATTCTGGGATCTCTGAAGTGCTTAATGATTATGAACTTGAACTTTGGAGGTCAGATGTTCTTAGTCCCTATTTGGCCCTTACCTCCTAATTCTAATCTCTCCCCAGGTGCAGATGAGCAATTTCATTTTTTATCTTCTGTCTGGTCCCTGACAGTTTGGTCCACATCCTTTGTGATTTTCTGTTAACAGGATATCATGGCACCAAACCCGATTTAATCTTCAAGTTGGAGCAAGGGGAAGAGCCGTGGATAGTAAACGCCAAGATTTCCAGTCAGAGCTGTCCAGGTGGGTGAGTGAGAACCAGGAGGCTGGGAGGTGGGGGTGACCTGTGGCTCCTTGAGGAGTTAGTACTTGCAGGGTATGTCATTCTTTGCGTTTTGGGCTCTCCTTCCTCCATTGTCCTTGAGACGCGGGATGGCCCTCTTCTATAATCTGTGCTCATGGTTTGCTTTCTGGGTTAGTTTCCCTCCTTCCGATGGTCATGGTCTGCATTGGGGCCTTCAGAGGTTTCTTTTCCCCTCATGTGGGGTGACTCTTGCCCTTCTGATAGGCTAAGTTCAGCTTCCTCTTTCGCCTTCCACCGTTAAGTGCCTTACGCTTTACCCACTCTTAAACCTGGTCTGTGCTATGTGGTTGAGTGAATTTACACACTTTATACTTACTTTCTGAGTTGTCCAAAGGGATTTGTTTCCCAAATGTGGCTGTCCTCTCCTATGTTGAAAGTATTGAAAGACTTTTCCATTCTGAAGATTTAAGCTTTTTTTCCCTTTGATATTGTGGTATCAAAATTGTCATCCTCCTCTTTTTCTTCTGCACTTCAGTCCTGGGTGTTATATGCCTTCAGGAGAGCTCTCTGTGCTCTGCTGTGCTTTCTCAGACTTTATTCTCAGGATCAGAAATGGGAAGGAACTTCCTTCTAAAATTACCATTCTTCCTCAGTTTCCCCATTTTTAAATTTTTTTTTTTTTTTGAAACAGGATCTTGCTCTGTTGCCCAGACTGGAATGTAGTGGTGTGATCATAGTTCACTGCAACCTTGAATGCCTGGGCTCAAGTGATGCTCCCACCTCAGCCTCCCCAGTAGCTAGGACTACAGGTGCGCACCACTGTGCCTGGTTAATTTTTTTTATTCTTTTCCTGAGACAAAGTCTAGCTGTGTCACCCCAGCTAGAGTGCAGTGGCATCATCATAGCTCACTGCAACCACAAACTCCTGGGCTGAAGCCATCCTCCTGCCTCAGCTTCCTGAGTAGCTGAGGCTACAGGCGTACCACCATGCCAGGCTAATTCTTCTAGGTTTTGTAGAGATGGAGGTCTCACTTTGCTCAGGCTGGTCTCGAACTCCTGACCTCAATCGATCCTCCCACCTCAGCCTCCCAGAGTGCTGGGATTATAGGTGTGAGCCACTGTACCTGGTCAGCTTCCCCATTTTTATTACTGCTCTTAATTGCACTTCTAGTCCTGTATCCTGGCCTCTGTGGGCTCACCTTGGATATCCTGTGTCCTTTCTCCTTTGCTAATCTTGCTACTGCTTCTGTGTTTGTTAGTATTCTATCCTTTGAAAAGTGTCTTATAGGTCTTGTCTCCTCATTTTTCATCCAGATTCGATCAGTGTTCTCTCATGGTTTGATAGCTCAAATTCTTAGTCGTATGGGAGAACTGTCATTTTCTCTTTACCTGTTGCTGCTGGATTTGTTTTCATTAGCCTCCTGTCACTAGTCTGAGAAAATAAGCAAGTATCTTAAATCCCTGTTTTAACCCAAGTAAACCAATAAGGAATTTTTAGTCTCCAGTGACCAGCTGTCTGCTGTAGGCCGTCTCCACTGTGGCTTTATTCAGAAGCCTGGTGATGTGAGGAATGCAGCTTCCATATATCTCCCCTTTTGTCATCCTTGGATGTACACTTTTCCTCCATAAAATATATTTAGTACAATCTGGTAAGTTTCTCAGTGCCAGACATCACATGCAGACCTGGCAGTACCTGCTGGAACACGTGCTGTTTCTTTCTGAAAAATCCCTTTCGTTGGTGCGCAAAGTCTTTGCCAGAAGGCTGCCAGCATGTTTCCTTGAAATCCACGTGCCAGTGCCTACCCCAGTCATGGTGTGGGTGACAGGGTGGGCTTTGGGAGTGGCACCCGCCCCTGTGGACAAGGGAAGGGTAGATCTTCTCTCCCAGTCAGAGCTGCTGCCTGGAAGGAGGGGACAGGGCTGTGGTTAGGCAGAGAGCAGTGTGTCCTGGTCCCTTCTTGGCAGGTTCACACAGCCTGCCCTCCGTCCAATAGCACATCTTCAAAAATGTTTATGTTAACATGAAACACGATCGTCCCTTCCCACAAGGAAGACAATACATGTTCTCACCTTGGACCAGAATCCAGGTTCAAGTTCAGGATCTCTTGGGATGTGTGCAGTACTGTCCAGACAGGTATGGGTGAAGCCCTCATGATCTGAGTTGACATATAGTTAACAAAATAAGTTGTATATTCTAAACGTACCCAAGAGGTGGAGAAGGAACCAGGAAATTATAAGTGAAACTCCTCTTTTCAAAAAGAAAGGATAGAAGACAATAACTATCGTTGCTCCATTGCACGCTTCATCTCCTTTAGAAAAAGATTAGGGAAGACTTTTTAGGCCTAGCATTGCTGTGATTTCCACGGTTAACCAAATTCAGAGTTCCTGGCACTGTACTTCAAGAGGATCTTCCTTTCTTTTGTCCTCTGTGGCCCTCACTGAGATAAACTGAGAGAATGCCATTTTGTGGGCTATTTATGTGGTTTCAAGAGCAGCCCACTTGTGTTGTAGTTGAGTTTTGGAGTATTCAGTGTTGAGGAATCACAGACTGTTACCACACCAGGCTTCAATGCCCTTCAAAACTTAGGCTTCCAGTCTGTTTTTTGTGGGATTTGTTGTTGTTGTTTTCTGATTCACACATTGACTGCCTTGTGAGTTGTATTTAACTCAGGCTAGTTTGGAGCCCAGGGCCTCATGAAGCAAAACCCTGAAGTTGGTTCGTGAAAATCTTATTTGTTGATGTTCTTATTGTTACAATTAATATTGACAATTTAATTCTAAAAATGTGGATCGTGTTGCATAAAACTCAGGCAGAGAAAACAGTAAAAAATGACAAATTAGAAAGGATTGTTTTGTTTTAATAAAACACCATGGCCCCGGGGAAAAAATTTTTTTTTTTTTGTAGTGTGGCAGTCAGTGTGTTAGTTCTGTTAAGCCAGTAATAACAACCGAAAGTGGTCTAGACTTTGTGTTTAAACCCAAGAATTCCTCTCTTCCAGCCACTGGTCTTAATATCCTCACCCCCACCCTTGAGTGCAGTGGCCTCACTTTCAGGCACAGACCATACCGAGTCTTTCCACCTCCGTCGGGATGAAAATGTTTAGCATGAGGCACTAAGCAAGTAGGAGGCGGACACAGCTCCTGTCACAGTAATCTTATAGGGTCTGGGTGAGACTGTGCCCAGTGGGAATTGTCCTTACCCCATGTCTGCTTATTACTGATGATTGCAGCACCGTTTTGGCCTTGTAGGTGGACTTTCCCCTTCTCTTCATCTCCCGCCCGACCTTAAATGTAGTCTTCTCCAGGGATGTTTTGGTATCTTTTTTCTTTGCACTTGTTCCCTGGGTGGTCTCATTCATCATATTGGTTAATACCTTTCATGTGGCGTTGACTCTCGCCGAGTGCTGAATGTGGCTCTGACTGCCTACTTACTTTCTCCATTTGGACATTTAACGGAGATCTCAAATGTAGCAATATCCAAAACAAAGTCCATCGTTTTCCTCCAAACATGTTTCTCTCCCTGTGTTTTCTATCTCTTGGTGTTCAAGCTATTAACTGCTCTTAATTCCTTCCCTTCTCTCAGCTCCCACATCCAGTCCCTCAGTAAATTCTCTTATTTCTCTGTCAAAATATGTTCCAGATTTTATTAACTCCAGAAGAATAGTCCAAACCGTTATGTTTCATCCTGGACTACTACAATAGCTTTCTAATGTGTCTCTCTGCCCTTTTCTTACTTTTTACATAACAGCCAAACCGATCTTTTAAAAGCAGAAGACTACTGGAGATCTACTCTAATTAAAAATCTTTGGATAAAATGAATATTTTTTTGCCACAGCCTTACATAGTTTGTTTCTGCTTTCACTCTATTCACTCAGCAGGTTTTAGCTATCCTGGCCTTTTTCTATTTCTTGAACCATGTCAAGCAGTTACCCTCTAGAAATTTGTACTTTGTATTCCTTCTGTTTGGAGTGTTAATTTTCTTATGGCTCCTTTATTCTCATCTTTAATCCCTCATTGTCACCCTCCCTAAATGTCATGCCCTAGTTATTCTGTATCCTATGAATTCACTTTTTAATTAAGCAAAATCTTGCATTAAAAAAATTCAGATATATAAAATAATTAGCAGTTGGCTCCTTAAGTTCAGGCTAAAATTTTTAAACCTCTAATTTAAAAACCATTTTTGATTACTGCTAATTTGTTACGAATTCCATGAGGGGACCTGTTGTGGTTTTGTCTGATTCAGTTCCTTCACCCCTGTGCTTGTCCAATATGTCTTTTGAACCAGTGTCATAGTCTTGTTACCAACAGAGAAAGACTCATTACTTGGCAATTCTAAAGCTCTTTAATTCCATGTCAAGTTCATGTTATGATTTGAAAAGCACGTTTTATTTCGGTTTTTTTCTAGAAGGCTGGGAAGAATGGTACCAGAAAAATCAAGATGAGCTTGAAAGCATTGAGAGAAGCTACGCTTGTAATGTGTTTGGAAAACTTCATCTGAGCAAAACCCATGTTTCTGCAAAACAAAGACTCCATAAGTGTAACACACATGAAAAAAGTTTGACAAAAAACTCAGGTTCAAACAGAAGCTATGTAAGAAAGAATCCTGATAAGTTCTGTGGTTACGAAGAACCATATTTTCTTAAGCATCAAAGAGCTCATAGCATAGAAAAAAACTGTGTGTGTAGCGAATGTGGGAAGGCTTTTCGTTGTAAATCACAGCTCATTGTCCATCTTAGAATTCATACAGGGGAGAGACCTTACGAATGCACTAAATGTGAAAGAGCCTTCAGTGCCAAGTCAAACCTTAATGCTCATCAGAGAGTTCACACAGGAGAAAAACCCTACTCGTGTGGTGAATGTGAGAAAGTCTTCTCTTTCAGGTCCCAGCTCATCGTCCATCAGGAAATTCACACGGGAGGGAAGCCCTATGGTTGCAGCGAATGTGGGAAAGCATACAGTTGGAAATCACAGCTTATTTTACACCAGAGAAGTCATACAGGTGTGAAACCCTATGAATGTGGTGAATGTGGGAAGGCCTTTAGTTTGAAGTCACCATTTGTTGTACACCAGAGAACTCACACGGGGGTGAAACCCCATAAATGCAATGAATGTGGGAAGGCCTTTAGGAGTAAATCCTACCTCCTCGTTCACATCAGAATGCATACAGGAGAGAAACCCTATCGATGCAGTGATTGTGGGAAAGCCTTCAATATGAAGACACAACTCATTGTACATCAGGGAGTTCACACAGGAAATAATCCATATCAGTGCAGTGAATGTGGGAAAGCCTTTGGTAGGAAGGAACAGCTCACGGCACATCTGAGAGCTCACGCGGGGGAGAAACCATACGGATGCAGTGAATGTGGAAAGGCTTTCAGCAGCAAGTCGTACCTTGTTATACACAGGAGAACACACACAGGAGAAAGACCCTACGAATGCAGTTTGTGTGAGAGAGCCTTTTGTGGGAAATCACAGCTGATCATACATCAGAGAACTCACTCAACAGAGAAGCCCTACGAATGCAATGAATGTGAAAAAGCCTATCCTAGGAAGGCATCGCTTCAGATACACCAGAAAACTCATTCTGGAGAGAAACCTTTTAAATGCAGTGAGTGTGGGAAAGCCTTCACTCAGAAGTCATCTCTCAGTGAACATCAGAGAGTTCACACTGGAGAGAAACCATGGAAATGCTCTGAATGTGGGAAATCCTTCTGTTGGAATTCAGGCCTTCGCGTACATCGGAAAACTCACAAATGAGAAATCAGAGTGATGAAGTAAATGTGGGAAGCTTTCTCACAGAGGCCGATGCTCAGGAGACTTCAGATGATAATATAGACAGGGTTTATAAGCAGGAGGTCCTAAAATGCATTCATGTCAAAAAAGTCACATAGGAGAGAGACCAATGATATTTGGAGTGAGTTTGCAGAAGCTTTCAGAAATAAGTCACAAATCTTTGTAGACAATAGAATAATTGAAGGAATGAGGAGCAGTAAATGTACCAAGTGTAGTAGCACCATTATGAAGATTCAGAGAATTCATGCTGAGAACACATTATAGATTTAACAAATCAGGAAAGCATTTCCCCACAGAATGTGTTACATGGAAAGTCACATTCCAGATTCAAAGCTGTGTTTTTGCGAACTAAAGAAAATCTCAATTATAAATAGTAGGCTTTTTCCTGGTGAAGTATCAAGTTTTTTGTTTTGTTTTAATATGTAAAAATGATGGTCAGGAAAAATGCAAGGAACATATTCTGAAAGTTAAGAGATATTTAGTGTGACTTTCTGAGTTAACACTGAAAAGCATTTTTTAAACTTTTGGTATTTTATTTTTTAATGTACCTAGTTTTATATATATATTTGATAGTTTGTGGAATAACATTCCTCCGTATTCTCCATATTAAATGCTAAATATCAGTATTGTCTATTTCTTAGCAATATAACTAAAATAATGTGGCTTATGACACATGAAAGGATGCAGTTCTCACTCCCAGTTTACTTATTCAGTAGTCTGTGTAAGCAGGTCTGGCAGTTGTTACAGGGCTGTTGCTTAAGAGAAATCACTGTCATGAACATTTACTATATTTTAGCCATTCAGTGTCTGTTCTCCATTGGCTGATGTGAGCACCCTTGTGTTCTCTGGAGGAATACCTCCGCTCTCTCGGGTGCTTCCTTGCGGTGGTGTCTTTCAGGTACCCTTTCTACTCACCACAGGTAAGTATTATACCCATTGTTGAATATTGGTAACCTCTTTTTCAGGATTTTGAGTCTGTAATTCAGTTACAC
>NW_012151230.1:198488-199081 GCF_000956105.1 Propithecus coquereli | reverse complement strand
GTTTTGTGTCTGTGTAGTATTTTTCTGATTCTCATTTAGCTGGCTCAGCTCTGTATTATTTGAAATACTGAAGGACATTTTTGGAACCCAGAGGGCCCCCATTGCTGTGGGATCTGTGACTGTTGTGGCATGTCGTCCTCTTCTCCTGGGGCCATTACTTTTACATCGTGTAAGCAATGAAAACCACAGACACACACTGCATATGGCGTAACCTTAATTGGCGTGGATCTGTATCTTCACTCAGATGGGCATCAATTATCAACTTGTGGCAAAAGAATGGAAAGAACTAAAAAAGGTAAAGGAAGGAAAACAAATGTGTTATTAGAAAGCAAAAAAAAAAACAACAACAAAAAAACACAAAAGCCATCCTCTGAGTAGAGGGGTACGGGAGGAGTTCCCAAGGGAAGAGTCAGTCTGAGATCCTGGGGCTAGTGGTCTAACAGGTTCTCTTGACCTAAGATCATTGAAAATATTATTTCTTCTGGCAAAGATTCTGTCAGTAATTTTAAGGAAAATGATCCCAAATGTTCATTGCTTAAATTTTTGTTTAATAGTCTGAATTAACTATGCCATATATATTTTGAGTAAAGGTT
>NW_012151230.1:195833-198438 GCF_000956105.1 Propithecus coquereli | reverse complement strand
GCAACTCTTCTGACATACTTTGCACTGTATGTTCTTCATTTAAGGATATAGACTATATTGACAATATATGAAATTCAAACTTGAGTGTCAACTTTTCTTGGAACATGGCCAAATGTATTTGTGTGTTATCTGACTGCTTTTGCACTGCAGTGGCAGAGTTGAAAATGCGGCAGACACTGCATTGCCCACAGAACCTGCCAACTCCTGATGTGAGAGTTCCTTCCCTTTTCTGAAAAAAGTGGACTTTGCCTTGCAGGACGAAGCTTACTCTGCCAATTCCCTGTGCCTCATTGTTACCAGTTTGGTAAGAGTAATCTGCACTAAAACTGCCTGAGATGGGATTGCTGATTTAGGATAGAGTATAGATATCACAGAGCATTGCAAGGATTAGTAATATGTCAAAACTTCTGGGAAATACTTGTGAAAATGATTTTTGAGGGTGTTGACCTACAGTCAGTTTGTACTTAGTATGCTAATAATACCCAGAAGTGGTTATGATTTTATAAGTTAGCTGCACTGGCTAATCATCCACGACCAGATACAACACTGGCCCATGACAGAGTAAGAACAAAAGGCAGAAACTTTACTGTAATATAGAAGGAAGAATTGTAATGCTTTGTAAAATCATATCAGATTGGATCTATTATGTGTTCCCATGACCCTAAACCCTTTACCTTCACCAAGGCCCAGAAAAAAGTGTATTATTGAAAGTATTAGCTGCTCTCTGTAGGCTGGGAATGTGGGTGGGAGCAATTATAATTCAAATCTGTCATCTCTGGGAGGATACCGTTCTGTCAGAAGACTGGTCATGGCCCTTAACAACTAGACTAGGTTGATTTGGTTAGTATAAGGAGGTGGGTTTGGCATGGTGATCAAGTCTTTATTTCATTCTTACTTGTGAACTCTAAAAATGGAATTCAACCCATGTTTGTATTATAAAACCAAAGGATCTGATATAACAGGCATCATGAGAGTGTCACAGCCATGTGCCCAATTTGCATACTTGTTCCAGAGAGCCAAAGTCCCTTGAATTAGCCACAGGCCATGTACTATTGAAAAGATATAATGTGAACCTCTTTTCTATCAGTTTTGGGTCCTGTACTCATAACCCAACTACCTCTATTTGGATGCTATTGAATAATAGCTCCGACCTCATGGATCATACCCTGTGATCTGGTGGACCAAAATGCGCTTGTGACGCAAGGCTTATGGACTGTTGAGTCTCATCCGGTTCTTTGCCAGAGCATCAAGTCTAGTAGGCAGTTTGTGCTACATGTAACTCACTGCACAAATTCAGCAGTACCTTCATGGGTCTGTACCTTTCTCAAGGCAAAGAGGCCACTGTGACCTCAGATGTCGTGACAATGTCACATGCCTGTTAAAGTTTATAAATGCATACAGACCGTGGTTTGCATGCCACCGTTTAAGTGACAGTGTATACAAGATGTCAGTTTTAAGACTTGTGGGGAAGGTTGATGAATCAGTTTAGACTCCAAATTGTGCAGTAAAGGCAGAGCCATCAGTGGACAGCACCCTTAGTAAAAGGATGAAGTCAGAATAGTCCATCCACGAACAAAAGGAAAGGACAAGGAGACTTGTACTGGGCACTACATGTGAAGTATTGTTTATGTTTGTGATATGCTCTGTTTTCAGGTCCCAATTCACATCTGCAAGTCCAGCAACATTCAAACAAATTAGCATCACTGGTTCTACGCTTGTGATACTCTGACGTGGGCATATGCCAAGTCAAACTGTCAGAGTGAACACTTCGTTCAGGCTGCACAGGATTTCCACAGGCAGAGCTCCACGGAATAGAGCTGAAAAAACATGAGAGGAGCATACAGTTAGTAACTGTTCCATGGCAATCATTGGTTACTCCCCAGAATATCCTTTACTTGCTAAGAAACCCACACGTTTGTTTGGTATTGAGGTAGTAATATCCACAAGAAGGGTGGGAAACACCATTTCCCTTTGCTACTGATTGGTTTAGTAGGAGTCAGGTATCTGAGTTCCTGCCAGTGACACAAAATTGAAGTCTGCTGGTTATTTTCCAAGAGTAGTTTGTTGCTTTTTAAATTTATTTTTGTTAAGAGACAGGGTCTCACTTTGTCACCCAGGGTGGAGGGCAGTGGTGGGATCACTGCAGCCTCAAACTCCTAGGCTCAGGCAGCCCTCCCGCCTCAGCCGTTCGATGGCTGGGACTAGAGGCAGGAGCCACTGTGCCTGACGTCCAGGAATAGTATTATTCCTTGATGGCAATGTGTGCAAAATTTTTTTCATTTCTCCCTGCCTTTTTATATTGATGCATGATGATGATGATGTGATTGGCTTGTTACCAAAATGGGAGACATCTCACACACTGAGAATAGCAGTAGGGAAAGGTGGCAAAGTCCTGGGTTCTTGAAAACAATTGAGTTGCTGATGCAACCCTAGAATTACTTTCTTCCAAACTTAGTGTAAAAAAATATACTTAGTCTTTATACCACTTTTAGTTGGGGATTCTTTTACTTGCATTTAAAAGTATTCAGAAATAGAAGTGGAATCAAGAAATAGAAGCAGGCCGGGCGCGGTGGCTCATGCCTGTAATCCTAGCACTCTGGGAGGC
>NW_012151230.1:190298-194398 GCF_000956105.1 Propithecus coquereli | reverse complement strand
CTTGTCTGTTGCTACTTATCAGATATCATCACTGGAGGTTTTAAGGATGGGGATATTAGTTGAAAGTCTGATATTTTATAATTGAATTGTTCTCTTCCAATTTTACATGCTTGAGCAGACTTCTCAGTAGCAACAAGAAAAATCAGAAGATTATAGAATGTCTGCAATGTGCTGAAATAAAATATTTACCTAGAATCAAGGGATTGTTCACAAACCAAGGAGAAATAATGTTTTTAACAAAACATTTAATACTAAGCAAGTTTCAAACAGTCAAAAAGTAAAAAGTCATACTTGGGCAAATCTAAACAAACAGACTAAGAAAATGATAACGTGTGATTTGAGAGTACAAAAATATGGAACTAAACCCCAGAAGACAATAGTGTGTAACGTTGGAAGAGGACAATTTAATTATTTGTAGGAGAATAGAGATACTGTTTATCCCACATAACAAGGCATTAGACAGGGGGACCTACTTTACCGCAAATAAGGTGCAGTAGTAGTCCCATGACCAAGGGATCTACTGGTCATACCTCACAGACACCCATCCCCTAGTTGCTGCTGGAGTGACAGCAGTGGCTTCCTTCTGAAGCAGTGTTGAAGAGCCAGCTTAGAGACAACACTTGACTACCAAAGGGCACCTTCCTCCAAGATGCAGTTTTGGAATCAAAGACCTTGATGTGGTCCTGATTCCTCAGCAGGAAGAATACCTGGGTCCAGGAACCAAGGAGCCGGAGCAGGATTGGCCCCACTTAACATCACTCCCAGTGAGCCACTTGGAGCTTTGCCCTTTCTGTTCCTGTAAATCTGGGCTTTGTGGACTAGAGATCCCAGTCCTCAAAGGGTACACACTTTGGTAGGGGGAACACAGCAAGATTCCCACTGAAATATAAACCGTGGATACTGCCTGGACACTGGAGAGTCTGAGAACCAGCAGACAAGGAGTAAATCACCCTGATCATCATGAGAAAACTGTTACACGTGGAGGTCAAGGAGAAACGTGCACATAAGTGGCCTACGTGCATGCTCCTTGCACTCCCTTGCCCGGTCGTGATAAATGGACAAGACTGCCACCCCGGCCTAGGAAGGGAGTGGTGACCGGGTGCTCGTACCCATAAGGGGCGAGTGTTAAACGACCAGATAAGCCACGGGGGCTTGAGGAGAGGGTGGCTCAGAGGGAGGAGAATCTAGAGTAGCAGAAGAGAGAGATCAGTACTGGTTGTGGCTCCAAGCAGCAGCAGGGACTGTAGTTCACTTTACTGACCTTCCCCTTCTAAGTGTTCCCAGGAAGAGAGGCCCACTGGAATCCCAGAGGAGCTGCTCTCCATTTTACATAAAGTTGTGGGTGACAAGTGGATCCAAATGGCAGAGATGGATTGGAGTCAACACACGCCACCCAGATTCTTCTCTAATTAAGGACTTACTGCTCCAACTTTTGTGAAGGATGTCAGTAGACAGACTCAAGCTGTCAGCTCCTTAAAATCCTTTGAGGGTTTTCCTGAGTTGCAGAGAGCCACTTGGCACAAGAGCATGCTCCTCCTTGGGTGCCCTACATCCAGTGACTAACTGCAGCCCTTGTGTAAAGGACCAGCCCTTTGGGCCCACTGTGGGGTTGGCCAAGGCTTTGCAAGCCTGCCTTGCAATTCAGGTTTTTCCTCTGCCCAGCTGGCTTCCCCCATTCCTCAGGAGTTGACCTTGAGTAAATACCTTGCAGGCTGAACTCTGTCTCAGCATCTGTTTCTGGAGATTTTAAGTTGCAACAGAAGAGGAAATAAAATATATTCATGTTGCTCCACATTTTTATAAAAACAGTAGATGGGTGGATAAACCAGTAACTATGAGCTTGGTTCCCTAGAGGGGATGGGTGAGGAGTGGGTAGGAAGGCAGGTGACGGACTGGGGAGTGACAACTGTCTGAGAACACTTCTGCCTGTTCTCCACATCCAGCACTTTGATTGTATGTCCCCATCCTTAACACAAGAGAGCTGTAAGCAAGTACTGAATGCTAATTAGGAGGTTTGTTTTTCACAGTGGTATGGGTAGGCAGTTCTGAAACTGGTGTGTATTACAGGACTAAACAGTGGAAAGTGGGAGCCAGATTGCTCACTCTCAGTGAAGGAAATATGGAAAAGGGAACGCCGTGCTGTTGGACTGGAATTGGAAGTATCAGTGTGAACTCATGAGTGTGTGTGTGTGATGATGTATATATACAGATTTGTCCATAGATTTCCTAGCACTGTCTCCTGAGAGAGCCAAGAAGCAGTTACATCCAGTAAAAACAAGCATACCTGCTGCTCATATATTGTCTATTTATCACTCTCCACTGAAAGGAACTGGGGCTTTTTGGAGAAATGGCTGATTCTGGGACTGGAGCTAGGAAAATACAAGATGAAATTGAAACATCTTTCTGTGCAGAAAAAGAAGTGCTCAAAAAATTATGGGATTCAGCACAGCAACTTGAGGAGCTCTATGGCCCCACTCCCCAGTAAAACTGTATAGCATTTACAGTCCCTGGAAATGGTACAAGGACAGACATCAAAAGAAGAAACATTTATTCAAGGAAACCTACCAAAACTTGTTATAAACAGTGAAAGAGCCTGCATGCGGTGGCTCACAACTGTAATCCCAGCACTCTGGGAGGCCAAGGCGGGAGGATCGCTTGAGGTCAGGAGTTCCAGACCAGCCTGAGCAAGAGCGAGACCCTGTCTCTACTGGAAATAGAAAAATTAGCAGAGTGTGGTGATGCCCACCTTTAGTCCCATCTACTCGGGAGGCTGAGGCAGGAGGATCACTTGAGCCCACGAGTTGGAGTTTGCAGTGAGCTGTGGTGATGCCACTGCACTCTTGCCCAGGTGACAGAGTGAGACCCCGTCTCAAAAACAAAAATAAAAACCAACAAACAGTGAAAGTCTGGCATCTGAGTAATCTCACTCCCTCCTTCTTCCCAGCTCATCATGATGGAAACTCCTCTTCAGATGTATGCAGATAGAAACACAGAACTTCATCTCAGCTCCCAGTTAAGGGCTACAGTTCTTCCTGGAAGAGGCAGGATGTCAGCATTTCTCACCCTGTGCCTCCTCCCAACTACCTGTTACAGAGACTAAGTTCCACCTGAGTGTTGCCAGGAGGTGGGAGCTCTCTTCTTCCACCCAGCCCCCACCCATGGAACGGAGGCTCAGCTTGGGGGCATGGCATGATGAGAACACAGGGGCAACACTGCCCTCAGCTCATTCGCTGAGCAGAGATTTCATACTAGGAGAGGCAAACAATACCAGAGGCTGTCACCTGTTCCCTCCCACTCCACTGCTGAGTGTTCAGCTCCTAAAGCGGGGATATCAATCCAAGAGTGTAGCTGGGCCCTTGAGATTTTGGTACCCTGGCATTTTTAATGACTGACATGATGTGAAATTGAACTAGGCCCTTGGTTGTTTGCCCACGTTAATGACCTGCCGCCCAATACCATTTGTTCCTCACAGTAATCATTAATTGCTGGGGTACTGTCTTTTTGTCAGACAGTAGGAGACAAGTCCAGGGGCATGAGAAAAATTTGAGTTTGTTTTGCAGAAGGAATGGATGCCTTGAGGAAATCAGCTGCTGATGGTCATCAGTTTTGTGCTCAAGATGCTATCTGAGACTGAAGAAACACAAACTTCACTGTTGGACCCCTGAGACTTCCCCTCCCTTACCCACCACATAAAACTTTCCCATTTCATATTTGCAGGAAGGCAGATATAAGAGATTTTCTCTCCTGTCTTCTCACCTTGGCCAAATCAAACTTTTCTCTGTCTTCAAGTACCAGTGTCACAGTGTTTGGCTTTAGCTGCATGTTGGCTTCACAAACCTGACTTTGAGGTTCTACAACAAGAGAACAAGCCATTGTCCCCATCACCAGCTCCAGAGCTGTGACTCAGAAATTTTGCCCAAGGGGATCCAAGCTCTTCCCAGAGGAACTCACTTCATGGGCAACAGAGTGTGGGGAAGTTCAGCCTAGCAGCATTCTCAAATTGAGGTTGTGGTTAAATGAAATGGATAGGAGACTGTTGATTCATTGGAGATATAAGCTAAATCATGGACTGGATTGTTTATCAGAGGAAACCAGATAGA
>NW_012151230.1:186690-187293 GCF_000956105.1 Propithecus coquereli | reverse complement strand
GAGATGACAACATGATGTTTTCATATATGCATCATTGTGAAATGAGTGCAACAAGCTAATTAATATATCCATCACCTCGAATAGTTACTGTTTTTCATGTATGTGTGATGAGAATACTTAGGATCTACTCTCAGCAAATTTCAAGTACACAACATGCTGTTATTAACTACAGCCACCATGCTGTACATTAGGTCTCCAGAACTTCTTCATCTATAACTGCAGATTTTTACTCTTTGACCAATATCTCCTCATTTCTCCCACCACCTGACCTCTGGTAACCATCCTTCTACTACTTCCTGTTTCTATGAGTTCGACTTTTGCAGGTTTCACCTCTGAGAGTATGGGATATTTGTCTTTCTGTGTCTTTTTATTTGTTCTCACATACCATAATGTCCTCCAGGTTCATCCATGTTATTGTAAGTGGCAGAATTTCCTTTCTAGATAATATTGCATTGTATATATAAACCACATGTTCTTTATTCTTTCATCCACTGATGGATGCGTAGGTTGTTTTCATGTCTTTGCTATTATGAATAATGCTGCAGTGAACATGGAGTGCAGACATCTCTTTGACATAGTGATTTTATTTCATTTTTTTTTTTT
>NW_012151230.1:180785-186105 GCF_000956105.1 Propithecus coquereli | reverse complement strand
GCATGGTGGTGCATGCCTGTAGTCCCAGCTACTCGGGAGGCTGAGGCAGTAGGATCGCTTGAGCCCAGGAGTTTGAGGTTGCTGTGAACTAGACTGACACCACGGCACTCTAGCCCAGGCAACAGAGTAAGACTCTGTCTCAAAAAAAAAAAAAAAAGAAGCAAAGTGTAAAGATTTGAAAAACTCTCAGCCTGGCCATGTAAAGAAGAAGAAGTGTATTTGAGAGAATAAAACAAGGGAGTGGCCCAGCAACCATTGCTAAAAAGATTAATATGGCTAGAAAGGAGCTAGGTCCTAATCATCAGGACAATGGAAGACCCCAAAGGCATTTCAGAGATCTTTGAAGTCTCCCCTCCCATCACAGGCTCAGAGCTCTAGGAGGGCAGGATGGTTCTGGGGGTGGGCCTCAGGCATTCCTCATGGGCTCAATACCCAGAACCACCTCAGGTGTCTCCTCCCCAAATTATGGCACAAAGCTCCTTGACCATCCCTGCTATGGCTCAAGTTGCCCCAGGTGTGGCTCAACCCTCTGTTTCAGAAGATATCAATGGATAACGTGTTTTCATCTCACACAGGGGACTTTGGTCTTTGGATTTTTAGTTGCGGCTGGAATAGATTAAGACTTTGGGGCTATGGAGATGGAATGAATGTATTTGTATGGGAGAAACATGTGAGTTTTGGGGGTCCGGGGGCAGAATGGTATGGTTTGAATGTTTGTCACCTCCAAAACACATGATGAAACTTCACCCCCATTGTAAGAGTATTAAAAGGGTGAAAAATCCAACTATGGTATTTCAGAAGTGGGACTTTTGGCAGGTAATTACATGAGGTCATGAGGGTAGGACATTAGTGGCTTTATAAGAAGAGAGGCCTGAACAAGCATGCTCATGTCCACTCACCATGTGATGCCCTGCACTGCCTCTGGACTCTGCAGAGTCCCCACTAGCAAAAGAGTCCTCACTAGATGTGGCCCCTCGACCTTGGACTTCCTAGCCTCCAGAACTGTAAGAAATAAATTTCTTTTCTTTGTAAATTTCTAAGTCTCAGATATAGCAACAGAAAGGGGACTAAGACATAATGCCCAGAAGTCGAATTGCTGAATCGTGGTCATTCTATTTTTAATTTTGGGGGCACCCTTCATACTGTTTTCTGCAATGGTTGTACCAATTTATATTGCCACCAACAACGTACAAGCATTCTCTTTTCTCCACATTTTCACCAAGACTTATCTTTTGACCTTTTTATAATAGCCATCCTAACAGGTGCAAGGAACATCTCATGGTTTTGTTTGCATTTCCCTGATGATTAGTGATGTTGAGCACCTTTTCATATACCTATTGGCCATTTGTATGTCTTTGTTCATCGAAAAAAAAGTCACACTCTGTAAAGTAATTTTAAAGAGATTTACTTTGAGCCAAATTTGAGGACCATGACCAGAGCCATGCCCAAGAAGCCTTGAGCAAGTGGACTTTCTGTAGCTGGGTTACAGTTTGGTTTTATACATTTCAGGGAGACAGGGGTTACAGGTAAAGACATAAATCAATACGTGGGAGGCATACATTGGTTTGGCCTGAAAAGGTAGGCCATCTCCAAGCCGGGGGGGGGCGGGGAGGGACGGGGCTTACAGGTTATAGGTGGGTTTAAATGTTCTTTGACTTGTAATTGGTTAAAGACATGAAGCTTTGTCTAAAGGCTTGGAATGTTTTAAGATAAGGAGCTGTTTATCAGAGACAAGCCACCGGACATAGATTTGTTGTGTAAATTGAGGACCTGCAGGCTTGTCTTGCAAACCCTTAGGCCCGTTAATGGGTTACAAAAGATGTCGCCAAGGAGGGAGGGGCATGATGAGGCACCTCTGACCTCCCTCCTCCTGGCAGGCAATTCAGTTTTAGGATATTCCTTTGGCCACGAGGGGGTCCATTCAGTTAGCTGCTGGGGGCAGGGGGGAAGGGGGCAGCGAGCCTTAAAATTTTATTTTAGTTCACATTTTCTTTGGAAATATGTCTATTTAGGTCCTTTACTTATTTTTCAATAGTTATTTGTTTTTGGCTATTGAATTGTATGAGTTCCTGGTACATTTTGCATTTTAACCCTTATCAGATATGTATATGGCTTGCAAATATTTTCTTTCATTCCGTGGCTGCTTTCAATTTTGTTATTCCCTTTGCTCTGCAGAAACATTTTAATTTGATGTAATCCTACTTGTTTATTTTTGCTTTTTCTGTGCTTTTGGTTTCATATCTAAAAAAATCATTGCCAACACCAATATCATGGAGCTGTTTTCCTATGTTTTTTTCTAGGTGTTTTGCAATTTCAGGTGTTACATGTAAGTCTTTAATCCGTTTTGAGTTGATTTTTGTGTATGATGCAAGATAATGATCCAATTTTCGTTTTTGCATATGAATATCTAGTTTTTCCACACCAGTTTTTGAAGAGACTATCCTTTCTCCATTATGCATTCTTGGCAAAAGATTAGTTGACTTGTTGAAGATTAGTTGACTGTATACAGTCACGGGGTTATTTCTGGTATTTTTATGCTGTTTGATTAGTCTATATGTCTGTTTTCATACCAGTACTTCATTGGTGAGGTCTACCTCTGGAAATATTTAAATATAAAAATTCACTGGTCACTGGATGTTTGAAAAATTCACCAAGAAACTCAATAAAGATGCTTTTTTTGGGGCAAAGAATTTCTGAATTTTTCTTCAAGTTTTCCCCTTCTCGGGTAAACTGTGACACATCTATTCCTGGAGAATCATTTGTGTCACAAAAATATCAAATTTATTTTTATAGAGAGGGTCTTCATTCAGTTTCTTACGTCTCTGTGGTTAGTTAACACACGCACTCTCTCTCTCCCCCCTTCCCCCACCCTAGTGATTTACCTATAATTCTCCCCACAGCTCTTGAGTTACGGATCGACTTTACTTTTTTCTGATTTATGCCTACCTGCTTTCCATAAATGTATTGAAATTTTTTCTGGTTTCCTCAGTTGAATTCTTAAACCATTTTTTTTTTTTTTAAATATTGATGGATTCGGTTTCCTACACGTTTTAACCTTTTGTTTCTCACACAGTGGGCAGAAGGCACTGTGCGTCTCTAGGCGACCAACGTTGCTAGGATGTAGGGTCGCCGACGTGCCGCGGAGCACTCTGGGTAATGTAGTCCAGGACGCACCGTCCTCACGCGCACGCGCACTCTCAAGGCTCCCCCCACTTCAGATCGCGCTTTCTTGCCCTTTGTGCTTCGCAGCCAGGTGAGAGGTGAGTTCGCGGTGTGCGGGTGCGCGCGCACGCTCGCGCTGACTTCCCGGCCCAGTCCAGCCTGGCCCATCGGAACACGCGGGTCGGCCCGGGTCGCCCAGAGGCGCCGGCAGGGCGTGCTCGGCTGGGGTCCCCGAGGCCGGCGGGCGCGGGGGTCGCGCGGTCCTGGTCGGGGAGTCTGCGGTGCCGGAGTCTGCGGTGCCGGCTCTTCGGTGAGCTCGGTGACTGGGAGCGGCGGGCGTAACTACCGGGCGGCGGTTGGGGCCGCGGGGTCGCGGGCGGGGGAGGGGTGGTCGTGTCTGCGCGCAGGCTTCAGGCCCGGTGTCGCGAGACCGGGCGCCGGCGGGTCCTCCGATCGGGTGCGGTGCGACCGCGGGGCTCGCGTGGGAAGGGTACGAGGCGCTCCCGGGGGCCGGGCGTTGCGGCGGAGCTGTCTGCGCTCACTGAGGGGGTGGGTCCGGGCCGACAGGTCACGGTTTCTTTGGAGGTGTTTTGGGGTCCTGTCGGGTGGGTCAGTGACGGGAAGCTCTGGGTGGTCCGTGGAGGTGAGAGTTCGGGGCGTGAGTGAGCGGGGAGGGTCTGTGCGCCGGCTGAGGAGAGCCCTCCCTCCAGGGTTCTTGTGGTTCTTGGATGTTTCCTCCCGAATGGAATCTTTCAAAGGTCGTGCCTTCCCCACGTGATACAGGCATCCCTGGCTGTCTTGGCCGTGACGTGAGGGCAGGTCGGGTTGAAGGGCTGGACCCACGGCTGGACAGGATTAGTTGTGTGTCTGCAGATGGAGTCGCAGTCAGTGGTGAGGATGGCTGGACGCTGGGACTCGGCTACCCCTGCTTCAGGCTGGCTTCACCGGCTCAGCTCCACTTTTATCGAAAGAGCTTTTATAAGGGCTTTTCCACTTAAAAAACGAAACAAAACTTTTGACAATAGCTGGCGTGGCGTAGGGAACAGTGGCCTGAAGGCATCTCTGATTTTATACCAGCTCTACTACTCGGTTTGGACAGGCCACTCACAATTTCTGGGTCTCATGTTTTTCATCTGAAAATGAGTGAGTGAAAAGAAGTTATTTTCTTTCTTCCTTACCTCTGCTGCTCTTTGAGGTCATTACAACGTACTTGATCTTATTTTACTTATTTATTACTTGTTGGACTCAAACTGCTCCGCTTACCTGTTTTCTTGGGTTAAGGACTTTAACTTTTTAAGTATAAATGTATACTTTTTTCCATTATGATAAATTTAAAATATGTAGTCAATTTGGAGCATCTCAATAAACAGTTTAAAATAAATACCATGATCCCATTGACACTGTTAACATTTTGGTACATTTCTTTTATTCAATAAATGTATGTATGTTTTTAATGTATCTGACCCTTTTATATTTCCTTCCAAAAATTGAGAATATGCTGTATGTGCTGCTTAAAGCCATTTCAACATATCATCAACATCTCTCCTTAACTTGAAATATTTTGTCCCAAGTGGAGAGTTTAAATTTACCTGGGAGTTTTTTCAGCTGGCCCGTGTCTTGTGTCTATTCTTGGTCTATTTTGGTGACATCCGTTGTGTTTCGGGGACTGTATTTCACCTGTAGTGGAATATAAATGGGGACACTGGAGGAGGCCTTTGCCTGCTTCACCCTCCAGTATTGCAGAGGGAATGTGGTCACAAGCTCTGGTGGGCCCAGACTGCTACTTCCTGACTTTGTCATAAATGTTGGGCAAGTTGCTGAACCTCTTTATGCCTTATCACTTTTTCTGTAGTGGGTGCTGGTATGTTAAAAAGACAATATGGCATATAAAACGTCTGACACATAATAAATGTAAATAAGTTATTTTTTATTATTCTCTACTTTTCCTTAAAATTCCCTTAGAACTTGATGATGAGTGGAACTACAGGTGATGATGAAGGTTGTCCCTTCTTCTGAAGATAAATGTGAGAGCTGTCGCAGGGAGAGCTGCAGTGTTATTATGCAGGAAACTGCCGAGGTAAAAAACCAAAACAAAAACCAATGAAGTTAAAATGGGCCAAATTGTACACCAAAGGGCTTATTGCTAAGGGGTGTTGTG
>NW_012151230.1:179098-179690 GCF_000956105.1 Propithecus coquereli | reverse complement strand
GGGACTACAGGCACGCGCCACCATGCCTGGCTAAATTTTTTCTATTTTTAGTTGTTTGGCCAATTTCTTTCTATTTTTAGTAGAGATGGGGGGGGTCTCCCTCTTGCTCAGGCTGGTCTCGAACTCCTGAGCTCAAACGATCTGCCCACCTCTGCCTCCTAGAGTGCTAGGATTACAGGTGTGAGTCACCGTGCCCGGCCTGCATTTTTCATCTGTACGATGAAAGTGGTGTCAGTGTCAAATGTTCTTCTGATTATTATAATTTTATAATATGTATTACATTGGTCCTGTTCACATCCAAGATGTTCCTGAACCATTTTTCTTACAGATAAACTTTAAAATTTCTTGTTAAAGAAAAAATACTTGAGATTATGATTGGAGTTGAATTAACTATATAAATCATTTGGGATCAGATTATCTTTATAATATGAAGTCTTTCTATCCCAGAACAAGGTAAAATTATACATTTATGTAATTTCTATTTTTATAGTCCTCATTGATGTTTTTAGTTAGTTTCAGATGGGTCTTATATATTTCTTATCAAGTATATTCCTACATATTTTATGTATTTTTTTCAATTGAGTAGGATTTT
>NW_012151230.1:172384-178468 GCF_000956105.1 Propithecus coquereli | reverse complement strand
GATTTATATATTAAATTTGAGGTATAAAAGAATCATTTCTTGTATAACTGGGAGAGTCCTCAGTATGTATTTCTGAGTTGGCACTGAAGTTTGAATCACAAAAAGGCATGAAAGGGAATAGTTTGGTTTTTTAAGTGCTGCTTTTTAGTGTGATACAGGGTGAGACAGGTTGTTCTTCATTTGTGTTTTTGTGAGAATAAGTGACTGAATGTGTGCGTGAAAATAAGAGCTAATTCTAGGATTTATGTTGTGTGTGCGTGTGCACGCGCACGTAAATATACACAAATTATGTTATGATTTGGGTAGTAAATACTTTGAACATAGCAGGATAGAGGACAATATTCTAATTCTGCTACTTAATAGCTGTGCGATCAAGAGCACACTCTAAGTCTCAGTTTTTTCTCTGTAAAATGGAGATTATGTTAAGTGCTTTATAGGGTTTTCTGTAAAGATTAAATTGTAAAATGGTTAGTATATTGCCTTACATATAGAAAGCACTCAAATGTTAGCTGTTGTTCTTGTTCCAAGGCACCAGTCACTTTCCTTTTAATATCTCACTTGTTGCTCAGACTCCCACTGTGAAGTCCACTTGATCTTCACCATGTTAGCAAGTAAATAAATAGAGGCTCTGAAGGCAAGAGGAAAAAAAGGAAACAATAATAAATACAAAAACTACAATAAACATAAATATATTGAATTTGTCAGTTAAAAGACAGCTTATTGGTTTGGATTACCAACAACTTTGAGATCTGAGATGCTTATAAGGGACAAACATAATGATGCTGAAGTTTTAAATGTAGTCGGATGGAGGGTGATATACCAGGTAAATACTAACCAAAAGAATGCTGATGTTGGCAACTTCATCTAAGGTAAAATGGGTTTTTAAGGCAAAAGGCATTATGTGGGATATGCAGTATCATTGCATAATGATTAATAAAAACTCCTCCAGAAATATATAACCTCTATGCATCAAACAGCATGATCATAAGCATATAATCCAAACATCAACAGAATTATAAGGAAAAACTGGTCTATAGTGATACTGGGAGATTTTAACACACTTCCTTCAGATATTGATAGAATTGGCAAACAAAAATTAGAAAGGATATAGAAGATTTTAATAATAGGAAAATCAGGCTCAGAAAGAAGAAGTTTGTTTCTTTTTGCCAAAAGTCACATAGCCAATAAAGGAAAAAAGTTGATTGAAATTCAATTTGTTTTAACACAAGTCACATGAGCTTTGAAGAATTCTATCTACCTAAAGCAGAGTTGTCTTTTTCTTCATAGGACCTGTTAAAGTGATTTGCATTTCAGTGTCCACAGTGAATATTGAATGAATCTGAGAATTATTTTATTTCTCATATTTCATTATCTGTTTACGGAGACATAGGCTTCTACTGTTCTATTTTACTATACCCTATTTCTTTCCCTGAGAGCCCCGTTTCAATTATATAACAAACATATTCTGGCCTTGGATGATCATGAATTCTAAGTTCCTAGCAAGAGAGGAAAGGATTTCAGGCACAATGAATATACCAGTTGAGGTGCGTTTTTCCCTAAGTCTATACAGATCCTGGTTCTGCACAAGTAAGCCTGCTCATGTGAGACAAGAAGGGAGTTTCTGGAATCAAGAATTCATTCTCAGTGTAGAAGACCTTGCCAGGACCTCACTCCAGAGCTTTGAAGCAGAGGCAAAAGAGACACAGAACAGAACAGATCTCAGTTTTTGTAATCATCTCACACGGACAACAGACAATGAACATGCTGCAGGTGAGTCGATTGTTTATTTCTCATTTTTTTCCCCAGGGGCTTAGAAGAGATGTGTAAGTCTTCCAATGAAAAAGAAAAGTATAAATAGTTAAAAAGTCTGGAAAAAATAGCCTCAGAATAGAAGATCAGGTTTGGGGCAAAATTGGAGCAGTGATTTATTAACTATCAGGCCTTGAAAAGTTTGTTTATAAGCCATAGTGTCCTGCATAATTACTGCATTTGAGCTGCAAACTTGGTTCTCAGATTTTTGGCAGTTGTAATAAAGAAATGTGAACATTTATGTAAGTTGCATGGTTCAAAGGAAAAAGCAAATCAATTCCTTATAGGCAGTAAATATTTCTTGGTAATTACACATCCATTTTTTTTCCTGTGATGAAGCCTTCAAATAAGTGATATGCAGTAGTCCCCCGTCCGAAGTTTTGCTTTCTGCAGTTTCAGTTACCTGAGGTCAGCCACAGTTCGAAAATACTAAATGGGGCCTGGGCGAGGAGGTGGCTCATGCCTTTAATCTTAGCACTCTGGGAGGTGGGATGATTGCTGGAGGTCAGGAGTTTGAGACCAGCCTGAGCAAGAGCAAGACCCTGTTTCTACCAAAAATAGAAAAATTAGCCCAGTGTGGTGGTACCAGCTACTCGGGAGGTTGAGGCAGGAGGATTGCTTGAGCCCAGGAGTTAGAGGTTGCAGTGAGCTAGGCTGACGCCACTGCACTTTAGCCCAGGTGACAGAGTGAGACTGTCTCAAAAAGAAAAAAAAATCAAATGGAAAATTCCAGAAATAAACAATTCATAAGATTTAAATTTTGCATTGTTATGAGTAGGGGATGAAATCCCAAGCCCACACTCTCCCCAGTGGGTACCCACCCTGCATATGCTACCTGCCCGGTAGTTACTCAGTGGCCATCTCGGTTATTAGGTTGACTGTTGTGGTACTGCAGTGCTTGTGTTTAAGTAACCCTCATTTTACTTAATCATGGCCCCCAAAGCACTAGAGTAGTGACTGTAGCAATTCGGACAGGCTAAAGAGAAGCCATAAAGTGCTTCCTGTAAGTTCTCAACATAAGGACAGGAAAAAAATCATATGCTGACATTCCTGATATCTACAAGAATGAATCTTCTATCTGTGAAATTGTGAAGAAGGAAAAGAAGTACTTGTTAGCTCTGCTATTGTACCTCAAACTGCAAAAGTTACCGTAACAGTTCATGATGTTTTCTTACAGCACATTGTTATAGTTGTCCTATTTTATTATTATTGTTACTCTTTTACTGTGCTTATTTATATACTAGACTTTATCACAGGTATGTATGTATAGGAAAAAACATAGTTTATGTAGGGTTTGGTACTGTCCAGGTTCAGGCATTGGCTGGAGACTTGGAACATATCCTGGGTGGATAAGGCGGGGACTGCTGCAGTAGGTAATGTTCTCAAGAGAAACAATGTAATTAGTGCATGGGTCTAATGGCTATTTTTATAGTATTCTTCAGAATATGACCATAGTTATTTACTTATTTACCTTTTTAAATTGTGAAGCTTCATTTACATGCAGAAAAGTGCATGAAAAATAAAAGTACAGTTTAATGAATTATTGTCAACTGAATATGCACGAAACCACCACTCAGGTCAAACAATACAACATTCCCAACCAAACAAGCCCTTCACGTGCCCTCTGCCAGTCACAACCTCTTCTTCCTGACAAAGGTAACCAGGATCCTGGTTTTTCTGATAATTCTTTCCTTGCTTTTCTTTATGGTTTTACTTCTATCTGTGCACCCTTAAACACTATGGTTTGGTTTTGTCTGTTGTATATATTCATTTGTGTCTTCTTTCCACTTAACATTTTGTTTGTGAAATTCATTGCAATTGCAACCCTTCCCCCAATTGAGGTAGCTTCTTAATATCACCAAATCTAGTAAGTGTTTGGATTTCCAGTTCTCTCATAAAATTTGTAAGTTGTTTGCAGTTTTTTAAAAATCAGAATCCAAATAAAGTCATAAATGCAATTGGTTGATCTGTCGCTTAAGTCCCCTTTAATCTATTGGCTTGTCTTATTTTTTTCTAGCCCAATTTTTTGTTGAAGAAGCCAGGTCATTTTTCTGCATAGTTTCCCTCTGTCTGGATTTTGCCAGTGGCATTCTCACAGTGTTGTTAGTATGTTTTGTCATGTGTATTTGCTATAAATTGGTACTTAAGAGTTGCACTGTCCAATATGGAAGCCACTAGCCACACACGAGTATTCAAATTAATTAAAATTAAATCCCTCAGTCACACTAGCTGCATTTCAAGTGCTCAGTAGCCACAAAGTGGACAGCTATGAAATGGATAGCACAGATAAAGAATATTTCCATCATCACAGAAAGTTCTGTTGGACAGATCTGATCTAGTTTGACTTTTTTCGTTGGTAGGAATGCTATAAGACCAAGCAGTTTTTGAGAGTTTTATCTTATTATCTTTCTTTTGCTACTACCTCTTTCAGTGCCAAATTTGAGGTCCAGTAAATATTTTGTTGGTGGTTCAGGGGATTTACAGTTCTCATGTGTTGTGTGAGAGTTGTCAGAATCAAAGTGGATTCAATACTGTTTTTTAAAAAAACCCTGACAAATAGAGCCAGGGAAGCCCATGAAGAGAGGCTTCTCATGCTTGTATGCCTGATAACAGAAAATACCACACAAGACTGCAAAAACCACAACCTCCTGCAACCTTACACAAAAAATACTTCTGCAAATACATCTGTCCTGAAACTGCCTGTCCAACCTCGGACTGGTGTCACCCTTGTTGTCGATCTTTGTAACCAAGATTAATTATTTAAAACAATTACATAATTCTCCTCATTTTTTCTTTTATAAAACCTTTTGTCTTCCTGTACCTTCCTGAATACACACATAGTTTACTATGGCACACATATTCCTGTTGCAATGCCCTATTCCCAAATTAAACATCATGTTTTTTTAGAGCGCCTCTCTGTATTTGCTGTTTAGGTTGACAGTTATACAAATGGAAAGATCGAAGAATGCACAATGGCATTTTGTCACACAAAATATGCAAAGATAGGGGCACAGTAAGTATTTTACACAACTTCTTATGAGAACAGTGTGCTCAAGCTCTAGTACTTCTTTCCCACGTCATGTACTGGTAACTGCTTCAGACTTAAGAGAATTGTGCTCTTACAGGAATCATTCTCATTTGAAGATTTATCTGTGGACTTCACCCAAAAGGAATGGCAGCTGTTGGATCCCTATCAGAAGAATTTATACAAGGATGTCATGTTGGAGAACTATAGTAGCCTAGTGTCACTGGGTAAGAAAAGCTTCCTCGAGTACCTTGGAGTGTGCCCAGTGTGTTGCCTTGTCTTCTTTAGTTGCTGAAAGCAATAGGCTTCTGAAATTTTTAATGATTTTGGGCCAAAATTTAGGAGATCCAAGTTCCTTGGGCTGTGAAGTCTGAAGTTCGTTGTGCAGCCTCTGAAACTTAAGTAGTAACAGTGATAGTCATGGTGGTAGCTCCTGAAGCATGTGATTTACTGTAGACCACATACTGTGCCAAGTGCTTTACGTATATGACTCATTTAATCATCGGAGCAATCCTGTGTGGCAGGAACAATTATCCCTTTTTCTAGATGAGAAAATTGAGACAAAGAGAGGTTAAATGACTTTCTCAAGGACTGACAGCTAGTAAATGAAAGAGCCTAGAAGTCAAAGATTCTTAGACCCTATTACCCCCCTGGGAACTTTGAGAATCACTTACTCTCTGGAGGTACAGGTTTACCAGGCCAACTCTGATGTTAAACCTTGCTCATCTTCAGAGGCCCTGCAGCCCAAGCAGTATTTGTGATTTCCCCTGAACAGGGTATGAAGTCATGAAACCAGATGTCATCTTCAAGTTGGAGCAGGGAGAAGAGCCATGGGTAGGAGAGGGAGCAGTCCCAAGTTCAGACTCTCCAGGTGAGTGTCTGAGAACCAGGGAGATGGGAGAAAGTAGAAGTTCAGTCTCAGTTGTCAGTGATGGGTTTGCGTCTTTGAAATGTGCTTTAGAGAGCTGTTTTCAAAGTCTAAACTTTTGGTAGTGATCCAGAACAACTGATATCAGCTACTCAGGTAAATCATGTTTGGATGTGACTTCTTTTTTTGTAGCTTAAAATGAAATGGGTCCTACTTAACTGAACCATAACGTTATGTTATTCCCTGTCTGTCACATCTAAGTCTTTGAATTCTTGTTTGGTGTTCTGTCCCCTGACATGTTTGTCTACTTCTGTCCCTCCTTCCCCCATGCTCAAAGATACCTCTGCTGTACATTCAAGAATTTTGGGCCAGGCGCGGTGGC
>NW_012151230.1:167403-170524 GCF_000956105.1 Propithecus coquereli | reverse complement strand
ATTAACACTATTGACACCAAATTGCTGAAACCCCAAACATAAAGAATCACTCTTGATTCCTTGTTTTCCCTTATCCCCTTCACATCAAATTTATCAGCAAATCTTGTTGATTCTACCTTCAAAATATAATTTATGACTAACAATGAGTTATGAGTTTTCTGCAAATGTATTGCCTTCAATTGACATTTAAATTTGTAACACATTTTCCTATTACTGATTATCTTTCATAGCTCTAGGTATGGCTTCACAAAAAATTCCGAGCATAGGTTTTTACTGAAATAGAAGCCTTTCGAAGAGCACTTACAACAATAACATAAGTGGTTATGTTGTGAGGATAATGGAAGTAAAGCCATGTAATAAATATCAAACTGTCAGGATATTTTCATAATGGGAACTTGTGTCTTAGGATAGTTTAAGTAAAAGTACACATAGATTTTAAAGTTCTGTGCTTGAATAGTTTAAACGAAAGATGATATGTTTTGAAAATGTGCTGCATGAAGTGGCTTGCCTGGTAGTAATGTGGACATGTATAGGACAAGTTTAAATAAAACTTTCAGAAAATGTGAGAATGGGAAAACATACATAAAATATTTCACACACTTCAAGCTTGAAGTGATTTTAGCCAATTAGTCTATCCAAACTGTTCATTTTCTTCATAGTATTTACTAAGTACAGTGTATAGTTTTGTTGTTTACTAATATTATCTGTTTATTCTTTATCTTTTCTGTTAAAAATGTAAATTTCATAACAGCAGGGCCCTATTTATTTTTTCTCTTGTGTCTCCAGACCTCACACACTGCCTGGAGCATAGTATATAATACACTCATTAGTTAATCAGTGAATTAATTCTTCAGAACATTGGGTCAGTGATTCTTCCAACCTCCTTTGTTCTTCATTGCTCTTCATGTACTTTTCACATTCTCTTCCCATTTGATAAACATATATTTGTCAATAACCAAAGGTGGCTTAATCTACAGTCAGTTTTCCTGCTCCTGTTTTCAGCATTTCATTTTTCAATACCTAGAAGATAGACATTATGCTTGTGACATATTTCAGACTATGAAACTAAGCCTTAAAAACCAGTTAGACCCTCAACACAGCATTTCTAGTTTTTTATTTAGTAAGCACACCAGATTTTTTGTTTCCTTTATAGAAGAAGCCTGGCAACTAGATGGTCATGTGATGTGGCACCGGGATAACCAAGACAAGCTTAAAAATATGAAAAGAATTCTTGAATGTGATGCATTTGGAAAAACATTCAATCTAAATATGAACTTTGTTCCTTTAAGGAACTCAAACAATGAAGATAACTTAGATGGCTTGATTTTAAAACATCATTTAGATTTGCTTATTCCAAAAGCAGATTGTAGAAAAACAGAATCAGACGACTTTAATGTATTTGATAAATTGTTTCTCCATTCCAAGCCTGAGAAAACTGATACTTGGTTAGAATACTATGAATGTGATAAATATGATAAAGACATCTATAAAAAGTCACAGATTGTCATATATCACAGAACTCGTTTAGGGGAGAAACTCTATGAATGCAGTAAATGTAGGAAACGCTTCAGTAAGAAATTAAGTCTCATTAAACATCAAAGCAGACATATAAGAGAAATAGCCTATGGCTGTGGTAAATGTGGCAAAACCTTTCCTCAGAAGTCACAGTTTGTTACCCATCACAGAACTCATACGGGAGAGAAACCTTATAATTGTAGCCAGTGTGGGAAAGCCTTCTCTCAAAAGTCACAGCTCACATCCCATCAGAGAACACATACGGGAGAGAAACCCTATGAATGTGGAGAATGTGGGAAAGCCTTCTCCCGGAAGTCACATCTCATATCACATTGGAGGACACACACAGGAGAAAAACCCTATGTCTGCAACGAATGTGGGAGGGCCTTTAGTGAAAAGTCAAACCTCATTAATCATCAGAGAATTCATACAGGAGAGAAGCCTTTTGAATGCAGGGAATGTGGGAAAGCTTTCAGCAGGAAGTCACAACTTGTTACACATCACAGAACTCACACAGGAACAAAGCCCTATGGATGTAGTGATTGTAGAAAAGCCTTCTTTGAGAAGTCAGAGCTCATTAGACATCAGACGATTCATACTGGAGAGAAACCCTATGAATGCAGTGAATGTAGGAAAGCATTTAGAGAGAGGTCAAGTCTCATTAATCACCAGAGAACCCACACAGGGGAGAAGCCTCATGGATGCATTCAGTGCGGGAAGGCCTTCTCCCAGAAGTCACATCTCATATCACATCAGATGACACACACAGGAGAAAAACCCTTCGTTTGCAGTAAATGTGGGAAAGCCTTCAGCAGGAAATCCCAGCTTGTTAGACATCAGAGAACCCATACGGGAGAAAAACCCTATGAATGCAGTGAATGTGGGAAAGCTTTCAGTGAAAAATTAAGTCTGACTAATCATCAGAGAATTCATACAGGAGAAAAACCCTATGTATGCAGTGAGTGTGGGAAAGCCTTTTGTCAGAAGTCACATCTCATATCACATCAGAGGACACATACAGGAGAGAAACCCTACGAATGCACTGAATGTGGGAAAGCCTTTGGTGAGAAGTCAAGTCTTGCAACTCATCAAAGAACTCATACAGGAGAAAAACCCTATGAATGTAGGGACTGTGAAAAAGCCTTCTCCCAGAAGTCACAGCTAAACACACACCAGAGAATTCACACAGGAGAGAAACCCTATGAATGCAGTCTTTGTAGAAAAGCTTTCTTTGAGAAGTCAGAGCTTGTTAGACATCAGAGAACTCATACAGGAGAAAAACCTTATGAATGCAGTGAATGTAGAAAAGCCTTCAGGGAGAAGTCAAGTCTCATTAATCACCAGAGAATACATACAGGAGAGAAACCCTTTGAATGCAGTGAATGTGGCAAAGCCTTCTCTCGGAAGTCACACCTCATACCACATCAGAGGACACATACAGGTGAGAAACCTTATGGTTGCAGTGAATGTAGGAAGGCCTTCTCTCAGAAGTCACAGCTTGTTAATCATCAGAGAATTCATTCCGGAGAGAAGCCTTATCAATGCAATGAATGTGTGAAAGCCTTCTCACAGAAGTCACAGCTCATTAATCATCAGAGAACTCATA
>NW_012151230.1:166171-167353 GCF_000956105.1 Propithecus coquereli | reverse complement strand
TCAAAAAAAAAAAAAAAGAATTTTGATTTTTCCCTCGGTGTGGGTGTCTCTGGTGCCTAGAGGACCACCCTGCAAAGCCCCACTCCATTTGGTCTCATTATATTAGAAAATGGAGCCATGATGTCTTGCAAATAATTTGTCCTTATCCTCCCTTTTAAATTAGAATCTATTGGTTCTATTCTATAGTTTAGACACCATGGAGTGTAAGAATAATCTCTACCATCCTTTCTTCTTGTTTCTAAGTTTTTTACTCCTTAGAAAATATCTTTTTAAAGCCTTCCCTTCCTCAGCTTCCACTTAAAACTAGGCCCATGATGTCTCATTCCTGAAGTTCTCAAAAGCATGCGACACTACTATGATCATTTTCATTATCTGCTCTGGGACATTGACTTACTTCAGGTTCCCTCAAAAGCATACCCTAAAATATATGTCTGAGTGTAAGAATGTATTGAGGATGTGGTCCCCACCAGTGCAGTGAGAGGATGGGTACGTGAGATCGGGGGAGTGCCAGGGGTACTAATGCCAGTGGAGGGTGGGCTGATGCTTGCACCGCTGTGGGCAGTGGGGGCTCATTTCTGCTGAGCGCTCTGACGCACCACGAGAACATACCTCGGACTTGACCTCTGTGGGAACAGGAAGCCCAGGCATTTATCTTCCAATTCCCATCTCTTAGTGGTTGCGGATTGCTCTGGGGCATGTTAAGTCCCCAGAATGTCCAGCGTCCTTGCACACAGACCAAGCTTGCACTTGGCAGCCCAAGAAAGGAAGGTCTTGGGAGAGAATTGAGGGTGACAGGGGTAGGCACTATGTCAGGAACTATCCGCCAAAGTTGCAGGTGTAATTGGAAATGTAATTGGAAGCAGGTAAACCAATTAGAAGGATATTTAATCAAGATGATACAATGGATTAGATTACAGCAGAGAAAGTGATGGGGGGGTATTTGCAATATACCAGAAATGACCAAATATAAGGCAGTCCCATGTTTCTAATAGGAAAAAAATTAAACAAAAATTTGGAGGAAGGTAGATGAAATTTTCAAATATGTACTTCGTTTAATTATGTTGTAACATTGAGAGTAAGATAAGAGTGTAAGTTTAATTTACAAATACTCCATTTTCTGCTCCTGTATTTCCTGATACCATTTTATTCAAACTCTTCACATGTCTCAAAATGAATACATAT
>NW_012151230.1:137793-162984 GCF_000956105.1 Propithecus coquereli | reverse complement strand
GAGAATTCATTCCGGAGAGAAGCCTTATCAATGCAATGAATGTGTGAAAGCCTTCTCACAGAAGTCACAGCTCATTAATCATCAGAGAACTCATAAAGTAAAGAAGTCCTAGGAATGCAATTAATATGAGTCTGACATCATAATTCATTGTACTTCAGAAAATGCAGTTATGTTAAATTTTTCAAATAATAGTCACATCATATAACATGTCAGAATAGTCCTTTTGAGTGGGGAACTCTATAAGTAAGATTATATAGGGAAAACTTTCAGCAAGTAAACATCCTTGTATATCAGAATTCATAAGTAGAATGAACTTATGAATACAGTGTTTCTCAAAACCCTTTGAAACCACACTCAAGCCTTGTACAGTAGAAAATTCACTGCAAAGAGGAGTCCTGTGAATACTGCAAATATCAGAAACCCATCCAGTGGTCAAATCTCATAAACTACTAGAAATACTCCCACTGGTCATGAGGAAAAATCCCATGAATACAGCAAATGAGGCAATATTTTTATTAATAGATCAGTTCGTTGTACATAAGAAAATGTCCTTAGGAATGAAATTCTGTGAAGCTTCTAAATATAGGATAAGTAATCCAAATATATTTTAGAGAATTCATATTGTGCATAAACCTAATAATTTAAAGACATTGGAAACATGTGCCCCTTGAAATAATACTATAAAGGGAAGTCATATTCTTTTTGTAGACATGGGTACCAAAAATATCCAATTCTAACTGGTTGACACATGTTCATTCTGAAGTATAAAGTTTTTGAAATATATGAATAAATTGGTCATTGAAACGTCTGAGTAAGAAATTTCTTGGTAGTTACTGTTTATTTTCCTGTGTTTCATTATACATTTTGTATTTTAGGATTGCATATAATAATGTAATTGGGAGCATGAAATGCATATACCTTAGAGTGCCTATGATGTCTGTCAAAATACACTACATACCACTGTTTTTTCCATTTTAATATTATAAAAATGGAAACTGATACAACATGGCTTACTGCTGAGTAAGTAGCTTAAGTGATAATACCACATTTCTTCTTTCCTTATTGTCTGTTGATAATAGACGGGCTCTATTGTTACTGACCTTTCTCTTCAGCAACTGAAATTAACATCATATAAGTCTTCTGCATCCTTCAAATCTGAAAAACAGTCTATATAATAAGTTTGCAAAGGCAAGAACCACAGAATAGCAATAGTGATATATGATACTGAGGGAGGAAAGGTGTGAGAACTGTATTACTCAGCCCTCAAACTAGATGAAAGTGGGTAATGCTGTGCAAAATTTTTTTCTCGTTTAGTGGTATGCCTTTATACATCATGTGTATATATATTTAAGTGTTATGTAACCCAAGTACCACTTGTATTTTAGTTTACTATAATGAAATATCATGGATACTTTGTGCTATTGTTTTTGGTGTTTCATAAAATATTTTGTAAAAAGTAGATGTAGAAACTGATGAAGAATCACTGTTCAGAAGATGTAAAATATAGACATTTTGTGCTTAAAAAAAAAACCTTTTGACACATTCAAGGAAGCCTATTTTGTTTTCCAGATAAGTTCTGTGATTACTGGATAAATACAGAGGCTCCTTGGCTTACAGGGGGGTTCTGTCCTAATAAACCCATTGTAAGTTGAAAATCTTGTAAGTCAAAAATGCATTTAATACACCTAACCTACCAGATATCATAGCTTAGCCTAGCCTACCTTGAACATGCTCAGAATGCTTACATTAGCATACAGTTGGACAAAATCATGTAACAAATCCTATTTTATAATAAAGTGTTGAATATCTCATGTTACTGAGTATTGTACTGAAAGTAAAAAATAATGGTTGTATGGTACCATTGTAAAGTTGAAAAACTGTTAAGTTGAACCATTGTAAATCCAGGACCATCTGTATTAGGAAACAAGGTTTCCATTATTTTATAATTTGAAATGTTTTGTTTTCCCTTCTTTCACCAGTTGCATTATCCAGGTGAGAAACTTCTCATTGGGGATGTAGGACATATCATTATATGAGTATGCTTCCCTTTAAAAATGCATGAACCATACCTTAGCTAGGTTAGAATTTTGTAATGTTCTCTAATGTTGCTTTACAAGGTTAATTTTTTTGGTATGGTGATGAAATTCAGAAAAGTCCAACATTGAGCTTGATTCCAAACTTAGAAAAATCAAGACTTCTCTTATGCACACATTGTTGTATCAGTATGGTGTATTGCACCTTTGATTCTAGCAGTGTTTTTTCCTTTATTAACAATTTTGCAACGTTTTGGAAAATTGGGGCTTTAATTTTCTAAACCAACATACCAGAATTTCAACAGCCAAATAATCTTGTCTTTCTTCATAGTAATTTTAAAAAGCATCCGATTTCCAAATTTTTTATTTATGTGCAAATGTATGGACTTTCTACTTTTCTCTTTAATATCTGAAAGTGATTGTACTAGATGTGGGAGACAAACCTTTGGAAATGAAGAAATAGATATAGAGTGATGTTCTACTTTGTGATTTTTGCCATTTTTTTTTTCTTTTCCGTCTATCATCATTCTCTTTCCTGTTCCCAGAGATTGATTCATTAGGTTTTGGATTGCTCTCAAAAGTCTGTTGCCTGAAAATTTTCAAATTTTGCTCACCCCTATTCTAGACCATTCCATTAACTATTAAGCAGTTAAACCTAATAATTCCTGGATCAGATAATGGAACTTCAGCACTGGCCTATTGATTGAATCCCCAAGAGCAAAAAAATTCTTTTCTCAGAGTCAGGTGTTACTCATAGAGTGGGCTGATGCTGACAACAGAGGTCTGTTTATGAGAATATCTACTGTGGAGGCTCAGACGTGCTGTGTTCTACCCACTGGAGCTCACCATTGCCCTGAAGTGTCACAAGAGAGCTCTGATTCTGACATTAGAGATTTTTAGTGTCTGCTTTGGAAATTACGTTTGTAAACCAGAAAAACATGCCTCCACATTTCCCCTCATTGAGTCCTACCACAGACCCCACATCAAGAAGACAGTTTTAAAGTGAGACTGGATTTATGATTTTGTGGAGCACAGTAAGTCACAATGACAGAGAATACTAAAGGAGGCCAAATAGAGGAAACGTCAGCTTTTCTTATCCTCTTTCACTGTCCATGTTCTCCCACTGTCTGGAATTGCTCACTGTTCTGCAAAGGACAGTTTATATTGTATTCCTTTTAGTAAGTAATGGGTTTTGGGGTTTTCTTTTGTTTGTTTTTTTGGAGGTCCAGACTGTGAATTTTGAGACCTATACCAGGAGTGCATTGTGTTCGGTTTTTCTTTGTAGGCTCTGACACAGTTATCTATGGATCCATATATTCCTGATATTTTGCTTTCAAGAACATCACTTGTAAAACCCCAAGATGAAATGCACCCAAAGAATGCCAGAGTTATCTAATGATAACTCTATTAAATAGTAGAATATAAAGCAATGGGCATTTAGAATCTACGCTTGGGACCTTCTCAGTCATTTGGTCATTCCAGCAGTATACATCCAGGTTGTCAGTTTCAGTGGGTTTGTTAGTCTACAAATATGGTACCAATAAGCTTTCAGACACACAGCACCTAGCCCTGGCCTAAGTGCTGGTAAACTTATCCATAATCCTTGCAGTTGCATGCATATTTTTTGTACCTTTCATTCTTTTAATCCATTTTTCACATTTACACATAGTCATTTGAAAATGCAACGTTGATTACACACTGCATATTGAAATATTGTGGGCTCATTGTGGACTTAAAATGTAATATTCTCATCATGGTAAGCAAGGACTTTTATATGAACTCATGCCTATCACTTCACTGTCATTTCTGAACACTTTATCTTTCCTCCTATGCAATCTTTTCTGGCCTCCTTGAACAACTTGCAGTTCCTTGAGATTTCTGTAATCTCTTAGCTTTTGCAAATCTGTTGCAACTGAAACGCCCTCGTTCCTTGTTAATGCCCATTCAACCTGTATGAACCTATACATGTATTTCCCACTGTGATAATATCATTACATGTTTTGTCTTTTCCAGTATAAAGCTTCTGGAAAGCTGCAGTTATCTTTTTTGTCCATATAATTTTAGAAGCTAAAGCTATAATATTCAAATACGGGTGTTATCACTGGCTATGTTTTCTACCACATGTTGAAACATAGTCTGCAATGAGAGAGAAGAATGAAGCTATCTTGAAAGCAAAGTCAAGAAAGAGTTTTGATTGTGTTCCGGTACCTGGTTCTTCTTGATGTCCAGATCCACCTTCTGCCCTTTTCGTGTCTTGATTGTTGAATTCTGTGAGATACCCCAAGTATCCTACTAATAAATTCTCATGTTTGCTTCAGTCGTGTTCAAGTTGTGTTTGTTACTTACAATCCAAATATTCCTACTAACAGGACATCAGCCTGAGTCATAATTTGGGTTCTCTGGAAGCAGATACTGAAAAGGAGTTTGGGGTGCAAGATGTTTATTGAGGATCAACAGCTACGAAATGATAGGAGACTAAATAGAAAAGAATCGAGCGAAACAGCTAAGCTGCACTGCTTGGGAACCAGGGAGCTCTGGAGTGTGTATTGCTCATCAGAGTGTTTCATATCAGGCCAAGATGGTCAGGCCTTTATAACCCTACTTTGAGTCACCAGAGTAAGACCCGTTAAGGGAATAGCCTCTGGTTAAGAGGCTCTTTTCAGCTGAGGACAACTCGGAATAAGCTGTCAGCCTTTAGCTCTCTCTGCCACTGGGCAGCAGGTCTCTCTTTGAGGAGGGATCTGTGTGACTACATAGTCCATCCCTTCCACTGCTTAGATCCCCTGTTCTATATGACATTTGGGAAGCTATTCCTGTAGGACTCCGGGGGAGCGCTTTCTGAGTATAGACTAAGAAAAGGAAAGGACAAACCATGGCCTCTACTGTTGGAGTTGCTTTCTCTCCTCCATTACCCACTCTCAATTCTTGTACTGTTACCCCCTCTACTGGCATCAGTGGCTTATCTGGTAGCATGTCCCAGATCCCCATTCCTGAGGGCGTCTGAGCCTTTGTGAGCATGCGCTTCTCAGACCCAAGATGCTGTACCTGTCCATTTATGTCACATTTTGGCAAGGAAGTCCTGAGAGGCACCCAAGTGAATCACCTGAGTTTCCCTCTTCTTCCTGCCCTGTCATTTAACAGCAGCACAAGTTCCACTCCTGAAGATCAGTGTCAAATACCCCTAGAAAAACAGCAACTCCTCTTCTGGTCTACCGGTCCCTGGACACAGCAGCACAAAGTTCCCATGTTGTATCTGTAGCTTAGAATTCAGAACACTTACTCTGTTCTCTGGTGAAAAGTGTGCCCCGTTTGGGGATCAAGGCCTTCAACCCTGCAGAGCCAGGAATTGTGGTTATGGGGAGCACAAGTTCCCCCAGAGGATCACTGGTAATGGAAGATGAGACTATTCCTGCTCACACAGTGCTACTCAAAACCCATGTATGTTTCCTCTTTGGGGACACACCACCTAGAAACGTATTTGGTCCATTCATATACTGCATTCTAAAGATAGCTCCCTCTCCTGACCATAGGACCATGCAGACAGATAATCATTCATACTCCTCTTTCCAGAGAGCTTTTCGGGCGGGTCGAGCTCGGGCGTATGAAAAACCAGGGCCACCCTGGCAGCTGTGTTCGTTTTCTGGCAATATCTGATTGCTCGAGAGTCCGGGTTCACCAGAGGAAGAATCCCTCCGTTGTCCCCCAACTGACTGCACTTCCGAGAGCCCACCGCAGGTTCTGTGCGTGGGATAGAAGGTTTCCTCTCCTACTACGACTCCCAGAGTGCAACGCGGCCGCGCCCCCAGCGCCTAGACACGCAGAGTACCGGTCTCGGACTGCACTTCCCAGAGCCCACTGCGGGCTACGCCTGTGTGAGAGTTTTTCACCCCTAGTATGACTCCCAGAGTGCAACGCGGCCACCCCACACAGAAGTGCAGTCACCCGAGGCCTTTGTTTCTAGCAGCTACCGGAGCAGTCGCAAGGATTCTGGTTAATGCTGTTACGTGAGGCCAAAGGTTTTTGACTCAAGCCCTGACTCCGCAGTCGCTTCCGGGAACTGTAGTTGTTTCATGGTGGCGGTCTTAAGGTTCAGGCCGGGCCGCAGACGCGTCTGGGAAGCGTAGTTTTTGAGGCCGGCGTTGGGCATCTCCAACCCTGTGGGCGTGGCCACGGGGCACTCTGGGAGTCTAGTAAGAAAGAAACCTCCTCCGTCCCACGTACTGCAGCCGCGGTGGGCTCTGGGAAGTGTAGTTGTCTGAGGCCTGCGTTTGTACCACTGGCGCTGTGGGCGTGGCCACGGGGCACTCTGGGGTCGTAGTAGGCGAGGGAAACCATTAGCCCACGCCGCAGCCCGCGGTGGGCTCTGGGAAGTGAAGTCCCACACCGGCGCTCTTCGTGTCTAGGCGCTGTAGGCGCAGTCGCGTTGCACTCTGAGAGTCGTAGTAGGGGAGGGAAGAAACCCTCTATCCCACGCGCGGAGCCGATGGTGGGCTCTGTGAAGTACAGTCCCACATTGGCGCTCTGCGTGCATAGGCGCTGTGGGCGCCGACGCCTTGCACTTTGGGAGTCGTAGTAGGGGAGGGAAGGAACTCCCCTATCCCACGCGCGGAGGCCGCGGTGGGCTCTGGGAAGTGTAGTCTGAGACCGGCGTCCTGCGTGTCTAGGCGCTGCGGGCGCCGCCGCGTTGCACTCTAAGAGTCGTACTGAAAAGGAAACGCCGTTTCTCACACGCACAGAGGCCGCGGTGGGTTTTGGGAAGTGTAGTTGTCTGAGGCCGGCGGCCTGTTGGGTTCGGTCCCTGAGGTTCTGGAAGGCGCACTTGCAGCGACGCCCGCGGCGGAGTCCTCGGGGGCGGAGCCGAGTGTCTGGCTGCGGTGGACCGGAGGCAGGTAAAGGGGCCCGCTCCCTCCCAGCGGGAGCCCGGCCGGATGGCCAGGGCGGTGATTCCGTCCGGAGCTCGGAAACACTTCGCCAAAAGCACGGAAGAAACGTCCCTGCACTGGCCACGGTTACGTGAGGAGGTGCGGGGGATGCAGGTCAGGCTGACGTCCCCGGAGCCCGGGCCGTGGCAGGAAGGGGACGGCCTCTCACGGCCTCCCGGGCACCCTGGGCCCCTGTCTGTGGCGAGGCCGGGGAGCGGGGGGACGGGACTCCCTCGCTGCGGGCGGTGACTCGGGCTCGGCCCAGCGGGCCTGTTCGCTCAGGGCTCCTTCCTCCCCCGCCAGGTCGGCCGTTTTACGCTTTCGATCTCCGCGATCCCCTCTGTGAGCCATGTCTCAGGTATGCTGATGTTTCCTCTTTTCTTACTGAAGCGCAGCAGTGTCTTTCAGGATTTGGAGACAAGGGCTTTCTTCCTCCTGAAGCTACGTGATTGCCAGAACCCCAGGACCCTACCCCCACTCTTCCTCTTTAGGGGTTTCGTGTGCTTTATGGTGAGCGGTGGGGTGTCAGCTGTTACATGGCCTCCTCTTTTCTGCAACTGTTAGAACGAAGAGCGTTTGACTTTATGTTGCTCACTCCAGCCGCCCTTCATTCGTTTATTCAACATACTGTTTTTTTACTGAACATTTGTTTTCAGCACCCATATCGGTGGTTCTCACAGTGTGAAGATTCTTGAGCCCTACCTCAGATCCTCTGAATCGGAAACTTCGGGTCCGTGGCCTAGCAGTCTGTTTTCAGTCTCTCCCCGCGATTCTAACGCAATGGCGCACCCACGTCGTGGGGATTCAGCAGTGAGCAAAACAAAATCTCCGAACTCACTTTTCAGACATAACATTAAGTTCCTTTAGCAAGGAACACTGATTATTTGTACTCTAATTAGTGCTGAATGCTTGGCTGGTAATTGTGCTTCACAGAGGTAGGAGTGGCAAGGCCGACCATTCCAAATGAGTCTCTCATTTTTGGCTCCACTTCTTTGTCCTACCTTTTGTCATACTCGTCTCCAAGGCCAGGGGCTGAGGTTTGCTGGGAAATCCAGTTTCCATCTCTGCCGCAGATCTCACTGTTCACTGTAGGAAAGAGTTTCCTTTATTAGTCAACAGTCTTTTATCACCTTTTTTTTTAACTTGAAAACTGTGAAATATAACTCTGCCATACATACGGGGCTGCTACTAGTTTGGGATCTTTTAAATTCCCACTCGTGCCTTATGTTAATGGTTATGTCCATCAGTCAAGTGGTGTAAAACCAGGCTGCAAAGCAAGGACTTGTGCTTCCCTTAGTTAATAAGGGAAAGAGCTTTAGGTTCCATCCAAGAAGGTTCCCTTCTTGGGAGATCCGTGTATTTTATAGCTTATCCTCTTTGTCCTGTGACATTGCTGAAATTACTGTTAAATTTCACAGCTGTTTCTTCATGATTGGGGATGCCTGACAAACTTGAGAATGCATGCCCCTTTTGAAGGGTGCTACAGCAAGTTATTACCATGAAGAAATTTTAACCAAATCATATTAAAATAGACTGGTATTAAGGAAAATATATATTGCTTATTAAACATGAAAGAATAGTCATCACTATTCATGAAGTAAGATCTTAAGAATTTTATAACCAAAGCCAAAAATCCATGTTGTGCACATGTATAATCCTTTATCATGACCAAAACTGGAAATTATCTCAAAACAAATCATTTATATTTTTTCTCCTTTTCTCCAGTTGTATGACAAAATATGAAAGCTGGGCTCTTAGTTATATAATAATTACTCAGAATTCTGAAAACTCCCATTGCCTCTACTTATACACATTGCCCTTCCTCCACAGTGAGACTCATTTCACTTCTTTTTTTTTTTTTTTTGAGACAGAGTCTCGCTCTGTTACCTGGGCTAGAGTGCCGTGGCGTCACCCTAGCTCACAGCAACCTCAAACTCCTGGGCTCAAGCAATCCTCCCGCCTTGGCCTCCCAGAGTACTAGGATTACAGGCGTGAGCCACCGTGCCCAGCCTCATTTCACTTCTTGATAAGGGCCTTTGGGGGCATGGGTACTAGTTGTGCAGATATCTGTTTGCCATTTCAGGGGTCAGTGACATTCAGAGATGTGGCCATAGACTTCTCCCAGGAGGAGTGGAAATGGCTTCAGCCTGCTCAAAGAGATTTGTACAGATGTGTAATGTTGGAGAACTATGGCCATCTGGTCTCACTGGGTAAGTATTCCTCCTCATCTCCCTCAAGTTGGAATTTGACCTTTATAATTGCTGTTGTAAATCGTGATTATCTGGCTGAATAATCCCAAGGGAAGTATGGAGTTTTTTAAAAAAAATTAGTTTTAAAGATGGGGCTTGTAACTGTATCTAATCTTTAGACATTTTTCATACTTACATCTGACATTTCTTTTCATGACCCTTCTTTTCTTAGGATTCAAGGACTGATTTTGAATTTATTTCATTTTCTGCAAGCAGGTCTTTCCATTTCTAAGCCAGATGTGGTTGCCTTATTGGAGCAAGGGAAAGAGCCTTGGCTCGGGAAAGGGGATGTGAGAAGAGATCTGTTTTCAGGTGAGTGAGTTAGAAGCTGGTAGGGAAAATTTTTAAAACCACCCAGTTAGTCAATTAGAAACCAGTAGTACTTTTTTTTCATATGTTGGTTGAAAATTTTTTCCTTATGATACCAGAGAAGTGGAGACCATAAGTCTTACCCACAACTCCATAAGAGACCACTTCAAACCCAATTCACATCTTATACTTTCTCTGTTTTCTCACAGATAGATATGTCTTCTTTTTTTCCAGTGTTAGGTTTGTCTGGTCTCTGAATTTCGTTTCTTTTTGTTTCCTCCCTTTCTTCAAATTGGCATATGTTTCTATTGTCTAAATAAAAGGTATATATACTTTTTATAGTGCTGTTTTATTTAATCATCTTGGAAAGATTAACTCATTACTCTTTGATTAATTGATTTATTCATTGGTTTACATATTGTATTAACAATGTTTACTGAAATTTTAATTTTGTCAGACTCTTAGGTGCTACAGAGTCTAGAGGGCATACAAAAGTGTAATAACTATCAAAGGATTTTTGTCCTAGTGATGTGTCTATAAATAACTTGTATTAGATATGCTCAAATTAGCAGTTCAGCAGTGAGAGAAAAGGAATTTCTAGTTGATGTTTTAGACCTAGATAATTTGCATAGGTGTAGTAGTAATAGAAACATAAAACACAAGAAAAGGGTCAGTTTTGGAGAACAGGTGATGAATTAGTTTGAGAAGTGTGAGTAGAGGATAATATTTCCAAGTGGAAATGTGCAACAGGCTGTTGGAATATATCTTAGAAGAAAATTCAGGTTAGCGATGTAGCTGTGGGAATCTTACATTAAACAAAAATTGAAGCCATAAGATTGAATGAGAAGTAGAAGTTCTCTGAAAACCTTGACCTTTGGTTGACAATGGAATTGCTGGCGATCTTCTTTAAAAATAAATATGGCCATGGCCTACCCTTGAAGAAGATTCTGACATGGAAGATCTGTGGAGCCTAAATATATGTACGTATGAAAAGTTCTAAAGCAAAAGAAAAGTTCTGTAAGTTCTGTAGTTGATACTGAAGCAAATGTCTGATGGAGGTACACTGACCTTTAAAGCATGGTCCCACTGAGCGCAAAGGTGGATTGTCTACATTTAGGAAGTAGGAGCTGAGGACTGATGAGGGAACAGGAGACCCGTGCCGTGAAAACAGCTCTAGCTTTAAGGAGAGTGGTGGTAGTTAATATCAGATGCTACCGGGACCCCTAGGAGGATGTAGAGAAGCATTTGGAAAGAAGGTACTAATGTGGACTCAAGTCATGAGGTGGAACAAGTGCAAGGAAACTCCATTTAAGTATGAGTTAAAGAAGAAAAATGTCCTTTTCTAAATAAAAATAAACAAAACCAATAAAAGCAGGTACAAGGGAAGTGAGGAAAAAGGAAAACATGGAAAAATTGCCTCTAATTCCACTACTCTAGTAATACAGGCTTTGCAATTTTCATATATTTCTTCCAGTATCTTATTTTGAAAATTTTTTTTATTGTGAAATGTCACACAGACAAAGATAATACATAAACCTAAGTACAGCTTAACAAATTATTAAAAGACAGACACCCATGTGGTCAGTAAACAGAGCACTGCCAGGTCCATGAGAGCCTTCTGTGTGCCCATCCCAGTCCCCCAGCAAAGGTAATCATCCCCTTACTTTTATGGTAAAGTAACTTCCTTGGTTTTCTTTATAGTTTTTTCAGCTCTTTGCATCTCTGTTTCACTATGGTTTAGGTTTGTATGTTTGTGAACTTTATATAGAAGGACTCATAGGATATTTATCATACTGTGATTTGCTTTTCTAAAAATTATTTTTTAAAAGATTATTTCATTTTGCATATTGCTCGAGTAGTTTGTTTAATTGTACAAGTATACCACAATTAATCCAGTTTCTTTTTTTTTTTTTTGAGACAGAGTCTCACTGTGTTGCCCGGGCTAGAGTGCCGTGGCGTCAGCCTAGCTCAGCAACCTCAAACTCCTGGGCTCATGCGATCCTTTTGCCTCAGCCTCCCGAGCAGCTGGGACTACAGGCATGCGCCACCATGCCCGGCTAACTTTTTCTATATGTTTTTAGTTGTCCAGCTAATTTCTTTCTATTTTTAATAGACATGGGGTCTCGCTCTTGCTCAGGGTGGTCTCGAACTCCTGACCTCCAGCCATCCTCCTGTCTTGGCCTCCCAGAGTGCTAGGATTACAGGCGTGAGCCACCACGCCCAGCCATCCATTTTATTCTTGAGGGCTTCTTAGGTTGCTTGCAATATAGAGATACTGCAAGCAATGTTGTTATCGTACCTGTATTCTGGTACATACTGGTACAGGTTTCTCTGTGCGATATTTAGGACTGGAATTGTTGGATTAGAGGATAATGTACCTCTTTCATGTTATTAGTTAATGCCAAAATGTTTTCTAAAGGTCTTTTACTGACAACACTTTCACAAACACAGTAAGTGTGTTCCTGTTAGGCATCATGATTTTCACCTGTCAGAAGGGTGTGCAGTGGTAGCTTTTGGTTTAAATTTGCATTTTTCAGATACCTGATGAGGTTGCGCACCTTTTCAAATGTTTATCGAATATCTAGACATCCCCATTGGCAAAGTGCACCTCGAATGACTTTACTCATTTACCTATCGGAGTCTGTCTTTTTCTTATTAATGTGTAGAAGTTATATATTTTGGATACAAATCCTTTGTTTTTATATGTACTGCAAAACCTCTCGTATGTGGCTTATGTTATCCCGTTATAGCTTCTTCTGATGAACAGAAATTCTTAATTTTAGTATAGTCAGATTTATCAGTCTTTTCCTTTGTGGTTTTGTTGTTTTGTTTTGCTTTTTGACCTGCTTAGGAAATCTTTTCCTACTCAGAGGTCATGAAGACACTTTCCTGTATTTTCTTCTAAAAAAAGCCTACTTGTTTTGCCATTCACATTTAGATCCATGGTTCATTTTAAATTTGTTTTTGTATGTCATGTGAATTAGTAGTTAACTTTGATATATTCTGTATGGTACCATTCATTGACACATCTGTCCTTTCCCTCACTGTGTAAACAGTTAGCAGCCCTGCACTCCTGGTTTAAATTCCACTTGGTGGTGGGATATAATTCTTCTTTTACATTCTTGGATCCAATTTGCTAATATTTTGTTGAGCATTTTTACATCTATGCTTATGAGAGATACTGGCCTGTAGTACATTGGCCTCCTAGAATGAGTTAGAAAGTAGTCCTTCTGCTTCTATCTTCTTAAAGAGATTGTAGAGAATTGGTATAATTTCTTCATTAAATAGTTAGTAGAGTTCACCAGTGAACTCATCTTGGCCTGGTGCTTTTTGTTTTGGAAAGTTATAAATTATTCATTTGATTTGTTTACTAGACCTAGGTCTATTCAGATTGTCTATTCTTGTGTGAGTTTTGGAAATTTGTGTCTTTCAAGGAATTGATCCATTTTATCTATGTCATCAAATTTGTGGACATAGAATTGTTAATAGTATTCCTTTATTATCCTTTTAATGTCCATGGGATCTGTAGTGATGTGTTCCCTTTCATTGCTGATATTAGTAATGTGTGACATCATTTTTCTTAGTTTATCAATTTTATAGATCTTTTTAAAGAATGAGCTTGATTTGGTTGATTTTCCCTATTGATGATGTATTTTTAATTTCAATTTTGACCTCTGTTCAAATTTTTGAACATCTTTCCTTCTGCTTACTTTAGATTTAATTTGCTCATTTTTAGTTTCTCAAGATAGAAGCTAGATGATTGATTTTAAATCTTTCTTTACTAATGTATGCATTCAGTGCTATAAATTTGTGTCTAAGCACTGCTTTCACTGCATCCCACAAATTTTGACAAGTTGTATTTTCCTTTTCATCTCGTTCAAAATATTTTAAAATTTCTCTTGACATTTCTTGTTTGTGTTATTTAGAAGTGTATTATTCAGTAGCCAAGTATTTTGGGATTTTGTAATTATTGATTTCTAGTTTCATTACATTGTGGTCTGAGAGCACACCTAAGATTTCTTTTCTTTTAAATTTGTTAAGGTGTGTTTTATGGTCCAGATTTTGGTCTTTCTTGGCGAATGTTCTATGTGAGGTTGAGAAGAATGTGTAATCTGTTTTGGATGAAGTAGTCCCTAGATGTCAATTATATCCTGTTAATTGATGGTGTTAATAAATTCAACTATGTTCTTACTGATTTTCTACCTGCTAGATCTGTCCATTTTTTTAAATTTATTTTTTATTTGTATTTTTAAGGCTGGTCAAGTGAAGCAGTGGGAGTGGAGAAGGAATGTCCACTTTTAATAGAGCAGGATTGAAGTCTTCAACTTTTTTTTTTTGAGACAGAGTCTCATTCTTTTGCCTGGACTAGAGTGAGTGCCGTGGCGTCAGCCTAGCTCACAGCAACCTCACGCTCCTGGTCTCAAGCGATCCTTCTGCCTCAGCCTCCCGAGTAGCTGGGACTACAGGCATGCACCACCATGCCTGGCTAGTTTTTTCTATATATTTTTAGTTGTCCGATTAATTTCTTTCTATTTTCAGTAGAGACGGGGTCTCGCTCTTGCTCAGGCTGGTTTCGAACTCCTGAGCTCAAACAATCCGCCCGCCTTGGCCTCCCAGAGTGCTAGGATTACAGGCGTGAGCCACCGCGCCTGGCCTGAAGTCTTCAACTTTAATAGTGGACTCATCTATTTCTCTTCACAGTTCTATCAGTTTTTGTCTCATGAATGATATTTTGATGCTCTATTGTTAGGCATATACACATTAAGGATTTTTATGTTTTTTTGGAGTATTGACCCCTTTATCATTATGCAGTGTTCTTCTTTATCCTTGATAACATTCCTTGCTCTGAGGTCTGCTGTCTGAAATTAATTTTGCTACTTCCACTTTCTTTTGATAAGTGTTATCATTGTATACCTTTCTCCATTCATTTACTTTTAATCTATATGTGTCTTCATATTTAAAGTGGATTTCTTGTAGACAGCATATAGTTGGAGCTTGTTTTTTTTAATCCATTCTCACAGTCTGTCTTAAATAGTTGTGTTTAGACTGTTGACATTTAAAGCGATTATTGATATACTTGGGTTAGTAGCCATGATATTTGTTAACTGTTTTCTATTCATTGCCCATTCTTAGTTTCTGTTTGTGTCTTCCTCTCTTTTTCTGCCTTCTGTGGTTTTTATTGAATATTTTATGATTTTCTTTTCTTTTGTAGCATATTGATTATACTTCTTTTTTTAGTGGTTGCCCTAGAGTTTGCCCTAGAGTTCAGCTAATCCAAGTCCCCTTTCAAATAATACTGTATCACTTCATGTGTAGTGTAAGTACCTTATAATATTTCTAATTCTTCCCTCCAGTCTCTTGTATCATTGTTATCATTCATTTACTTATGTATAAGATGTAATCATCAAATACATTGTTATTATTTTGAATAAACTGTTATCTGTTAGATCAATTAAGAATAAGAAGAATAAAAGATTTTATTTTACTTTCACTTATTCCTTCTCTAATGCACTTCCTTTCTGTATGTAGATCCAAGTTTCTGACCTATGTAATTTTCCATCTCTTTGAAGAACTTCTTTCAAGATTTCTTGCAAAGGAGGTCTACAGGAAACAAATTCCCTTAATTTTTTTTTTTCTGAGAAAGTCATTTCTCCTTCATCTTTGAAGGTTAATCTCACAGGGTACAGAATTATGGGTTGGTGGTTTTTTTCTCTCAACACTTTAAATATTTCCTCCATTCTCCTTGCTTTCATGGTTTCTAAGGAGCTCTGATGTGTAATAGTCCCCCCCTTATCTGTGGGGGATGTGTTCCAAGACTCCCAGTGGATGCCTGAAACCATAGATGGTACTGAATCTGATTGCTGTCAATCAGAACCCATTTCTGTTTCTGTCCTTGACCCACAGATTTAATGTTTTTTCCATCTTAACGTTTATCATGTACTGTGGCTGTAACTTTTTTAGTTTGAGGTGGGACAGCAAAACTATTACAGCATGAATTGCTTTTTTTCTTCCTCACATGAATAGAAGATTCATTCTTATCATAAGTCTTAGCAACCTCAGCACACAATTTTTTTTAATCCTTATTGAGAATTTTCATCTCTTCACTTAAAGGAAACATTTTATGGCTTTTCTTTGGCATATTCAAATTGTCAGCATCACTGCTCTTGTGCGTTGAGGCCATTATTAAGTAAAATAAGTGTCTCTTAAACGTAATCACTGGGATACCACAACAGTTGATCTGATAACTGTGACAGCTACTAAGTGACTAACAGGCCAGTAGCATGGATATGCTGGAAAAAGAAAGATTCACATCCTGGGTGTGATGGAGTGGGACAGTGTAAAATATCATCATATTACTCAGAACAGCATGCACTTTAAAACATGAATTGTTTATTTCTGGAATTTTCCATTTAACATTTTTAATATTTTTGGACTGCGGTTGACCACAGGTAACTCAACCAGTGAAAAGCAAAACCACAGGACTATTATAATTTTTAGCTGTATTCCTTTATAGGTAAAGTGTTTTTTTTCTCTGACTTCTTTCAAGATTTCTTTATCTTTTATTGTCTGAAGTTTGAATATGATATACCTAATTGTAGTGATTTTTTTTTTTTTTTGCATTTATCCTACTTGGTGTTCTCTAAGCTTTCTAGATTTGTGATTTGGTGTCTGACATTAATTTAGGGAAATTCTCAGTCATTATTACTTCAAGTATTGCTTCTGTTCCTTTTTCTCTTTCTTCTCCTTCTGGTATTCCCATTATGCATATGTTACACCTTTCGTAGTTGTCCCACGTTCTTGGATATCTTGTTCTATTTTTTAAAATCTTTTCTGCCTTAGCTTTCAGTTTTAGAAGTTTATATTGAGATATCTATACAGACTACTAATGAGCCCATCAAAGACATTCTTTCTTTCTTTCTTTCTTTTTTTTTTTTTTTGAGACAGAGTCTCACTGTGTTGCCCAGGCTAGAGTGCCGTGGCGTCATCCTAGCTCACAGCAACCTCAAACTCCTGGGCTCAAGTGATCCTCCTGTCTCAGCCTCCCAAGTAGCTGGGACTACAGGCATGTGCCACCATGCCCAGCTAATTTTTTCTATATATTTTTAGTTGTCCGATTAATTTCTTTCTATTTTTAGTAGAGACAGGGTCTCGCTCTTGCTCAGGTTGGTTTCGAACTCCTGAGCTCAAACAATCCGCCCACCTCGGCCTCCCAGAGTGCTAGGATTACAGGTGTGAGCCACCGTACCCGGCCCATTCTTTATTTCTGTTACAGTATTTTTTATTTGTAGCATTTTTGAGTCTTAGAATTTCTGTTTCTTTGTATATATTATCTTAGCTCCTCTTGCACATTGTGTACCTTTTCCATTAAAGCTCCTAGTATAGTAATCCTCATAGTTTTAAAAATTCGTGGACTGATAATGCCAATATTCCTGCCATATCTAACTGAGGTTCTGATGCTTGTTCAGTCTCTTCAAGCTTTTTTTTTTGCCATTTAGTATACCTCATAGTTTTTTGTTGAAAGGTAGGCATGAGGTACTGAGTAAAAAGAACTGCAGTAAATAGGCCTTCAGTACTGTAGAGGTAAGGTGTCAGGGGAGAGGAAGAATTTTATAATCCTAAATTAGGCCTCAGTCTCTTGGTGAGCCTGTGCCCCTGGAATGTAAATTTCACCAGCTCTTCTCAGTTTTTTCCCACCTTAGAAAAGGGAAAAGTGTGGGCCCTACCTTGGGACAGGCTGGCTACACGGGGCTGGAGTTGGATTATTCCCTATCCCTGTGTGGAGGCTCAAGCTGCCTGGATTTGGGTATTTCCCTTCCCCAAGGTAGGACAGGCTCTGCTGAAACCCCAACAGCTTAGGCTGTGGTAAAGTTGTTCCTCCTGAGGGTAGGCCTTGTTGAGAAGAATTAGAATGCTCTAATGTATTTCAAAAGGTTATTTTCCTTTCCCCTCCACCGGAAGTACAAGGGGATTTTTCTGATATTCACTGTGAAGACCTGGTAGAGCTCCTGGAGGTAAAACTCATAGGGGGGGCCCCTGTGACTGGAGTTTTGAACCACAGACTTGTCTGCACTGAGCCTCCAGCTGTTTGTCAGTTATGGTTCAGGCTTTCCTGTCGCAGCACTGGTTCCTGCAGAGGTTTCTGCTCGTGGATTTCTGCTTTGGTGAGTTGTGATTCTCTGTATCTTCCTGTCTCTCCAGTTTCGGGGGCAGTGGTTTGCCCTGTGACTACACTTCTCTGAGGGATCTTAGAAGAGTTATTGATTTTTCAGTTTGTTTCGCTTTTCACTTCTTGGGACAGAGTAGTGACTTCTAAGCTCTTTACATGTCAGATCGGAAACTGAAAGTCTCTGTAATGATTTTTTAAAACCTTTTTTCCATAGTTTCCTTTTTTCAATATTCATACTACATTAAGTACTTCCTGAATGATCTTAAATAACACTGGTGATAGAAAATGTTTGGTTTTTTCCTAAGAACAGTGAATATATCTAAAAATTTTGCTTTTGTGCATTAGTTTCTGGGTTATCAAAAGAATCCTTTATTATATTAGGAATGAATCCTTATATCTTTCTAGGCTTTTAATAAATATAAGTACTCAGTTTTATCAAATCCATCTGGCATCTACCAAGAAGAGTATAGGCATAGTAGGTAATGGGAAGACGTGAGGTGACTTTGAGGCAGGGAAATGGAAGAATACATAATTAGCATTATACTTTTATATGTTAACTTGGATTCTTGATTGTTTTTTGCTCTCATTTTTGTGGAAAACCATATGGCAAATACTATACTAAATCTAAGCAGTTAACTCCAACAGCTTTTAAGTTTTATTTTATTTTTAATTGACATGATTAATAAGTATATATACTTATGGAGTACAATGTGATGTTTCAATATGTATATACATTGTGTAATTAGCAAATCTGTCACTTCAGACATTTAACATTTCTTTGTGGTAAGAACATTCAAAATCCTCTCTTCTAGCCATTTTGAAATATACATTATTGTTAACTGTAGTCACCCTACTGTGCAATAGAACATCAGAATTTAACTCTTATCTAACTATAACTTTGTATTTATCCAACAGCTTTTTCTACTCTCATTAAACGTACAGGTTCACCTGGTCTATTTCAGTTCCCAACTGGTTGGTTTGATGAAGCATTTCTAGATGAAACCTTTCTTAATCTGTTGCAATGGATTTTCACATCTTGTCTCTGGTCTTCTGTAAGGCCAGAGTAAAAGACCAGAGAAAGTAAAATAAACTTTCTTATGTTTTATGTCATTAACTAATGTTTCCTGTGTTCTCTTTCTCCCTATTTATATTCTCATCTCCTGAAGAGAATTACTGAGTTTATATCCCTAGATACTCAGTAGGTATGGAATTAATTTACAGAAGAGGCAGGAAAGGAATTTAATCCTTCCCTGTTATTGAGATCATGATTTTAACAGAACAGCTATTTCACTGCATCCTTAATTCTAATCTGTCATGTATTTTTGTGTACCTACCATATAGGTACACATCTTGATTCATTACTGAGATAAGTATTAAAGAAATATGAGGTCTATTTACTTCTCCTTAATAGCTTATGGTCAGAGTGATAATAACAGATGGCATTTCCCCCTTAAAAAAATAAGTGTCAGAGTGTTTAGAGAAAAATGCTTTTTTAGATGTTATTGGGAAATGATGTTAAAATTACATGAAAGTTGCAAGAATAGTACACATGCCTTGTGCCCACATTCACCTTTGCTAACATTTTGTCCCATTTGCCTTATCATTTGGTATATGACTTTTTTTTCTGAAACATTTGAGAATAAGTTGTATACATCATTGCCTTTTAGGCCTAAATTCACAAGTGTTCATTTCCTAAGAACAAGGACATGAATGGGTTTTTTAAAAAGTAGTTCATACTGTGAAATGCTGTTCCAATTTAAAAGTGATGAAATCTGTTTCTAAAATTTACCCTGGAGAAAATCAGGACTTCTGTTTGTCAAAGGCATTTGATGGGAAGTTACCGTTGTAGCAAAGGTGAGCTTCAGAACAGTTCAGAAGGTGCAGTTAGTGAGGATCATAGACAGCAGTTTTCAGAGAAACCTTTTTTTCCCAGTTAGAATAAATTACTGTAAAATGTTCCAGATGCACTAAGTGAACAGAGTTGGACGTCTTTGTGGCCCCTGAGGGACACTTGCTGTGTGTTTATTAGCAGCACTATGGTATTGCCATTTTCAGATAGTTCCGGCAGTAAATACAATATAAATGGAGGTGAGGAAGACTAACAACCTATACTTCACAATTACTTTTCTTCCTGATTGTTCCACTTTTCCCTCTCCTTCAATTACTTATATTTAATCTTTTTATTTAATTCACCCATATCTCTATTGATTTCTTCTGAGTTTCGGGGCATACTTCTGAAATCAATACGACTCTTGATTTCACAGTCACGTATGGCAGCTACGAATGCCATGCAATTGATAAGATTTTTTTTCTCTACTTAATTCTCTCATTAAAGGAGGAACGGCTTTATTTTATTCAGTATAGGAAAAAAAAAGGAAACAATTGCTTTTTTTTTTTGTTATCTTTCAGTTTCACAGTCAAATGATGAGATCAAAGAGTTTTCTCCAAAAAATGTTATTTATGGTGACTCATCCCAGTATTTGATAATGGAAAGAATTCTAAGCCCAGGCCCTGTGTATTCCAGTTTCAAAGGAGGGTGGAAATGCGAGGAGGGTGCTGAGGTGCTGCAAAGAAATCAGGGATGTATCAGGCAAGCGACAGTCTCTCATCAAGACGCCTTGTCTCAGCACATGAGCATCAGTACTGTAGAGCGGCCCTACGGATGCCGTGAGTGTGGAAAGGCTTTCAGTCGGCGCTTTTCCCTTGTGTTACATCAGAGAACTCATACTGGGGAGAAACCCTATGTATGTAAGGAATGTGGCAAAACCTTTAGCCAGATCTCAAACCTTGTGAAACACCAGATGATACACACTGGAAAGAAACCCCATGAGTGTAAGGACTGTAATAAAACATTCAGTTATCTTTCGTTCCTCATTGAACACCAGAGAACACATACTGGGGAGAAACCTTATGAATGCACTGAGTGTGGAAAGGCCTTTAGCCGTGCCTCAAACCTCACTCGACATCAGAGAATTCACATAGGGAAGAAACAATACATATGTAGGAAATGTGGGAAAGCCTTTAGCAGTGGCTCAGAACTCATTCGCCATCAGATTACGCATACTGGAGAGAAACCTTATGAATGCATTGAATGCGGGAAGGCATTTCGCCGTTTCTCACACCTTACTCGGCATCAAAGCATCCATACCACCAAAACCCCGTATGAGTGTAATGAATGTAGGAAAGCCTTCCGTTGCCACTCATTCCTGACTAAACATCAAAGGATTCATGCTGGAGAAAAGCTCTATGAATGTGATGAATGTGGTAAAGTTTTCACTTGGCATGCATCCCTTATTCAGCATATGAAAACTCATACTGGAGAGAAACCCTACACATGTGCTGAATGTGACAAAGCCTTCAGTCGGAGCTTTTCCCTCATTCTACATCAGAGAACTCACACTGGGGAGAAACCTTATGTCTGTAAGGTGTGCAACAAATCCTTCAGCTGGAGCTCGAACCTTGCTAAACATCAGAGGACGCACACTCTGGAGAACCCCTATGAATATGAAAATTCATTTAATTACCACTCATTCCTCACTGAACACCAGTGAATTGACACTACAGAGAAAACTTAAAGTGTATGGGATATTAGAAAACATAATGCCTTACCTTTCCTTCAGAGAACTCTTGGAAAGAAGCCTTATATGAATGCGATGAATGTGAAGAAATGTGGCCCATACCTTATTCAACATCCTGGAGAAAACCCCCAGGAATATGTGAGAAAGCCATTAGTAGCTGCTCATTCTTTTTGCAGTAATAGAAGATGGAATCAATATTGAGAAGATTCTTACCTGGTAATACTGAAAGGACTTCATTTGATATGATTCCCTTACCCTACATTGGTAAATTCCTATGAGGAAAGAGCACCTATACAATAGACGTGAGAAAGCCAGAGACCAGCCCTCATTCTGCCATCTGTCAGCTCAACCAGGACAGAACGCATGAGTAAGGAATGAGCTTTGCAAAGATGTACTTTGGACATCAGAAAATTCACATGTAAGCAAAGTGATACAAACACAGTCATTGGGGAATGCTTTTATGATGTAATACTTATTATTTTTTTAAATACTCTTTTAGTAGGGAAAGCAATTCTATAAGTGAATGTAGGGTGACTTTCTACACTATTTCAAACCTATATTAGAGAATTGTACTAAGGGAAAACTACCATTGTAATGAATGTAGCAAAACCTTAGATATTTGAGAAGTAGACTAGATGGAATCTGTGGGAAGAGGTCTTATTTTATGGGAGGGGGAATTGTTTTTTAAATGAATTCAGAAAAGAAAGTTATGAATAAATGTTTTGATGTATAATAAATGAATCTTGTATTTGCTGATTTTTTTCCACAGCATATAATTTTGAAAATGTAACTACCACAATATCGATATCAACAATGAAGAGTAGTGTGCTTTTGTAGAAACAATATAGAAACGTAATTATAGAAGCATTTTTAGGTATCAAGGTTTTAACTTTGAGATAGAGTTTGGATTTAAGGTTATGCTAACTAATAGTTATCCTTCAATTTGACCATAGCCATTACTTATACAGTCTGAAATAAGTGTAAATGCATTTGAGGAAAAAATGCCAAGGCAGATTTCCTTTTTTCTTCCATGTACAGTGAGAACAGGTCTTTTGAAAGCACATATTTAAAACTCTTCTGGGATTATCAGCTGCCCAACTGGCAAAGCTCACATGATCGGAGCGAGTTTGTTTTGATCAGGAAGGTAAGTGATTTTATTTTATAGAAAGAAAAATACAGAACATGAGTAGGAGTGACTTTATTGAGCATTAATATGGTGGCTGCATTGAAGGCACATCTGTAGAAGGTGTTATTAGATAAATATCATTTAATGAGTCATTTTGTAAGAGGTGGAATTTATTTAATAGAGTTTTAGTTCCAATCAAAGGCCTTATTTACATGTAGTAGAGTACTGAATACACTATCAGTAGTGTATTTCCTCAAACCTGCTACCAGGTATGCCATTTTTGTACACACACTCGAAGCTTTCCAGTTTTCCGTAAGAGTTGTTTAGGAGTGGTTGACTTATCTTAAAATAGTGTACAATCTGGCTCAAACACTGATAAGCATACCTTCATTTGTATCTCGTATCTTATTTGGTTTCTTAAGGTAACAGTGGTCTGTCCCAGGGTGAAAGTCAGGTTACCGTGAGCTGTCAGCAATGTTAGGACGTGAAAACACTCATTATTGATTTAAATTGACATTTTATTTATTTAAGAATATACTGTATATTTTCAACTTTCTGCTCCCTGTCTGCTCTCCACTCTTCTCTGTACTCTGTGGGATTTCACTTGTTTGAACTATATCACAGGTTATCAGTGTACAGCCCATTGGCCAGGTATTCATTGACACAGTGTTTATGGGGGCTTATCTGCCATAGCAGCAGAGTTGAGTATGTTGCCATACATCAGGCTAAAATTTACTATCAAGCCCTTTATAGAAAAAGAGTTTGCCAAGCCCTGACTACATCAAATCTTTGCCCTCTAGCTTTTGGTGGGGTGCCGCCAGTGTTGAGAACATTTACTTTATTTAGAGAGATGTGAGTATCAGAATGGATCTATTATGTGCATTGTGCTCAGCCATCCTCTAGCCTGGGAAAGGCCAAAAGACATTCCCTTCAAGGAATTAAGAAATAGGCTGGCTGTGGTTACTCCCACCTGTAATTCCAGCACTTTGGGAGGCCAAGGTGGGAAGATCCTTTGAGGCCAGGAGTTTGAGACTAGCCTGGGCAATATAATGAGACCCAGTCTCTGCAAAAAATAAAGAAAAGAATAGCTGCGTGTACTGGTACACACCTGTAGTCCCAGCTACTTGGGAGGCTGAGGAAGGAGAATTGCTTGAGCCCAGGAGATCACAGCTGCAGTGAGCTATGACCATACCACTGCACTCCAGCCTGGGTGACAGAGTGAGACTCTGTCTCAAAAAAAAAATAAAAAAGGGAATTAAGATACATATTGGTGGAGAGTGTACAACCATCCTCAGAGAACTCTGTGGTACCTGCCCTCTCTAGGGTATAGATGCCGTTGGGAAGTTCTATGATGAAAGTAGGATCCCAATTCCAATAAAGATCATGGGATCTTGGCATGGTAGAGGTTAGGTAAAATTAGCACAAGAATTCTAGGGATGGGGTAATAATCATGAGTTTAACCATATAGGTCTGTGACAAAGGCTAAATGATCATAGGATTCCAAAAGATAAAACAGAAATTTCAGAGCAAAGAAAGCAAAACTTGCAGATTGGGTATGAGTGATTTGGAAGAAAGAGTCCAAGTCCTCAGCAAAACTTTCAAAAATCTGCCTTTATATGGTAGGACACAGAAAAGGTTATCAAAACGTATAAAAGATTATTTATCTGACATTTTAAAAGCTCTTAAGAAATGCTGAATCACTAATAGTCTCAATATCACAGAGGACAATATTATGTAGAAAAATGGACATTGCATCAGAAAATATTTTAGAAAAGACAGAATCAATGTGAAACTTTGCTGATGGGTGAAAAATATAATTTTGTATGTGTTTGATAGGCATTTCTTAAATTATAGATGAGTTTAAGTCATGATATATAGTAGTCTGTGAATTTCCTATTTATGATAAAACAAATGTCTCATTTTTTTATCTTAAAAGAATTCTGTATGTTAAGAAAATGATAGTTTTTTGGCATTCAAATTTCATACATGAACTGTCACAACGGCCTCCTAAACTAGTCAGTTTCTTAAGATTTTTTATACAGAAGCCAGTGTGATCTTTTTAAACAAGTAATTTCAATCTCTTATGAAAAATCCTTAAATAGCTCCTCATAACTCTTCAAATGGAAGTACAAACTCATGCCATAGCTGGCAGGGTTTTTTATGATCTGGCTTCTGCCTGTTTCCAATCTGGTTTTGTATACTCTTCTCCTTACTCCTTTGCTTAATAGTGTTCCAGCTACTGGACTTACTTTGTGTTCCGCAAATATGTCAAATTCTGAATGAGGACTTTTGTTCTTTCTCTATTTAGAAAGCTATTTCTCTGTCCCTTCTCCCTGACTCCCTGCCATGAATGACTCCTTCCTTTCCTTCATATTTTAGTTTAAATGTCTTCTTCTCATGGAGACTTTTCCTTACCTCCTTATCTAACATAGTTCCCCCATTCTTATCAAAGAACATACTTGTTTCCTTCATATTTTGAGTTTTGCCTAGAAGTCAATTTAGATGAAGTCTAAAAAGAATCCATGCCTTTTAGCAATACTTACAAAAAAATTGGCTTTTCAAAGGTAAGAGATAGAAAAGGTGGCTTAAAAAATGAACAAAAAATGTATCTGCTATTTTTGAAAAATGGATAGAATTTATATATCCAACAACAGCCTAAGCAAATCCATTTACTTTACAACTTTGAATATGTTAAAAGCATGCTTTTGAAAAATATTAAGGTTAATGATAGTTTATTTTTTTAATAGACAACTTACCTCTGTTCCCTACACAAACTAGAACACTTAATAAAAGACAAGTAGGCCAGT
>NW_012151230.1:127133-129388 GCF_000956105.1 Propithecus coquereli | reverse complement strand
AGGGGTGCGGAGGCGGGGCGTGGCCTGAGAGCGAGGGGCCGGGGCGCGTGCTCAGTGGGGCGGAGGCGGGACTTGTGTGCGTACGCGACCGGCAGGGGCGGGGCGCCGCGTGAGCGAAAGTCGCCGGGAGAGCGTGCGTAACGGGGCCAGGGGCGGGGCGCAGCGTGTGCGCCGTTGTCGAACGGGAGGGGGCACGCACGACGTGTGGGGGAGGGACCAGGGAGCGTGCGTAACGGACCGGGCGCAGGACTTGCACGTTAGCCAGGGCGGTGCGGCGCGTGCTTGAGGTGCCAGGGCGCATGCGTAATAGGCCGAGGGCGGGCGCGTCCGTGAGCGTACGTGTTTCCGTGAGCGCGGGCGGCGGGGCGGGGCGCGGCGTGTGCGAGGGGCCGGGCGCGTCCGTGACGTCATGCTGGGAGGAGCCCGCGGCCAGGCGGGGCGGCCCGCGCGTCGTGCTGTGGCGGCTGCGGCTGAGCTGCGCTGTGGGGTGCTTGCTAGCCGAGTCGGGCTGCTCCGTTGACTTTGCTGTTGCTGTTGCCTTTGTGACGGGATCACTTTCTCCCATCGAACCTTCTAGTTGCTTGTTGCAGGTATATACGAAACGGCTCAATTTTGTGTATTTGGTTCGTGGTCAGACACATATTGATCCCTTAAGTAATAGTGCAGTGTATTAACTTCACTTTTTTAGGCAGACGGTAATTTCATCAATAAATAATTTTGTCGTAACGGCGATTTTTACCCCTTGCATGAATCTGTTCCCTACATGCGGTATTTGGATTCACGACCTAGCATTAATAGCAAACGTTCTTGTTAAGAACAACCACAGTGATTGGAGTTATTATTGAACGGGGTGGGGGCGGTGGTAGTGAGTGTGAGTCAGATATTCGGAGCAATACAAAATTAGGTTTTTAATATTCCTAACATTTTTTTTTTTTCCAACTGGGACTAGCTGATTAAAATTTTGCATATGGCCTTTCTACTATTTGTTGAAATGACCATGTTCTTCTCTGTTAGCATAGGAAATTTCTTAGTAGTAAACGTCTTAGGTTCCTGGAGAAATCCAGCATGTTCACACTGGTTTTAAAAATATACACTACTGTATTCTTTTCATGGATATATGCTGCTTTCATTGATGAAATAGGTCTGCTGCTAGCTTTGTGGCAGAAGGGGCAGGATAGATTTCTATTTCTTGATGTGATCTGAAAATATTCCTTTTAAAAAAGCTTTTGCCTTGTAAGTACAGAGTTTATTTGGTTCAAGTTTGAGGACTAATCCAGGAGCATAGATTCAGGTTGCCCTGAATATACACCCCTCCCAAAACTTTCTTGCTTCTTGTAGTTATTTTGGCAGTATTTTGTGCAAAATTGCCCTTCTTGTTAATATTTTCAGTTGTTTAAGGTCAAGCAGGTTTGTGTGTGGTCTTTCAAAAACAAATTCTTCATCTCTCATTCCTAGCTTCCTCATCTTCAAATTAGCTGGAGTTGTATGTGTATATATTTAACCTACTTTTTAAATTTTGGGGTACAGTTCATATGTTTGATTATTTTTATTTTCTCTTGATGCTAGATTTGTTAAATTACCATTAAAATTATATTTAGTATCTAACATCTAGAATGAGCATCAAAGATAAGGTTAACATCAATATGGCATATGTAGATCCCTGCCAAAGTATACGGAGAAGGTAAAGAATTTCAACTCTAGCTATACATTAATAGCAGAAAAAGGGTATTTAAAAAAATAAATAAAAGGAAGTAAAAGGGCAGGGAGGATGTCACCCAGAATGCCAGCCAACAAGTGGTAGGTTAGAGTTGCTGGCTGTAGTTAACCGAGAACTACCTAGCGCAACTCCTCCCTACCCCTTTTTAAACCACCTCATCACTACACTCGCTTTTCTCTATGATGTAACTAATCTCTTGTTCCATTAAAATTATCCCTCAATGTTACGAAGCCTCCTGGATGGTGAGTTGTACACATTCCTGTCTCTTTTTGAAAATTATTCATTTGTTACTTCATTACTTCTTTCAGCACATATGTCTTGAATTCTTAGCATATGCCAGTCACAAGGGCAGGGATTTGAGATACACATCATACTTAAATGAGGATGTGTGCTTATCAGTATTTTATGTAAGCATTGTCTGGAAATTCTGCTTAGGACAATATTTAAGTAGATATGAGGCTTACCTTCTAGAAAAAGAGATTACAAAATTATCCTTATTTATTAATTAACAAATTATAATTAAGTCCCCAAAATGTAG
>NW_012151230.1:125014-127083 GCF_000956105.1 Propithecus coquereli | reverse complement strand
TAGTGAGCTATGATTGTGCCACTGCACTCCAGCCTGGGTGACAAAGCAAGAGCCTGTCTCTGAAAATAAATAAATATACAAACAAACAAATATTTTAAAAATTCTAGAGGCAAAATAGATTAAATACATTATGTTACAGCCATATAATCAAACACTAAGCTATTGAGAATGAAATACAACTATGTGCATTGACAGGGAAAGACAGATACATTTAAAAAAGCTATAAAGTGAAAGGTATGATTCAATTCTTACAGAAGGAAAACATGTTTATATGTACATAAAGTCTGACAGAATGCACACTCATCTTCAAAACTGAATTTCTAAAGCACTAGAATCTGAGGAGGAAAGGCTTTCCCTTCTCCTGTGTAGGGCAGAGGTTGTTTACATTTTTCCCATATGTATTAGTTTTATAATTAAAAACCACCAACAAAGTTTAAGAAACAATAGAAGGATACCATGGCAGTAGCATAGAATACATGCTGGAACAAAGGAACATTCAAGCCCAGGGAATCCTGTTATGAGGCTGTTGCAATAAAATCAGATATGCTGATTGAGACCATGCCTGAGTCTAGCTGCTGTGGCACAGGCTGAGTATCCCTTATCCAAAATGCTTGAGACAAGAAGTGTTTCACATTTCAGATTTTGGAATATTTGCATTATACTTACCAGTTGAGCATCCCAAATCCAAAAACCCCCAAATCCAAAAACCCCCAAATCCAAAAACCCCCAAATCCAAAATCCAATGAGCATTTCCTTTGAGCATCAGGTTGATGCACAAAGTTTTGGACTTTGGAGCACTCTAAATTTCACATTTTCAAATTTGGGATGCCGAATCTATACCAAGATCATCTGGCAAAGATTAGTGTATAAATTCCAATCCCAGCCAAGCAAAGCACAACCCCTTGCTGAGCACCACTTAAGGTGATCTCCACACTCAAGGACCAGATGCATTTGGGATCATTTTTAAACTGCTGACTGCTACTGCTATACCCTCCAGGGCTGCTAACAACTAAAAAGAAAAAGAATATTTGGCTTCCCAGCATGACTGCAGACTTTCCATTCCAAGCTACATATAAACCCTATTAGACCTAATTATCCATCAGCTTTTTAGAGACTGATGGGATTTAATCTATCCTCACTCTAAATTTTGTTTTCAGTAGTCATGGCTCAAAGTCTCAGCCCATTCCTCAGATCTCATCTTATTTTTCTGTATCAGTATCGTTGTTACAATCGTCTGTATTCCTGTGCCACACCTACAAAACCTAAACTCCTATCCTTCTGGAAACTGTTTTCCATGGTACTTCCTGAGATTCCCCTGAGTGATGAAGTAGCTCCCTTAATATTCCAAACTACTTCTGTTAACATTCTGTTCATTTCCTTGCATTAACTTAAACTTGGCTCTCTCCAGGGAAGAAAAAAAAAACTTGACAAGAATCACATCAAAGAGGGGCTTATTCCCATATATGCCACATATCTATAGGTTGGAAAGTAGGAACAATGTCCTCCTTACTCCTTAATATTGCTTATAATCATTGTAGCCTTGTAAAGGCCACTCCTTGTTTGGGCTCACACCATCTAGTTATACCACCTTCTCTGTCTCTTCCTGGCTACTATCTTCTATTCAAATGGACTCTCCTTCTAATTCGCTTAGACTTTGCTACTTGCTGTCGTTTTCACTGAAGGCCCTACTGATAACATGGGTGGACTCTCACACATGTAAGACCTTCACTAAAATCTCTGGCCAGTATTTCATCCACTTTACTGCTAGCAGATAATCTTACCATGAAACCTATAATCATATGTCTGTATTTTATCAGCCAGGAACTGGGGAAGTGGTATCTCTTGGCTACAAGGAGGCTGGGATAAGGAGTTTTGTAATTGGATACAAAGAAGCGAAACTGAAGTTCTATTAATAAAGGAGAAGGAGGAAATATAAAGGTTAGCAACTAGCAATGTTTGCCACAATGGGCCAGAAAGTAGCTCTTAAGAAACACCAAACAGGCCGGGCGCGGTGGCTCACGCCTGTAATCCTAGCACACTGGGAGGCCGAGGCGGGCGGATTGTTTGAG
>NW_012151230.1:121417-124664 GCF_000956105.1 Propithecus coquereli | reverse complement strand
GAGTGTTATATAGCTAAAGAGCTGTTTTGAGGGCCATTTATTGCCTTAAATGCTTATTTTAGAGAACAAAGATTGAAATAATGAGCTTGGGCTCCACCTTAAGACAATGAGAAAGGCAATTCCACATTCAAAACCCTTACAGGGTTTCTTTCCCAGTATGAATTTTCTTGTGTATAATAAGCGAAGAGCTCTGACTGAAGGCTTTTCCACATTGACTACATTCATAGGGTTTTTCTCCGGTGTGAATTCTCACATGTCTTCTTAGGGAAGAGGAAACACTGAAGGCTTTCCTACATTTTTCACATTCATAGGGTTTCTCTCCAGTGTGTGTTCTCACATGTATTCTAAGGGACGAGAGACCACTAAAAACTTTCCCACAGTCACTGCATTCATAAAGATTCTCTCCAGTGTGTATTTTCTTGTGAACCTGAAGGTGAGAGCTTGTGTTGAAGGCTTTTCCACAGTCACTGCATTCATAGAGTTTTTCTCCAGTGTGTATTCTCTTGTGCACTGTAAGGTAAGAGCTTGTACCAAAGGATTTTCCGCACTGACTACATTCATAAGGTTTCTCTCCAGTGTGAGTTCGCCCATGAGCCTTAAGGGATGTTTTTTGACTGAATGCTTTTCCACATTGATTGCATTCATAGGGTTTCTCTCCAGTGTGAGTTCTTACATGTCTCCTTAAGGTTGAGGAATCATTGAACATTTTCCCACATTGTTTACATTCATATTGTTTCTCACCCATGTGACTTTTCCTATGCAAAATTAGGTTAGAAATCCTTTTGAAGGCTTTTCCACATTGATTACATTCATAATGCTTCTCTCCATTATGAGCTGGCCCTTGCTGCTTAAGGGATGAATGATGACAAAAGGTTTTGTTCTTATTAAATTTATAGGAATTCTCTGCCATAGGAAAATTGTTACGTATAGGAAACATATTATGTTTGAAGCACATACCATCCTTGGAGCATGTGTATTCCTTTTGTGCTGTCTCAGTTCTCTCAAGATGCCATAGAGCTCTATCACATTCATGACTTTCACAGAGCTTCTCACTTACAGAGTTTTTCTCAAAATTGTTTACATTATGTTTCAAACATTCAATCTCTGAGTCACGTTTCTGGCAATGTTTACTGGTGGAAACTCTCTGTGAAAAAATAAGTTTAGATCTAAGTTTAGAGTTTTCCTCTAATTCACGGTAGTCTATCTCCTGAGACACTGCGTTCTTTTGGGTATATGTCACTTGCTTCAAACTTACCTCTGGAATCTTGAGCTTTTTTCTGATCTTATAGCATTCCTTGTCTTCTCTTAATGTGTAGGACAAATTATCCATTGTGAATCTTATCATTTTCACTGCACTGGATGGTGTCTCCCCAAAAATATTCTGCTTAGGAGTTAATTCTTTGGTTTTCAGTGGAATCTTCTGGTCCAGAAAGATGCCTTGGGGAATTCTCTTTTTCATAGTTCTTACCTCTTCTTGATCCAATGGGGAGATCACAGTAAGTTTGCATAATTGATATTCCACTGATGTGAGATTTCTGTAGTTTTCCAACATCACATCTCTGTACAGGCTTCTCTGAGCAGAGTCCAGCATCACCCACTCCTCCTGGGTGAAGTCCACAGCCACATCTCTAAAAGTCACTGGTTCTTGCAACCAGATTGTTGAAAATCCAGCAGCCATCTTTTCATCTTCGGTATTTCTCACACAGAAACGAGCAGAGTCCTATGTAAGCAGAGCCCGCGTTGGGGAGAGGTCAATGACTGCCATCTTGTCAATTTGAAAGTGACATAAACCTGCAAAACATAGAGATCAGGATGTTTCTCTTCTTGTTTCTCCAATCCAATCATGGGAGGCATGCATTCCACCAACAGTCTTCCCTGTAGCCAAAAAGGCAGGTTCAGGAAATAGATGAGAGATAGAAAAGGGGCTCCACTGGGGGCAAGGTGAAAAAAATTATAGAACCTCCCCCCACCCTTCAGCAAGGTCTAATCAGCTTAAAATCTTTACCAGGATTTGTATTGACATGCACTATAGTCATCCTTGGCCCCCTTCTACAACTGCTATCCTGCTTATTTGTACTGGCTTCTCCTGCAGACTACTTCTCAGGCCTGGGTGGATCAAGCATGCAATATGTAAAAGAAAATAGAAGTTAAAGAGAGCCAGTCAGAAATGCATGGTTGGTCAATGAAATTTCATATATAATTTCTTACTTTTTTAGTTAAAATTTTGGGATTGAAAAATAATTTTCCTGTTAAACACGACTGTTTTAAGTAAATTTATTTATTTTATATCTTGGTGTTTATCTGAATAACCTTACATATAGTAATTACGACTGATGATTTGGCTGCCATCTCACTAAGGAATTTTATTGGAGCTGTCAAAGGTACACGTGTGATGTGAAACAAATGTTCATTTGATTATCTCCAATTTAATCTCCATCCTCAAAGTCCATATTTTTATCTATGATAATTTATTGTATCTCATCACATTCAAGCAGGGTTTAACCAGGAATGCAAGAATAGCTTAAAAGCAGAACTGTGACTGTGATTCAACTCATTAAATCATTAGCAATTTAAAACAGAGTCAGGAAAAGCTGCTGGATAAAGTGAATAGCATTCGCAGGACAGCTGTGCCCCGCTCGCTCTCAGAAAGAGAAACGGGTTGCCCGGCCCCGCCCTGCTCAGCCCCGCCCGCCCGGCGCCGCCCCGCACTGGTGGGCAGGCCTTCCGCTTCCAGCCCCGTTTGCCGGGCTCCGGGGAAGGCAAGGCTCCCACGGCACGCGAGGAACCCGGTGGCCACGGCTGCCCCGCCCCCGTCCCGCTCTCCTCCGGGCGCTCCCGCGCGCTCACCGGCCTCGGGCTTCCGCCTCCCGCGGCCGCGGCCTGGGGGCGGCGGGTTGGACTACACTTCCCAGGAGCCCCCGCGCCGCCCCGCCCGCCCCGCGGACTGAGTCCGGGCTTCGCGGCGCCGCCGCGGTTCTCAGCGCAGAGTCCGCGGTGTCAGCGGCGGAGCGGCTATTGGGGAGTGGGCTGGTCGCCCGGGCAAAAGCCCCTAGCGCGCCAGCGGCCAGATGCAAGGGCGTGGCTGGCTGGGGCGGGACGCGTGTGCATGAGTGACGGGCCGGGGGAAGGGGTGCGGAGGCGGGGCGTGGCCTGAGAGCGAGGGGCCGGGGCGCGTGCTCAGTGGGGCGGAGGCGGGACTTGTGTGCGTACGCGACCGGCAGGGGCGGGGCGCCGCGTGAGCGAAAGT
>NW_012151230.1:106586-107972 GCF_000956105.1 Propithecus coquereli | reverse complement strand
GCTATATCTAAAAAGTACTGAAGGGAAAAATAACTGTCTACCTTGAATTATATACTCAGCAAAAATATCTTTCAACAACAAATGCAAGACAGCCGAGACAATGGGAGAAAATATTTGCAGATCATATATCTGATAAGGGTTTAATACCTAGAATATATAAAAACTCATATAACTCAATAAGAGTACATGAAAATTTGGTTAACACCATTAATCATTAGGGAAATGTCAGTCAAAACCACAATGGTTATATCGCCTCACCTCTATTAGGATGGCTATAATTTTTTAAATTGAACAAGTGTTTGACAAGGATGTGGAGAAACTGGAACCTATGTACATTGCTAGAGTAAATGTAAAAATGATGAAGCCACTGTGGAAAACAGTTTGGTGGTTCCTCAAAAAGCTAAACATAAAACCATATGATCCAGCTGTTTCACTCCTAGGTGTATACTCGAAGGAATGGGATGCAGGGGCTTGAACAGATGCTTGCGTGCCAGTGCTCATTGCAGCATTATTCGCAGTAGCCAAAAGATGGAAACAACGCTAGTGTCCATCAGCAGACAATGGATAAGCAGGAAGTGGTATGTAAAGACAACGGAATGTTACTCGGTAACTAGAAAGGAATGAAGTTCTGATACGTGTTACACCGTGGTTGAACCTTGAAAACCCCGTGTGCTAGGTGAATTAAGACAGACATAAAAGGACAAATATTGTTATGAGTCCACTTATCTGAAATATCTAGAATAGGCAAATTAAGTAGATTAAGGGTTATAGAGACAGGAGGGAGGAATGAGGAGTTACTGCTTAATGGTTACAGAGTTTCTGTTTGGAGTGATGACAGTTTTGAAATTAGATAATGTTAATGGTTGCATAACATTGTGAATGTAAATAATGCCACTGAGTTGTATACCTTTAGAAATGGTTAAATGGCAAATTTTATTTTATCACAATTTTAAAAACTATATATCTCAAACCACTGTATTACACAATTTTAATGGGTGAATTGTATGGTATGTGAGTTATGCCTCAGTGACACTATTTAAAAAAAAAACCCAAAGACATAATAGAGATGTTGTTAGACGTAAAAAAGCTGAAAGAATTTATCACCCCCATTACAAGAAATGTTAAAGAATGTCCTTCAGGGAGAAAGGAAATGAAACCAAATGGAAATCTGGATCTACACAAAGGAATGAACACTGGCAGTGGTAACAGCATAGGTAAATATGCAGTATTTTTCCTTAATATTTAAATTATCTTTAAAAAGTAATTGACTGTGTTAGTTTTCTCTTGCTGTGTAGCAGATTACCACAAACTGAGCAGCTTCCAACAGCCCTGACTTTATGGCGCACGGTAACAGGTCAGAAGTCTCACGTGCATGGCTGGGTTCTC
>NW_012151230.1:100032-106536 GCF_000956105.1 Propithecus coquereli | reverse complement strand
AGGTCAGGAGTTGGAGACCAGCCTCGATAACATAGTGAGATTCCATCTCTACCAAAAAAAATTGTCGTGGTAGTGGCTTATTTTTTCACAATTTCTGTTAAAGGAGAAAAAGTTTTTGTTAAAGAAAAAATACTTCTAGAAATGATGGGTTTCCTTGGTTTTCATGAAATAATAATGTAAGCACCAAAGCTTTAGTAGCATATGGTTTAAATAACATTTTAGACTTTTAAGAACATTGTTCTAAGGAAAAAGAAGTTTCATATTGTTAATATCTTTGTTGTACTTACAATGCTCTTTTACTTTCATCTGTGGTACTTTTTATAGCATGTCTCTTGTCAGCCAGGGCTCTTAAATTTAGCTGTGGAGCAAAGTCAGGTGTGGCATAGGCCACCTTTATCTGTGTATATATCTCAGACCCCGAACCAACATCCTAGAGCGTTGTTTTTGCCTGTTTTCACATGATACTTCTCTGCTGCCTGACCCTAACATTTTTTGTCCAATATTTTATTATGAAACATTTTGAACATACAGCTAAATTAAGAGAATTTTGCAGTGAATACTTAAAACTTTTCCATCTAGACCCTACCACTAACATTTTACTGTATTTAATTTTAAACTATCTGTTAAAATACCTATCTGTCCCTCTTTTTATCCATCAATCCATTGTATTTGATTCATTTCAAAGTAAATTGCAGACATCAGTACATTTTCCCTAAAAACCTCAGAATGCGTATATATTATTAATTAGAATTCAGTATTTGTTTAGCTTTTTCTTTTGATGTAAAATTTACATGAAATGCACGAATCTAAAGTGTATATTTGCTGACTTTTTAGATACACATCATAATTAAATGAGGATGTGTGCTTATCAGTATTTTATGTAAGCACTGTCTGGAAATTTTGCTTAGGACAATATTTAAGTAGATACGAGGCTTACCATCTAGAAAAAGAGATTACAAAATTATCCTTATTAATTAATTAACAAGTTAAGTTCCCAAAATATAGGAAAGACTCAATTACCGTGCAGGATCTTTGCCTTTTGTATCTTTAAATATATCTTTGCCATCTCTGTTGGCTACAGGGTTTTAACTTTGTGACTGCTAAGTTCTTTTTGCTAATCATTCCTTACCCTTTCAGATGCCATTTACTGGTAAACTTATTCAGAATTTGAAGTGAGTCTGTTCTCCTTTTATGAAGAACATACACTCTGGCTGGGTGTGGTGGCTCACGCGTGTAATCCTAGCACTCTGGGAGGGCAAGGTGGAAGGATTTCTTGAGCTTAGGAGTTTGAAACCAGCCTGAGCAAGAGGGACACTCTATCTCTCCTAAAAATAGAAAAATTAGCCAGGCATCATAGCGTGGGCCTGTAGTCTCAGCTACTAGGGAGCCTGAGGCAGGAGGATTGCTTGAGCCCAGGAGTTTGAGGTTGCTGTGAGCTATGATGATGCCACTGCACTCCACCTGGGGTGACAGAGTGAGCCTCTGTCTCAAAAAAAAAAAAAAGATCAAAAACAAACAAACCCATATACTCCGTATCTGTCCCTGACTAGGTCTTAACCTGTGGGTGCTGGATAAGTATTGACAAATGCCAGAGTGAATGAAGATGGTGTGCAAGTACTATCTTGCCAGGACTTAGAATGAGATTCTCAAGTGGTTCATTATCTCCTGAGGGAGACAAGCCAATAAATAATGGTAGTGTAAGGTAGAGTGTTGAAGTGCTAGAATAGAGCCTGGGCAGAGTGCTCCATGATTACTGGTAAGGGAACTATTGATTATCTCTGGGACAACAGAAGGGCTTTAAAACAGGTGGCATTTAAGTGAGGCTTAGAGAGTATGGGCCAAATATAGTGGGAATTAAGTTGAAAAGTTGTCAGGGTGCAGAATGTAGACAGTTGTGAAGCCGGTATACTAAGTGACTTGATCGGAGCTGGGTTATAGAACCCCTTGTGCCTCAGGTAGGAACCTTTATAGCCTTCTTTCTGATAATTTTAAGCTTCTTTCAGTTCTTTGCCCCTTTGGTAGGCAGAATGATGGCTCCCCCAAAGTTATCCACAGAACCTATGAATATTTTATTAATACCTCATATCGCAAAAGAGAATTTGCAGATACGATTCAATTAAGGACTTTAAGATGGGAAAAATTACCCTGGATTATTCTGATGGGCCTAGTGTAATTAAAGGTGTCCTTAAAAATGGGAGAGGGAGGCAGAATCAGGAGGGAGCTTTAAACAAACAAACAAAAATGCCTGGCCTTTCCTTAGATAATTAAATCAGAATCTTGGTGTGGGACCCAGGTATCAATAATTTACAAACATACCTGGCAATTCTAGCATACAGCCGAGGTTGAAAACTGCTGGGTTAGATAAATGTTTGAGTAAGTTACCTAGAAGTGGTTGTTAGGGAAATTAGGATGAAGTGAGACCTATTGCAAACTGTTTGCATTTTAAATCATAAAATGGGAGTCGTTGCAGTAGACTTTAAACATAGTCTATTTAAACTGGAGAACATATAATAGTTTTGGTTTTTAAATAAGATCCTATTGAAAATTTATTGGTGACCAAAAATTTTCTGCCTCCTTAGGCAGCCTGTTCTGTTTCCAGATATGTCATTTGATTACCAGTGTCTCATCATATTGACATGTAATCAACTTCTGTGAGACTCCACATGTTTGTCCTAATTCTGCCCTGTGGAACGATGTGGAATAAATGTTAATACCTCTTTCTCAGGACCAGCAAATGTGTGAAGACCATCCTCTTGCTTCCCATAAGTAATTTCTTGTGCAGGCTAAACAACTTTGGTTACTTCAGCCTTTGCTTATCTTGAAAAGTAAGCTCCATGAAGGAGGGGCCTAAGTCTGAGCGGCTACTACTCTAAGCCCCTGGAATAGTACTTGTCATATTGTGAGCACTCAGTTAATGTCTGTTGCAAAAAGAATGAATAAAAGGAACATGGGTTCGTTCCACCTCTTTATCCTGCTAACTATAGTATCCTGACTCCTTAAAATGAACCTTTTACTGCTCTGAGAATGTCCACACAAAGAACATACAGCATCCACTTCTGTATCTTAATTCCCTCATCTAATATGTTCACTGCCTTCATTGTCAGCTAAACTGTGTAGTGGATCTTTTCTCATATTGCTGATGGAAGGATTAAAAAACAGGGTAAGGACAGAGACTTGCACCTGACTTCAGAGACCTCTCTCCATATAGACATGACCCCTTGGTCAGCTAGTTGTAGATCTCTCTTGCTGTACTTTTGTTTAGTCCTTGTTGCTTCTTATATTAGTGGCTGTGGGAGCAAAGAGGAAGAAACACTAAACCTTCCTGGAGAAATTAGGGAATGACATAACATAGCTAAAGATGGTGAGGCAATTCAAGTGGTTCAGCATGGTTATATCAGGGTAGTATGATGGAACATTTAAGGCTAGTGAAGTAGAAATGGGCCTGATCACATAGCGTCCTAAGTCCATTCTAAAGACTTGGTCCGTTTTTCTGTAGGTCCTGGAAGACCAAAAGGGAGTTTCAATCGGAGTGAAACTTTGGTGTTTTACAAAGATGATAGTGCTGTGGACACTCACTGGAGTGGGAGAGACCAAGGGCAGAGAGGCCAAGTAGGAGGTCCCTGGATCAAGAATTACAAGGGCCTGAAGTAGGACTTACGGAAGAGATGGATGGGAGAAACATCTAGGAAGAGGCATGTACAGGTGTACAAGTTGTAGTGACTGATGGGATGTTTAAAGGATAGTTTAGAAAAGTACTTGCATTTCTGGGTCACTAGGCGTCTTTTTTTTTTTTTTTTTGAGACAGAGTCTCACTCCATTGCCCGGAGTAGAATGCCGTGGCGTCAGCCTAGCTCACAGAAACCTCAAACTCCTGGGCTCAAGCAGTCCTGCTGCCTCAGCCTCCGACTAGCTGGGACTACAGACATGTGCCACCATGCCTGGCTAATTTTTTTTTTTATATATAGATTTTTAGTTGTCCAAATAAAAATTTCTTCCTATTTTTTTTAGTAGAGACGGGGTCTCGCTCTTGCTCAGGCTGGTCTCGAACTCCTGACCTTGAGCGATCCACCCGCCTCGGCCTCCCAGAGTGCTAGGATTACAGGTGTGAGCCACCGCACCCGGCCCTTTTTGTTTTTTTTTTTTAAATTAACAAATAATCCTTACCATGTGTCAGTCACTAACCTATGTTTTACAAATATTAACTCATTTAATTCTCACAATAGCCCTTTGAGGTAGGTACTGTTTTATCTTTGTTGTACAGGTGAGACTGAGATACTGAAAGGGTAAAAAAAACTAGGTGGTTAGTAATTGACCAAAGATGTGAACCCAGGCAGTTCGGCTGCAGAATCCGTGCTCTTAACCACAGTTGGAAATATGCACTCGAGGTTAGAGAAAGAAGCTGGGATGGAAGACAGAGAGGTATATTCACTCCAGCCAAAACACATAGCCCTGTTGTGTACCACGCAATGGGACAGACAGAGGACATTAAGCAAGTAGATGTGCTTTGTACCCTCAGGGTGCCCAGGGGTTTGTTGAAAAGGGAGACTTGAAAAAGATCAAGGATGAACCAAGGAAATCTACGTTTGAGCTAAGCATGTATTTTGAAGGCATTAGAGAAGACTAAGAACTACCAAGATACAAAGAGGAAAACCAGGTGAGGAAGGAAGCAAAGTAAATAAAGACCTTCAGGAACAATTGAGACCAGTAGTGTCCTCTATAGTGGATGTCATTGGTGAGAACCATTTGACTGGTTTGGTGCGGCTTCAGCCATATTTCTTTTATTCATGTTAATGTGCATAAAATTGAAAAGGACTCTTAAACCTCTGGAAGACCGAGCAAACACTGTAAAAGAACAAAGTACAAAAGAAATGTAAATGTATGTGAAATAGTCAAAACTAGTATTCAGAAAGTGAAAATTAGAGCTGGGTACTGTAGCTCTTGCCTGTAATCTGAGCTATTTGGGAGGCTCAGATGGGAGGATCACTTGAGGTCAGGCGTTCAAGACCAGCCTGGAAAACATAGCAAGACCCCGTTTCTAAGATATTTTAAACAAATTATCCAGGTATGGTGGTATGTGTGCCGATAGTACCAGCTACTCAGGAGGCTGAAGTAGGAGGATTGCTTCAGCCCAGGAGTTTGAGGCTGCAATGAGCTATGATCACACCTCTGCACTTTAGCCTGGGCAAGAGAGCGAGATCCCATCTCTAAAAAAAATAAAAGTAAAAACCCGAAAAAGGAAATTAAAACATTGAAATTTAAAATAAGTTAAAAATGCGATGTTATGGACTTCTGTTTCCAGCCAAGATGAAGTAAGAGGGAGTGGATTTACCTTCTTGACTGCCAACAACAAAGCAGATGAAATATGTGAAACTTATTTTTTAAGACCTTGGATATCAAGCAACAAAGGACAGTGATCCATGAGAGATGGGAAACCTTTGAGAGGGTTTCCAGGTTACAGTAGAGGAAGAAGAAACTGAGGTGGGCCCAGCGGACTCCTTGAGTCAAGGACATGGAGCTAAGACTCTGGGGAGAGCAAAGTAGAGTTCATAGGACTAGAGAGAAGGGAGTCTCACAGAGAGAGAACCTGGAGATCTGCAGAGGGTCTCCCTCGAGTATTCAGCAGAGCACAGAGGAATACGAACACATGCTTGTGAGGGAATTACCTGAGCCAGGGAAAGAGTCCTCTAAAGGGTTAGAGGGAACAGTACCTGATGTTCACGCAGGGCTGAGAATAGTGCCTGTTCCCACCAGCCAGACTGGAAAACTCGTCCCATTCCTGGAGCGTTGGGTAGATCTTGTCTACCCGATCAGGGCCTATCAGAAAAGGCCTTCAGTAATGGGGAATAATTAGCTCTGTACTAAGCGTTGCTAAATCCACCTAGCAAATTGTAAAAGTAAGACCCAAAGGATCAAGCTGTTTCCAAGTAATCTAACTGCATCTTGAAACAAATCTCAAAGAGATTTATAGGAATATGAAAATACTAAGCATCCAATATGATAAAATTCACGGTATCTTACACCCAAAGACTGCCAAGCATGCAAAGAGATAGGAAAATGTGGCTCACAAGGAGGACAATGGTAATGAATTGAAACTGATCCAAAACTTACACAGATGTTAGAATTAGCAGAGGCGGACAGAACAGTAAAACAGTTGTTACAACGATTTCATATTGTCAAGAAAGTAAGTACAGAAATAAAAAAGAACCAAATTGAGAGTCTAAAGAGAAAAACTACATTGTCTGAAATGAAAATATACCAGATTAACAGCAGATTAGACTCACAGAAGAAAAGATGAGTGAATATGAAGGCATAGCAATAAAACTATCCAAATGAAATGCAGAGGGAAAAAAGAAACCAAAAAAAAAAAAAAAAAAACAATGAGACAGAAACTTGGTTCTTTGAACCGGTTAAGAAATGTAAAAAAATATTGCCTATGTGTCCAATATGTCTAATACAATAAAATAATAAATACATTCTCAAAAGTATCAGCAAAAGAAAGCCTCA